>NC_090735.1:123819711-124124711 GCF_036898095.1 Palaemon carinicauda | reverse complement strand
GAACTCATTATATAGTCCTGCAAAAAGCGTAGTTCTTCATACAGGGAGAATATCTTCCGACAAATAGGATTGATTTCGACAAAAAGGATTGATTGTTATGGGAGGTGCAAGATGGCGGAATAGGGCTACACCTGTGGGTGTCACTAAGATCCGCGAAATGTATGTGAACGATGTTCGATATCAATATTTCACTTTCGGCAGTTTCCGTCAATGCATCCATGGACAGTGTCCCTACACTTGTCATTACTTATTAAATTTCCTGTTCAGATAAAAGACGGTGACTCGCTTGTTTTCAGCGGAAAGATTAAATAATTTAATTATGCGTAAGTAATGAATTTCTCGAAAGTTTAACTTTCTAGAGTGAAAGAATTTAGCCTACTCAAACAATTTTGTCTTGGTGGTCTGGTGAGGCATTGTAGAGGTAGTATTTCTACATATTCTGGAGTATGCATGATTGATGCTGGGCCTAGTAACCCTTTATATGCTACCCACTCACCACTATCATCCAATCAACTCTCGGTATTTCAGGTCGGCCCACGCTCAAACCAGTCAGTGTTCAAAACGTCATCATCTCGGACGACCTCACCAGACGTTGTCGGCTGTGCGCAGCCGCTCACCGGAACAGCTAAACACACCTCGCAAAAGGTCGCCAGGCTTCATGGCTGGTGCGAGGTGGCATGAAATGAAACGAACATGGGCGACAACCTACGAGGTGTGTGTACGACATCACAAAACATATCTTGCAAGGTGGCTCGAGGTCATCCACTTCGCACAATGCCACGGCAAAATTTAAACATGTTTAAAAAACCTGCCAACGTTGAGATATTTTACAATTTTTTTGCAAGGTCTTTTCATGAGCTTCCATGAGGTGTTTTGCGAGGTGGCATGACCCCACATCGCAAGAAAAAGTGAGTAGTTGTCAACCTACGCCACCTCACAAGATAGGTTTTGCGACGTAGTACACACACCTAGTAGGATGTCGCCCGTGTTCGTGCCATTTTGTGCCACCTCGCACCAGTCACGACAGATTTATTGTAATAGCAAACAGGCATGTTTGGAACTAGAGAGGTTTTTTAGCTTACTAACCGTAATATATATAATATTATATGTTTGGTTCCCAGACCTGGGAGCCATAGTATAATATATTTTTGGTGCCGGTGCCCAGACGCAGTTGCCGTCATCATATAATATATTTTTGGTTCCCAGACCCTTGTGATTGAGAAAATTTGTTTTGAATATTGGTTAACAGGGCCATGTTTTGATTAAAGGTTTTGAACATTCAGTGTTGGTAGGATTTTTTGTATTGTTTGGATATATTTTTGGAAAGGTATTTAATAATGTTAAATTACAAGATGGCTCAGTTTTTGAATAACTCAAATGTTCAGGAATTGTCAGAAGCTAATATAACTAAACCTCAGTGGCTTTCTATCTTGATGGCATGTGGTGGCCATGAAATTGGTGGGATGATTAAGGCCCAAATCAAGTGTCTAGCCTTAGAAGCGTTGATAAATTCGTCGGAAGAAAATATTGTGGCAGCTCGTGAACTGTTGGAGGATGCTAAGGAAGAATTTTTAGTGAAGCAAGGACCAGTTGATCCTTAAACTGAAGGCATGAAAGCAGATAAAGTTGTTGATGCTGAGATTCGATGAATTGTAGCAGAGGAGAATTTGTTTAAATTGAAGATGATGTCAGAAGAAGCATGACATGCAAAATATATGGAAGCAAGACCGGAAGAAAGATAGGTAGAACGAGAAGAAAAAGAACGAGAAGAAGCCCGAGAGATTACAAGACATGCGAAAGAAATGGAAGCAAGGGAAATCGCAAGACGAGAAGAAAAAGAGAGAAGACAGGAAGAATAAGTGAGAAAAGGAAGACGACGTGCGAAAGAGATGGTAACAAAGCGAGAAGGAGAATAGACAGAAGAAAAATGACATGTAAGGAAGTTGGAGCTGTTGAACGCCCATGCACAGTTGACAACAGAGACAGAAGCGGCCCCTGCTAGGCACGATCCAGTGGTTAATGTGTTGGAAGCCCAGATGTTTATTCCAAGGTTCACAGAAGAGGCCCAAGATGAGTTCTTCAATCATTTTGAAACGAATGCATCGATGATGAAATAGCCAGAAGATAAATGGTCTGTGTTATTGCAGAGTGTGAGGTTCATCAATGGCTGCTGTGCTTACTTATCCTTATCTTAGGACCAGAGGAAGGAGTATCAAGAAGTGAAGAGGAGCGTGCTGAAAGTGTATCAGATGACCCCTAAATATTATAATGAAAGGTTCCAAAGTTTGAGAAAGGAGGAGAAAATTACTTTCCTGGATTACGCTTACAAGGTACAATGATGTTTTAAATTAACAGATGGCCAGCGGCTGCTAACATAAAGGAGAAGGCTGATTTAGAAGAATTGATAATAATAGAACAGTATCTATGAGGAATTTCTGAATATATTCGAATGTACTTGAGAGAGAGAGATGTGAAGAAACTTGATAAAGCTGCTTCGCTGAGTGAAGATTATAATATTATCAGTCGTAAACCCTCCTCGGACATAAAGTTTCAACCGACGTTCCAACCAAGTGTCAAGTATTTACTGAACCATGGAAACCAGTTCAGTAATAACTATGTGAACAAGTTCAACAGTTACAGTGGAAGTAGCACTGGTATTGTCCCTAAGCAGAAGGCGATAGTACCACAGCAACAACGTCGAATTGTCCTCCTTCAAGTATCGTGAAAGACGTGCAGAAGGTTGATACCGTCTGTTTAAAGTGTGGCAAGATAGGTCATATCAGTAAGGAATGTTGGTCAAACCAACCAAAAGCAGTCGCCCAAGTGTTTAAGGATAATTCGTAGTCACAGAATGCGAAGACCAAGAAGCAATCAGGAAAGGACGGAGAGGAAAATAAACCAACCAACTTTTATACGACGCACGGGACAATCCGAAAAAGCCTGGATGCCTTTAAACCATATATTTATGAAGGTATGTTAGCAGCAATAGACAGGAGTGAACGAACCCGGTCAGTATATTGCACGACATAGATTGCAACCATAGTATGGTGGTACGAGGAGTATGCCCATTGATGGATCAGTCTCTCACAAGAGACTTGGTTATTTAGAAGGGAATAATCGATGAGAAGGTTACCCCTATTTGCTGTTTGAAACTGTCATGTGAATTGGTAACAGGTAATTTTGACTTTGCGGTAAAGGATTCATTGGCTGTCGTAGGAGTAGACGTCCTGCTGGGCAATGAGGTGGGTGGAGCGCCGTTCGGGCCTTGTCCCATTGTAACGGAGAAACCTTTGAAGTATAGTCCTACGACTGAACTCGAGGACTACCCGTATCTGTTTCCTAGTTGTGTTATGACTAGGAATATGAAGAAGAAAGTGGCTGCTGAAGAAGAAAAGGAAATCGAAGGAGCGATGAACTTGGAGCATTTGTTTTCCGAAGAAGATGATTCCTTTGATGGTACGCAAGAGGATAACTCCCAAGTAAGCCTGAGTGAAGAGAAACAACCAACGAGTAGAAAAGAAAATAAAAAGAAACAGACCTGGAAGAAATTGAAAACTCAGTGTTAAAAGTAGAACAAGTGAGTAGGAAAAGGCTGATAGGATTGCAATAGAAGGATTTAACATTAACAGAGTTATTGAACTGTGTGGTGGACAAGACTGGGGCACAGCAGTCTCCGACCTGTTATTATCTAAGGATGGGATACTTATGAGGAAGCATAGACCCGCCGATATCCCTTGAAATGCAGAATTGGGGATATATCGTCAGATATTGATTCCCACACCGTTGAGAAGACAGGTGATCACTGTCGTACACGAGATGGGACATGGTGATAAGGAAGACGACGGAAAAGATAATGAAACACTTTTTCTGGCCAGGCATGCATAAGGATGTGAGCCAGTTTGCCCGTGCATGTCACGTACGTCAAATGGCTGGAAAGCTGAACAAGTACATTAAGAAAGCTCCCTTACACCTGATAGAAGTGCGACGTAAAATCCTTCAGCAAGGAAATGATCGACACTGTGTGGGACATTTATCAAGGACGAAAAAAGGTCACGAATATGTTAACCTTGATGTGTCCAGTAATGAGATACCCAGAAGCCATACCCGTCAGGAACATCAGTGACAAAATAATCGCCGAGAAGTTACTAGACTGTTTTTACTAATTTAGGTATTCCAGAAATCGTTCAAAGTGACCGCCGAACGAATTTCACATCAAAACTATTGCAGGACATAATGAAACTTTTGGACTCAAAACAACAACTATCAACTGCTAATCATCCGGAGACCAAGGTGCATTAGAGACGTTTCATCAAACATTAAAAAGTATGTTAACAAAGTTCTGCAACGAAACGGGGAATAAATGAAATGGCCTACCGTTGATGTTATTCGAGGTATGTAACGCTTATCAAGAAAGCATGGGATGTAGCCTGAATGAAATGATATTTGGACGAGAAGTATGAGGACCGATTAAGATGTTAACAGAAAAATGGAAGGACCTTGAGGAAACGGAAGGAGAATATGTCAATATTTTATGAAAAGGATCGGCGAGATAAGGAAATTTTCCCTAGAAAACCTTACGACGAGTTTGGGTAAAATTAAACAAAAGTTCGATATGAAAAGTAAGGACAGACAGTTTTCGATAGTACAACGTGTATTAGTTTTCCAGCCGATAAGGAGTTTCTCACTCACCAAAAAGTTTCAAGGACCATTCAAGATTTTGGAGAAGGTCACTGACCTGACCTACGTTATCGAAACCTCGGAACGAAGGAAAAGACAAAGGAAAGTACATCAACCTACGTAAACCCTACTTGAGTGAAAACGAGATTGAAGATTCAGAAGTATGTATGGCGCATACCATACCATCCCTCGAAGACGACGATGAATATGAGGTAGGGGCAGTTAGCAAAGTGAATAATTCATCTATCATTAGGAATTTGGGAGAGAAATAAACTCATTTGGACCAGGAACAACAAAAGGAAGTAAGGTGATTAATTAGAAGTTTCCCTGAAATTGTCTCGGGCGTCCTGAAACAAACCAACATAACGAAGCATGATATACACCTTAAAACAACGAAAAGACCATTTAAATAACCCACCTATCAACTGTCACCATATCACCGATAAGTCATGAGAAAAGAAGTGGACTATTTGTTAAAAAACGGAATAGCTGAACAAAGTTCTAGCCCTTACAGCTATCTATGATTGCTCGTGAAAAAACCGGACTGATCTTTTAGGATGTATACGGACTACCGAAAGTTAAACTCGATCAGTGTTACTAATAAATATCCATTGCCGCTCATCGACCAACTACTCGACAATATCGGACAAGCGAAGTTCATCTCCAAGATCGACTTGTTAAAAGGCTTTTATCAAATTCCTTTGGACGACAAGGCAAAATTTTTGTCAGCTTTTATTACCCCGTTGGAGTTATATCAATACACCGTCATACCCTTTGTGGTATATTCATCGACCTGGGAAGAACATTTCCTAATTCTGAAGAAGGTATTTCAAAAGCTGCAAGGAACATACCTGACAATTAACCTGGAGAAGAGCGAATTTGGAAAGACAACAGTTCGATACTTGGGATTTGAAGTAGGAAGAGGACTAATGGCCCTGGTAGCCACTAATGTTGAGGGAATAAGGAAAGCATCACCCCCCACACAATGTGGAAGCTTTCTAGTGAGGGCAGGATTCTACCGACGTTTTTGACCGAACTTTTCGGGCTGTAGTTGCTCCCTTGACAGATATGGCTAACCCCAAGAAAAAATTTGTATGGAGTAGCGAGAGCCAGGAATCCTTCGACAGGACAAAGGCCATATTAATTTTGAAACCGATACTACGAGCACCTGATTTCAATAAGAAATTCCTTATCCAAGTGGATGCGTCGGATAACGGGATTGAGGCTGTTTTATTGCAAGAAGACGAGGAAAGAATTCTTCACCCTATTTGTTTCACATCATCAAAGCTGAAGAAACATCAGTGACCCTACTCGATAGCTGAAAAGGAACTACTAGCGTTAGTCACAGCAATAAGCAAGTTCGAGATCTATGTGAATCCACCACAAAGTGAAAAGATTACAGTGTATTCGGATCAAGATCCTTTAACTTTTGTGAATAAGATGAAAAATAATAATCAAAGTTTAACTAAGTGGTTATTATGTTTCCAACCGTATTGTATTAATGTAAAGCATATATCAGGTATAGATAACGTGGTTGCAGATTATCTATCTCGGGCTGAATCGATGGATTCAGGCCCGGAATAAATAATCTTTTTTCGGTGGAGCTATTTTACGAAGCTGGTGTAGTGTAGAGTAAATACAGCAGTTAATTAATAATTTTATATATATTCTATTTGTGCATTGAAGAGAGGTTAGACAGCTCTTAAGATGTGTTCTCACGTGGACGTAAGTTTATTTTGTAAGTTACGTAAGACTTTCGTCGTTGATTTCATTGTATTCTTTATTCAGGCCAGTATATGTAAATTTACGTAATTTTTAAGAATTATCTTTTTATTTCACGTAATTTTGTCATGAAGTCTTAAGTAACTGTTTGAGAGTGTTATGTGACCATACAAGATAGGAGCAAGGGCTTAGGTAATGTTCTTTTATATTTTCATGAGGTATCATGTCATGTTTGTGAGAGAATATGCAATATGCCACGAGCTTTTGAGAATTCGCGAAAAAGCTAGTGATAGGATGTTATCTTTTTTTTTCATTTCGGGGACAAAAGGTGGGCGGAGCTAGCTGACAGAGAGTCGTCTTGATGTGTGTGATAGTTGCCAAGGACACCCAGGATTCGTCTCACCGTTGCGTGAGCAATCTTTCGAGAGAGCAATAATTGGTAACTCTGTCGCCTTGCCCAGCCCCTACGCTTCCAGAACTTGCTCTCCTAGAAAATTCTGGAAGTAGCTAAGTCTCCTATATAAGGTGACCCCAGTGTTGCATAGATAGATAGAGATTTCCAGCCTTAAGACAGTATATCTTCCCCTCTCTCTCACTCTCGCACACAAGTCAGTGTATTGTTTTGAATGTGTTCAGTGACATAACGAAGTTTTGGTGTGACGAGTATTTGTAATTATAGTGAGTACTTATAAAAATTCTCTTAGAGTTTTTGTAAACAACACTGTAGGAAGGTGATAGGTTCTTGTATTGTGATCTGGTTATCTATTTTCATTAAGTGTTGAACTTAAATATTGTATTCCAATTTAATTTCAAGTGAACATAGTTTTCATTGATAAGATATGTTTTCCCATGGCGGGCAGGTGCCAAGTGAGTGTGCCGGTTGCAGAGAGCAACTGTGGCCAGTATGTATCTCAGGACGCAATAAACCACACGCCTCCAACACCGTGTATCTCTTGTCCCACCTTGACATCTAATATGGCACAGTGATTCCCAAGGACGTCCGTGACCCTCACCATGCCCTTCCAGCACCGCTCAGCGTAGTCCACCCCAAAGGGCCGCACACTCCGTTGTCCCCTGTGGGCTTGTCCTTGCCCTGCAAGAAGCCAGGCAGGCCATGGCAGCACAGCAACAAATGATTAACGCCCTCCGTGACCGGATTACGACACATACTGCCCCTGCACCTCGTGTCCCTGCGTCTCCAGCTCCGGAGAAGTGTGAAATTGAACTGAAGTCCGCCGCATTCAAGTCCTGGAGGAGGTCGATGGAATGTTGGATCGAATTGTGCAGACTACCGCCCCACGAGATCGTCCACCACATCAGGCTATAATGTATGCCCCCTCTGCAACGAGCGCTGGACGCCAGATTCACCTCACAGGAATGGAGTAATCTCGCTACGGAAGCCATGGATTTTATTCACGATACTGTGTTACGCTCTACAAACCGTGCTGTGTTATGGTCGGAGATTTTCAATGGGATACAAGGGCCAGGAGAAATTGTAAGTGATTATTTTTTAAAGTGTTCCCAAAGGGCCACCGATTGCAATTTCCAGTGCCCTCAGTGTCAGTGTAATCTAGCCGAATATATGTTATTACGTAAGCTAATGGTGGGCCTAAGTGATGAGGGTATGCGTCGTCATGTGTATCAATGTAGCAATGACATTGATAGTGTTAGCGCCCTTAGGGCAAGGGGCTGTGCTTACGAGGTGGCACATGTCGACACCGCTGTGCGCCAATGCAATTAGAGGGAAACTGCTTGCCCGGCTGGTAGCGAGATACCCGAGGTAGAGCATCCGAATGCAATCGTCGCTGATACAGGTATGGGTCCCCCACCCCCTCCCTGCGGAGACTGCTGTGGCCGCCACGCCCATGGCAGAGCCTCATGCCCCGCCAAGTCCGTCGCATACAACGGGTGCTGCAAGCAGGGCTACTACTACAAAGGCTGCAGAAAATCCCATGCAAAAACAGTAGGATTCCCGACAGACGTGTCTATTGCTGTGTCCAGTGCTGTGCTTGCTGTGGGCGCCAACCTCGCCCGCCACCCAGTAGTGGAGGTGACAGTCGTCCACACCGCCACAGGTGCTCCTGCCGCCCCAGGAGAAACATGCCAGATTGGAAGCCTGGCTCCTGCAACATTTCACCACGATGACCTTTAACATAGCCAGAAAGCCACTGCCAGTGATGCAGGGGGAACTGCACCACATCCACCTGCTCCCAGGAGCCACGCCTTACGCATGCCACACCCCAACATTGGTGCCCAAACACAGGGAAGAGGAAGTGAAGGCCCAGCTCGAAGAGGATGTCATTCGTGGCGTCATAGAACCGGTACCTGCTGGGCAGCCGACCGAGTGGTGCGCCCATATGCTGGTCGTTGCCAAGAAGTCAGGACAGCCACGCCGTACAGTTGATTACCAGCGCCTCAACGCATCCTGCCTGCGGGAGACACACCACACTCCCGCCCCATTCGACATGGTGTCAGGGGTACCTAAGCACACATTCAAGACCATGGCGGACGAGTACTGGGGATACCACCAGGTGGAGCTAGACGAAGAAAGTTGCAACCTAACCACATTCATTACCCCTTGGGGGAAATTTCGTTATAGTCGTACCCCCATGGGGCACTGTTCTGCCGGCGATGCGTATACTCGACGATTCGATGACGCCATCCAGGACACCGAGAGGAAATACAAGTGCTCTATGACGTCAGCATCGAAGGGGGTTTCTGGCACGCCTACGACTTCCTCGAAACATGCGCAGCTAAGGGTGTCACCCTGAAATTGGAGAAATTCCAGTTCGCAAGAAGAGAAATGGACCTTGTGGGCTTCAACTTGGGCTGGGAGGCCTACAAGCCAACAGAGGAACGTTTGGCGGTCATCAAGAACTTCCCGATGCCAATGTCAGCCCTCTATCCTGACATAAGGGTATGGTACGGATTCGTCAATCAGTTGGCGCCCTTCCTCGCAACAGCCCCCATCATGAACCCATTCAGGGAGCTCCTCAAGAAACCAATGGGGAAGTTGGTGTACTGGGACGAAGCACTCCACACCAAATTCCATCACGCCCAGGAGACAATCAGCCAATTAGCAAAGGACGGGTTGGCCTACTACAACAGGAGCCGCCCCACAACAGCGAACACCGACTGGAGCAAAGAGCGCATAGGGTTTGTAATCCTCCAGCAGTATTGCGCATGCAGCTCAGCCGTCTCGCCCTTCTACTGCATGGGCGGGTGGCGCTTGGCACTATGTGGCAGCCGCCATCTCACCACCGCCGAAGCTGGCTATGCTGCCGTGGAGGGGGAGGCCCTTGCGGTAATCTGGTGTCTCTAGAAGGCGAAGCTGTTTTTGCTGGGGTGCCCTAACCTCACCATCGTGACAGACCACCGCCCGTTAACCAAGTTGCTGGGGGATCGGGCCCTTACGGAAATCTCCAACCCCCGTCTCTGGTCCATTTTGTTTAATAGAGGGGTAGAAGGTAAAGATGTCGAGGTTGACGGCTCTAGAGCCGGCACAGGTGGAAACAATTCCGACACGACATTGTCCACCTCTTCCCGTGGGGGCTTCCCGCCCTCCGTCCCAAAGGCTGTCTGGACGCAGGGAGGTGCGATCTGTGCCTGGGGCGCCACTATTTCCCTACTTGCTTTCGGGAATAGTAAGCTACGCATCCTATCATTAGGTAGGTATGGTCACGGAGAGATCTTCTGGAACCCTCTTACCCAATTGTGTAGTTTCATACGAGTTGCATCCCTAGACTTCATTGACTTGGGATTATCAAAACCCTCGGACACTAAGGTCCGACATATATTGCACACTTGGGGTCTCCAATAATGCAGGGATTCGGAAATAATATTGCAGAGGGCATGAAACCTGCATGTATTATGACTATAAAAGTACTTACTCTTAATACTGCAGAGGACTGCAACACATGTCATCTGGGGTTCCTACTGTAAAGAAAGGAAAGCAAAATGAGTATACAATTAATTATCTCACTGATAAGCAATATGTAAAAGTCATCTTTTAACTAAATTAGCTTAGGATAGTGAGCTAGAAAGGGATAGTGGGAGACACATACTTGTGTATCCCTTGCAAGCAAATGCTGTTACCTCTCCTCAGTATTAACTATAAAGAGATTCCTTTATCAAGGCAACTATAATGAAAGGGTTCTAACCCATAGGGGTAGAAAAAGTGTACAATGCCACTGCCCCTTTTAATTATTTAACACTGTGGGGTAAGGATGACTGATTTCTAATCAGAGTATTAAAAGATTTCTATTCTTTCAATAAAGGAATGGTCTCAGCAGAAGTCCACACAAGGGTACCCAAGATATGTTAGAAATTAACTACTGAATAATCATACTATAGTTTTCTGTTTGTTGTATATACTGTAATGTTGTACTTTGGTAGGAAGTTCTATTAACCATAATAAATACCTGGAACATAGATGAACAATTGTTCGTAATTATTTCTCAGCTGATCCCATCTCTTGTCATCAATTTGTCTGTATGGGATTAAATAAGACGTTGGTATTCTTAAAATACACGTTTAATATCTTATGACTACATTGCTCTGTGACAGCTGACTCCCAAGTGTGTGTGGAGCGTCATACACAATCTGACAAAACCAAAACATTGCTAAACAAAAGAGCATCGCTCTGAAAAAGACTCAAATCCTACTCCACTACAAAACCATAAAGAATCACATCCTATCTTTGAGGTAATCAACAAATGTTTTAATCCTAATACCAAAACAAATCATTACTCTTATGTACAAAGCATAACATGTTTTATTCATGCAATATGATGCAATGTTGCGCAATACCTGCAACACTTGAAATAATATAGTACATTCTTACAATAATACACAACAGTCTCCTCCCCCTTAACTTGACATTGTAAAAATCTTCATAAATCTAATCTCTCAGGGGCTTTCCTCTGTTAATCCTATTAGGAAGCACTTTAACCTCATCTTGTACTGGTACATGAATTGGTTCTGAATCTACATTGGATGTTGGACCATCTTGGTTAATATTTGACTCATTTGATCTAACTACTTCTTTAAGTTTCTCATCTCTAACATTCACATGCTCTACTGTCTTTCTATTTAACGGCTGTAATTGATCAACATGACGTTTTACAACATTATCACCAACACGAACATCATAATGTAAATTTCCTATCTCTCTTACAATCTCTCCTGGTACCCACTTCTCTGGAGTGTTGTACGATCTTACCATGACATCAGACAAAGGTGAAATATGTCTTACATTAGGAAGCTTTACTACTTGTTTATACCCTTTATCTTCTAAATCACTTTGCAAACTTGGATGCAACAAATCTAACTTACACCTTTTCTACACTTCATATTGTGTTTAAACATTTGGACAAATCTTTCAGCCTCTCCATTAGTAGATGGATGATATGTAGCTGAAAATGTATGCTTTATACCATTGACATTACAAAATTCTTTAAACTCTTGTGAGGTAAATTGTGGACCATTATCTGTAACAATTCTTTCCGGAATACAGTGCGTTGAAAAAATTTGCATTAACTCTTTTATTGTGGCATAAGACGTTGTTGTCTTCATTGGGATAATTTCTGGCCACTTACTGTAAGCATCTACTACTATCAAAAACAAGTAATTTAAAAAAGGACCTGCAAAATCTATATGCACTCTTTGCCATGGATACCTGGGTAACTCCCACGGGTGCATTCTAGCAAATTGAGGATTGTTCTGTTGCATAACACAATTCATACAATTCTTTATATAAGATTCCACATCTTTATCTACACCTGGCCACCATACAAAAGTTCTCGCAATTGACTTTGATCTTACAATACCTTGGTGATCAGCATGTATTTCAGACAAAACCTTATTTCTCAGTGAATTAGGAATAACTACCCTGGAACCTCTCATCACTATTCCTTGTGTTACACTCAGTTCATACCATATATCCTTATACGGTTTACAATTTTCCTCTTTTCCACATAAGTCCCTACCTGTCATTAAACTCTCCAAAACCTTACTAAGTACTGGGTCTCTCTTGGTACTGTGTGCTACATCTTTTGCAGTTATTGGTACATCATATACAGAAATTAACAGAACACTGTCATCATACTCCTCTGGAGCTTTGTCTACGGGTAATCTGGATAAAGCATCTGCATTACCCATGTTTGATGTTGGACGGTATTCTATATCATAGTGGTACGCTGCTAACGTAACTACCCAACGTTGTAGTCTTGCAGCTACCAACGTAGGTAAACTTGCTTTTGGACCCAATATTGCTAATAAAGGTTTATGATCTATAACAAGTGTGAACTTTTTCCTACCATAAAGATACATATGGAATTTTTTAACTCCATAAACTAATGCTAACCCTTCCTTTTCTGTTTGAGAGTAATTCCTTTCTGCCTTGTTCAATACTCTAGAAGTGAATGCAATTGGTTTTTCTGTTTCATCTGGCATTACATGAGATAATACTGCACCTAAACCTATGTTTGATGCATCACATACTAATTTAACTGGTAAATCCATTTGATAATGTACTAAGAATGTAGGTGATGTTATTTCCTGCTTGATTCTTTCAAAAGATTCCTGACACTCTTTTGTCCACTTCCATTCTACACCCTTATTCAACAGATTATACAATGGATGTGCAATTGTAGACAAATTCTGAATGAAATTCCCATAAAATGTTACTAAACCTAGAAATGATTGTAATTCCTTAACATTTTCTGGCACTTTTGTTGATTGTACAGCTTTAATCTTCTCTTTAGTTTTGTGAATACCCTTGCCATTTATTACAAAACCTAAGTATTCCACTGAATCAACTTCTAAAATACATTTGTTCTTATTTACTCTAATATTATGCTCCTTCAACTTCTTCAGAACTGTCCGCAATCTTTCTCTATGTTCTCTTGTGTCTTTACCAGCAATTAAAATATCATCTATAAAAATGAATACTCCTTGCATTCCTGAAAAAATCTTATCTATAGTTTGTTGCCATATAGCTGGACTACTTGCAACTCCATAAGGTAATCTCTTTGGTCTAAACAAACCTAAGGATGTATTTACTGTACATAATTCTTGTGAAGTTTCATCCATGGGAAGCTGTTGAAATGCTTGTCTTAAATCTAATTTAGAAAAAACACTGCATCCTGACATAGTTGCAAACATGTCATTCGGATTTGGTAAGGGATGTTGAGCTACTTGCAGTTGTGGATTTAACGTTGTGGAGGATTTATTTTTGCTTTATTTTTATTTTTTGTTTTTTGCCAAATCCTGAGAGAGAGAGAGAGAGAGAGAGAGAGAGAGAGAGAGAGAGAGAGAGAGAGAGAGAGAGAGAGAGAGAGAGAGAGAGATTGTGTCAGCGAGCGAAAGTAGTTAGTGTATCGATCGTTGGTGGTGAGAAAGACTGTTGGTACAAATGAGATTGTTTGTTTTTTTTTCAGTTAGGTTACGACAGTGGTGAATGTTTCGGAGCGAATGCTTTTTTTATTTGACTGCAGCTTAAGGCAGTTGTGTGAACGCTGGATTATATATATTTTTCGACCAGCGTAGAAGTGTCTTTATTTTATTTTCTAAGTAAGTACAGTTTTGTTTATCTTTGCTTGTAGTGATTGTGAATGATAGGAACAATTTATTATTTATCTTTGAATATAGTGCGATAGTTCAGTTAGTTAGGAGTGTTTATAAGTGTTTTTCTTTTTTATTTTGGCAGGCCGTGATTCCTCCTTTGAGAGAGATATTTTGAATATTGATTGATGACCTGGCTCGATATAAGGGACTTGGAACTGACTGCTATTTTAGATTTGGATATAATTGGTAACGACTTGGCTGTAATAAGGAATTTTCGGATGATGATGATGATGAGGATGACGATGATGACATCCCGGACCCCAATTAGGGAGGCAGTGGTGACAATTTGCCATGCAGTGGATTGTTGACCACAAAGCTGTGGTAGTTGCCTATAAAAGACTGTTGCCCCTTGTGTGGACGAAGGTGTCCACTCAGAAATATAAAATATTTCTGTTTATCTTTGTGGTTTATTTTAGCGTTTAAGTTTTGTTAGGGTTTCTTTGATTGCGGAAGTTTTTTTTATTAATGTTTATTTTGTGTTAAGTTAAGATTGTATTACTGAGTTGTGATTATTTTTTTGGTTATGGAATATGGTTGGTAATTTTTAGTATTAAGTGATTGTTTTTAGTATTAGGAAATATAGTTTTAAAGTTATGTTTTGGTTTGTTTTTTGTCCTTTTGTCCAAGAGTCCCGCTGCTGATAACGTAAGGGGAAAGTTAGGTATTGAGGAGACATTGGTCTGTTTAGAGTGATTCAAGGGTGTGGGGGTTGTTTTGCAACATCCCGCCACATTATTTTGGCGCCCGAACAGGGACTGCCGAGGTGGGATAGGAAGCCGGACTGTTGGACGAAGGACTGATAGGATAAGAAATTAGATTAATGTTGAAGAAAAATGGAAGGTAAATTAAAGGCTTTGGAGGAGGAATTGCGGCATTATCAAGAACGGGAGCAGATGTTGGTAGTTGGGAAAGAGAGGTTGCTAGTAGAGAATAAGAGGTTGAATTGGGAGAATGAGGCGATGCAGAAGGAGCTTAGGGAGTTAAAGGGAACTGTAGAGAGAGTGGAAGAATGTGTTGAGATGAGAATGAAAGAGAATGAGGAACGGATGGAGAACCGATTGGAAGCTATGATGGGGCAAGTCATGGGGATGATGAAAACTTTAATGGGTGAAGGTGCAGTCGGAGGAGTGTCCTCAGCTTCGGGTAATGGGTTGATAGTGGGTGAGAAGGCTAAGGTTAGTGATAATGGGAAAGGAAGTGATAGTAATAGTAATAGTGATAGTGAGATTGAAGATAAGGGAATTAGGCATAGTAAGGATGAACCGAAATGTGATAGGAAGAATGGGAAGAAAGGTAAAAGTGATGTAAAGAAAGAGAAGAAAAAGTGTCAGGATGAGAGCAAGGATGATCGTGAATGGGTGAAAGTGGTGAGTAAGAAAAGGTCTAGGAAGAGTATAATCAAGGATAGGAGTAGGAGTGTGGAATTAGATTCCTTATATTCTAGCGAGGAAGTAGGAAACAAGAAGGAAGGTAGCAGTGATGATAGCAGTGAGAATGAACGTGATGTGTGTAAGACTGTGTTTATGAGAGAGGTACCTCGGTGTGAAAGGTTCAATGAGTATAGTAGTAGGGATGTATCTGAATTTTTCAAGGAGTATGAGAGGTATTGTCAGGATAAGTATGGTGATAGTAAAAGAGTTTGGGCTAGGGAGTTAGGAGAATATTTAACTGGGTATTTGTTGACGATGTATGGAGTGATAATGAGTGTAGGTGACGTTGATTATGAAAGTGTGAAAAAGAGAATAATTGAGCAGGTAAAACGTATGAAAGGGAGTGTTAAGTATAAGCGTAAGAATGATTTTGATGAAGCACGGATGAATGCAGGAGAAGCGATATCGATGTATGTATGTAGGTTGGAAAATTTAGCTAGGAAGAAGTATGGGGATGAAGCTATAAATGAGAATAAGGAGTTAATGAAGAAGTTTTTGGCTACTGTACCCGAGAATGTTGCCGAGTTTGTTAATTTGAAACGGAAGAAGAAAATGAGGTGGACGAAAGAAAGATTGACATGGGATGATATTTTAGAGATAGTTGAGGATTACGAGTTGGATAGATGTATGAAAGAAAGTAAATCTGTGTGTGTAAGAACTGGAATGGAGGAAAGTGTGCTAGAATTTGTTAGTTTTAGAGATGCTGTTATGAGAGGACCGATGAGGGTAGCTGATAGTGTAGTAGATAGGAGTGTTAGGGCGAGTAATGTGGGAATACCTGTAAGGACAAATGAAGGGTTTAAGCAAGGGAATCAGGTTTGGAGGGATAGGAGTGTTAGTGCGCATCGAGGTATGTCAGATAGTCGTGTCCGTAATGAAAAGTGTTATAGGTGTGGAAAGGAAGGTCATAAGAAGAATGAATGTAGATGGGCTCTAGGTGCTTGGTTTGGATGTGGTGAGGTAGGGCATAGAATTAGCGAGTGCAAGAAAGAGAAAGGGGTAAAATGTTATCGGTGTGGTATGACTGGGCACATAGCGAGTGGATGTCATAGTAATCATATGAATGTAATTTGTGGTAATTGTGGTAAGGATGGTCATTATGCTAGAATGTGCAAGGAGCCGCGGGGTAAGTGTACTGAATGTGGTGTAGATGGGCATGTAGCTAGGGTATGTAGGAAGAAGGGAGTAAATCAGCCAGGATGTTCGGGAAACTAGAGTGTAAGAGGGTTCAGCTGGGTGAGTCCTCCTGTGTGTGTGGAAGGAATAGGATTAATGTTTGTGAGAATGGGATGAATAATTGGTTGGAAATGAGCAAGTATGAATCTAGTATGCATGAGAAGTTAGGGCTGGAAAATAAACAATTAGTGTTAGTTGAAAATAGGAAAAAAGAGGCGTTTGAAAGTTTTAAGTGAGGAGAAAGTGCAAGGGAAATTTATAGGTATAGTTAAGAATACGAATAAGTATGACAAGGGTGTAAATGTACAAGTGAGTGTGGAGGATAAATGTATTAATACAGATGAAACGTGGCTGAGTATGAATGATACTTATAGTGTGTGTGGCTTTTCGTTAGATGATGTAAAAGAAAAAATGAATAACGCAAGAATGAGAGACAGGAGAATGATAAGTAGCATGAATGAATCTTTTGCTAAAGTTGAGAATGTTTTTGATGAAATGGATGAACTGTTTACAGAAATGAGTGTATTTATAGGGCCAAACGAGAACGAGGTAGATGGGATTGTACATGATATATTAGATGATAGGGATTTAGATAAGAATAGTGTTAATGTAGCGAATGATTGTGATAAGGAAGAAGTGAATGAGAGAGTGTATGGAGGCCCAGTTACTCGGAGTAGAGGTCCCGTTCCTGACTGCGACTGGGTATTGAAAAAAATATTGTGTTTTGTGTGAGACGGATTTGGCAAAGTAAGGGGGGAGGAATGTGGAGGATTTATTTTTGCTTTATTTTTATTTTTTGGTTTTTTGCCAAATCCTGTGAGAGAGAGAGAGAGAGAGAGAGAGAGAGAGAGAGAGAGAGAGAAGAGAGAGAGAGAGAGAGGGAGATTGTGTCAGCGAGCAAAAGTAGTTAGTGTATCGATCGTTGGTGGTGAGAAAGACTGTTGGTACAAATGAGATTGTTTGTTTTTTTTAGTTAGGTTACGACAGTGGTGAATGTTTCGGAGCGAATGCTTTTTTTATTTGACTGCAGCTTAAGGCAGTTGTGTGAACGCTGGATTATATATATTTTTCGACCAGCGTGGAAGTGTTTTTTTTTTTCATTTTCTAAGTAAGTACAGTTTTGTTTATCTTTGCATGTAGTGATTGTGAATGATAGGAACAATTTATTATTTATCTTTGATTATAGTGCGATAGTTCAGTTAGTTAGGAGTGTTTATAAGTGTTTTTCTTTTTTATTTTGGCAGGCCATGATTCCTCCTTTGAGAGAGATATTTTGAATATTAATTGATGATCTGGCTTGATATAAGGGACTTGGAACTGACTGCTATTTTAGATTTGGATATAATTGGTAACGACTTGGCTGTAATAAGGAATTTTCGGATGATGATGATGATGATGAGGATGACGATGATGACATCCCGGACCCCAATTAGGGAGGCAGTGGTGACAATTTGCCACGCAGTGGATTGTTGACCACAAAGCTGTGGTAGTTGCCTATAAAAGACTGTTGCCCCTTGTGTGGACGAAGGTGTCCACTCAGAAATATAAAATATTTCTGTTTATCTTTGTGGTTTATTTTAGCGTTTAAGTTTTGTTAGGGTTTATTTGATTGCGGAATTTTTTTTTAATAATGTTTATTTTTTGTTAAGTTAAGATTGTATTACTGAGTTGTGATTATTTTTTTGGTTATGGAATATGGTTGGTGATTTTTGGGCTCAAGCCATGGCGTCCTGATGGAAGGTTCCTTTTTGGTAGCTTCCTTGGGTATATCACTACTAAATATTCCCAGAGAATTTAACCACAGGTTATCACAGAATTCTAACTTCTGGAGCGAGTATCCTAAAGGTTTCCCTTTTAAGACATCGTATATCAACAGGGGACGCATGTAGCCTATTAACGCGCCACATAGCTATCTACACCCCAAACAGAGTTAACACTTCGGTGTGTAGGGGCGGAGAATAGCTGGGAGCCGTTCCACAGCTAATCTCGTTCGTGGCTACTTTTGGTACTCGAGACGTAAACAAACGGGCGCCATTGCTAAATGACGTCACGTCCGTCTCCATCCTTCTTCTAGTAGCTTGCCTTGCTAAGACGGATTTTCCCTTACGCTTTTTCATCAACCTGCATCTTCGTCATGTCGCTACCTTCGGCCTCGCCTTCTTCTGGAAAGTTGAGTACAAGGTTCCAGTATTGTTTAAATAAGCTCTGACCTTAAAGTAAATTTTACTTTTCGAGATATTTGATGTTTTGTGGCAGAGCTGTGCCTCGACCGGACCGGCCATTTTATGGCGTCGCTGTTGTTTTGCATGCCTTATTTAGATAGCCTCAACAGCGTTTTTTCCGGCCTCATTAACTAATCGATACTATTAGTTATTTAGTCTTCATAGTTAGGAACTTTTATATCGTGTTTTGACGCTTTTTTATCGGTCATCGACTGACCCCATACCAGTTGGCTACTATAGCCCCTAGGCCAGAGCGCCTATATCAGTGTTCATGCATGATATTTATCAGTGATCCTAGGCTTATTTATGAAGATAGTGGCATTATTTTACAATACTATTGACTGTGATGCAAGTGTTTTTCGCCTTAAGGGACCATATAAGGGACAGGTTAGATAGTGTGTCTTTCTAACCTAACCTACATGTAGGACCCCTATATGCTTCCTTCATCCCCTGCCTTAGGGCATTCCCTCTGTGTAGCCTTGCTCCCCCTACCACGTAAGGGGATCAAGCTCATATCAGAGTATTATATCGCTTCTCTGTCCTCCCTAAGGGAATGATCCCCCCTTAGGGTTGCGTCCGAGAATGAGGAACGGCTAGTCCTTCCTCTATTGCTGGGGCTAGGTCTCCGACCTTTCCTGCAATGGCGATACGTCTTCCATCCTTCCTAGTTCAGGATGTAACATCCCTGCTCTAGGTTAGGTTTTGGAGGGGTTTGTTCTGTACCTTGCAGAAACGATACCCATGAACCGTTTTCAGACAGGCTGCCTTACCTTATGCTAGGGAGTGTCCTCCCTTCCTTGGTGGCCGCTCTGGTACAGAACCTAATCCACAGAAGACCCTTCTCTTCTCCCCTCCCCACCTATCTCTTGTATGGCCTAGCCTATACTTAGGTTAGTCTATACCCATCTGTCCCCTGTCCTACAACTCCTTAGGGTGGAGTGATAGGGCTTCCTTGAGCTCCTGTGTGCAGTCCGCTCTGGTACATATACCCTTCATAGTGTCTTATGGGGTTAGCCACTGGATGCGTTCTGTTTACAGGGGTTCTCCCCCCTCTTGGGTGTTCCCTGCCCTCCCTTGGGCTCCCTTAGCTCCCGGCCCTCAGCGGCCCCTGCCTCTGGGTGATAGGGCTAGCCTCTATCATGGGTACACCCACTCAGGGGGGATGTCTTGGGGCCCGTGGCCGGACCCCTACATCCCCCCTTCTGTCTCTTTCACTATCCGGGTGCCGGTCCCTTGCCGCCTCTACTGTCGGTGATACCCACCTCCTACCTTGGTGACTTACCCCTTGCCCTCTGCGCCGCCAGTCCCCCGTGTGCCGGGGGATTGCCGCCTGCCGTCGGCACCTAACCGATGGCCTTCCCTCTTTCCTCATAACCTCAGTCGTCCGTACACCGGCCGGCCCCCGGAGTGCCGGCATCCACTGCCGGCACTCCGGTTCTGCTATAACCATCCTTGTCCCTGTCACCAAGCCGGCTACCTCCGGCTGCCGGAGCCGCCGCTCCTTGCCGGAGTGCCGCCGCTGTGCCGGCGGCCGCCACCCTGGTATTACTCTTGACTTCTATATTGTCTTCCTTAATGCCAGAAACTCTGCTGGAGCGGCCTCCGGCGTGCGGCGGTCTGCCGGAACCTTCCGGAGGCGTCAAGACGACTTGCACCCCCTTCTACTAGCTATCATCTGATGTTGATAGCCTTACACTGCAACCAGATGACTTGATTACGTAAATGGATTGGCATTTTCTTACCGTTCTATTAGTAACCATGCTGTCTTCTTGCATATCACAGATTTTCAGCATGCTGTGTGTATCTTAGCACGGCTGGTTGCCGGATACCGTTACTCTATGGGATCTTCTGGTTCCCAATTCTAGAGTCTGAGTGGCCTCAGTCCTAGCCTTATATCCTCGACAATTTCCAATGGAATTCCCACTGCCCTACGGGCATTCCATGTTGAATTCTATCCTGTGCCTTTGGTTACACCGGATTGTCTATAGATGAAGGTCACGGTAACCTGCCGGGCGAGATACACGGAGTATGTATCTATCTCCCTCTCTCAGCCCATCCTCTGTGCATCACATATATCGTCAAGTTAAAATTAATAATTAATATTTAACTTTAGTTTAAGAGTCATTCTTATGACTCCCCCATACTCATATTCTCTTTCTTTTACAGGAGGAGCAGATAAAGTGTGACCACGGCTTCTGTGCAGTGAAGCGCCCGCACTTCTATGGACATACGGCGTGTAGGACCCACGCCCCTTGTGCCAACAAGAAAGGGGATCTGAAGTTCTGGGACCCGCAGAACTGTACGGTCTGCCAGGATCGCCTGGTCGATGCATTTCATAACCCTTCCTCAGTGGAGATTAGGGACGCTTCTCGGGATAAGCTACGCAAGTGGGTGCGTGGCTTCCAGAAGAACGCCACTGGACCGTACCTTGCCACTGAAGATATGAGGGCCTTATTGTTCCCAAAGGTCTCCCCAGATTCTGTGGTCCCCAAAGATCAGATCCCCACCGTCCAGATCATGGTGGAACCCGACGTAGTCATGGCCCAGTCCATGCACGAGTGTCGCCTGGATTCCGAAAACGATGAACGTATGTCGGACATTTCGGAGGACACGGAGAGGACCCTCATGGCCCAAGGCGCGGAAGAAGAAGAGGACCAGGTGGAGTACACCGAGTCGGAGCAGGAGGTCGCTCCGCCTTCCATCCCCGCCCCTACTCCTACACCGACGGAAGTGTCTCTCCCGTCTACCTCCGCTACCCCGGATCCTATCCCATCCGCCCAGGAGATGTTCCGTATGATAGAAGCCCTTATGGAACAAAAGCTTCAAGTGACACACGAGTTCATCAGGTCCATGGGAGGGTCCAAAGAACCGAAGAAGATCTCGGTTAATGACCTCCCTGCATGCTCACATGCCAACCCCTGGAGGTATGCCGAGCATATGGTTATCGCGACCGGCAGGATCTTTGTCAGCGATAAGATCGGCACGGTCCCCCTGGAAGAAGTGGAGTTCTTCCCGAGCTTTGAGGCTTACCCGGACTGTTACGTCCGGCTTCGTTCTGAACCTGCCTCTAAAGAAGAGACCGAACCCAAGGAGGTGATAGTGTTCGATCTCTCGAAGGCCCAGGCTATGCTAGCCAACGCGTTCAAAAGTAGGGGTTTTACCTGCTCTAAGCTTCCGGCTCTGAGCAAGAAGCACCCTACTTACGTCGCTCCCGACGACGCAGTCCTTCCCTTTACGGAAAAGGCCTTCGCTGCGTGCCACAAGGCTGTGGAAAAGGGAAACCCTGCCCTGCACTGGAGGAGTGCAGACCCTTCTCCATGGTAACTCCCCCCGACGTTCGACACTGGAAGGATATCCAGCATACCTTTGTGGTGGGAAAGTTAGATCCTGACGTAGCCGGACGTCAGTTTAACGAGGACCTCCCGAAACTCAATGACCATCTCCTTCGTCGGGAACAAGACACGAAGGAAAGGCTCGCAGCGTCCATGTCCCTCCAGGTACAACTTGATGTCATGGCTGGTGACACCAGAGCCCCCGACCACTACATGGTACTCGCCAAATCGCACATGGCGACTCTGGTGAAGGACTTGTACCACTTCATGAAGGCTCGGAGAGCCTGTCGAGAATTCGTGTTTTCAAGTGCCACTGTGAGACACGAACCCCGGAGGCTGATTTCCTCCAACATCTGGGGTAAACACCTCTTCCCCTCCGATCTTGTGAAAGAGATCACTGACAAGGCTACCACTGAGAATAGGAACCTTCTCAACAAGTGGGGCATGTCAAAAAAGAGGAAATCCTCTCAGGACGATGGCCCTCAACCTAAGAGGAAATCCTCCAAGCAAAAACCCCAGCAACGTCAACAGCGACGGCAGTTTCCGGGACCCGCTACTCCCCAAGTGGCTGCTCAGCCACAACAGACCTTTCAGCTGGTCACCCAACCGGTTTTGTCCCAGTCACCGGTTTTCACCCCTGCCTTTGAACAGCAGACAACTACCTTTCGTCCCAAAGGTAGAGGCTCAAACAGAGGTGCAAGCAGAGACGCATCTCGCCGTCCCTCCAGAGGCAGAGGAGGAAGGGGAGCTAGCGGCCGAGGCGGTAAGCCCTCGGGACACCAGAAGCAATGAAGTGCTTCCGGTGGGAGGAAGACTCCGCCAATTCCAGGATCGTTGGACCTTCGATCCCTAGGCACACAGCATCGTCAAGAAAGGTCTAGGCTGGAGTTGGACTCAACCACCCCCAACCTTCCAGCAATTCTTCCAACATTCAACCCCCCTTCTGGAAGAATATGTTCTAGACCTCTTGAACAAGAAGGTGATAAGGAGGGTAAAGTCCACCAGGTTCCAAGGGAGACTGTTTTGCGTCCCCAAGAAAGACTCCGACAAACTCAGAGTCATTCTGGACTTATCCCCCCTCAACAAGTTCATAGCGAACAACAAGTTCAAGATGCTGACTCTTCAACAGATAAGGACCCTTCTGCCTCGAGGATTTTACACGGTCTCCACAGACCTGGCAGATGCCTACTGGAACATTCCGATGAACCATCACGCTTCCTCCTACCTAGGATTTCGACTCCAAAGGAAAAGCTACGCCTTCAGGGCCATGCCCTTCGGCCTCAACGTGGCCCCTCGGATCTTCACAAAGTTGGCGGACGCCATAGTACAACAGCTCCGCCTCCGAGACGTCCAGGTGATGGCCTACCTCGACGATTGGCTAGTCTGGGCTCCATCGCCCGAGGATTGTTTAAAATCCTGCAGCAAAGTCACCCAGTACCTAGAACACCAGGGATTCAAGATAAACGCGAAGAAATCTCGCCTCTCTCCAGCTCAGAAGTTCCAATGGTTAGGAATCCAGTGGAACCTTCAGTCACACCGCCTTTCCATCCCCCAGAAGAAAAGGAAGGAAATAGCAGGGTCTGTCAAGCGACTACTGAAATCCAAGCAGATCTCAAGACGCCAGCAGGAACGAGTTCTAGGCTCTCTACAGTTCGCCTCAGTGACAAACCCGGTGCTTCGTGCACAGCTAAAGGATGCCGCGGGAGTCTGGAGACGTTCTGCATCCATCACTCAAAGAGACCTCAAGAGACGGCTCCCAAACAGACTTCGACTTCTCCTCAAGCCGTGGTCGGAAGCGACGGCCCTGAAAAGGTCCATCCCTCTTCAACACCCACCTCCATCACTCAACACCCACACGGACGCTTCTCTGGAGGGTTGGGGAGGTCACTCCCACCAAAAACAGGCTCAAGGCACATGGTCTACACTATTCAAGACGTTTCACATCAACATCTTGGAGGCCATGGCGGTCCTTCTAACACTGAAGAAACTCTCCCCGCCTCCCTCGATCCATATTCGTCTAACCCTAGACAACTCGGTGGTAGTTCGATGTCTCAATCGCCAAGGCTCAAGATCGCCCCGGATAAATCAGGTGCTTCTAACAATCTTCCGTCTGGCAGAGAGGAAGAAGTGGCACCTATCTGCAGTTCACCTACAAGGATTCCGCAACGTGACGGCGGACGCTCTATCTCGGACAAGCCCGATAGAGTCGGAATGGTCTCTAGACGCAAGATCGTTCTCCTTCATCTCTCACCAAGTCCCGGAACTTCAGATCGATCTCTTCGCAACGAGTGACAACAATCAACTTCCTGGATATGTGGCCCCGTACAAGGACCCCAAGGCAGAGGCAGTGGACGCCATGTCCCTGGACTGGAACAGATGGTCCAAGATCTACCTGTTTCCTCCCACCAACCTTCTGCTGAAAGTCCTCTCCAAGCTGAGAACCTTCAAAGGGACAGCGGCCCTAGTGGCTCCCAAATGGCCCCGGAGCAATTGGTACCCCCTGGTCCTGGAGCTGCAGCCCACGCTGATCCCTCTCCCGGGCCCAGTTCTCTCCCAGCAAGTACAGAAGTCGACTGTCTTCGCTTCATCATCGAAAATCAGGGACCTTCATCTCATGATTTTCTCTCCCTAGCCGCGAAGAAGAGGTTTGGGATCTCGAAGAAAAGTCTAGACTTCCTCGAGGAATACAAGACCGAATCCACAAGACGGCAATACGAATCATCTTGGAGAAAATGGGTCTCATTCGTCAAGGCAAAAAATCCTACGGAAATCACCATCGATTTTTGCATGTCCTTCTTTATTCACCTTCATGGACAGGGCTTGGCAGCCAATACGATTTCTACTTGCAAATCGGCCTTGACTAGACCTCTGTTGTATGCCTTCCAAATTGATATGTCCAGCGACATCTTCAATAAACTGCCGAAAGCATGCGCTCGTCTACGCCCAGCACCCCCACCGAAACCGATCTCCTGGTCATTGGACAAGGTGCTCCATTTCGCCTCCAACTTGGATAATGATTCATGCCCTCTCAAAGATCTGACTCAGAAAGTTATATTTCTCTTTGCTCTTGCTTCAGAAGCCTGAGTCAGCGAAATAGTGGCATTATCAAGAGAAGAGGGTCATATCCTGTTTACTGACTCAGGAGACCTTACCCTCTTCCCGGATGCGACGTTTCTCGCCAAAAACGAATTACCCACCAAAAGATGGGGCCCTTGGAGAATATGCCCCCTGAAGGAAGATGCCTCTCTATGCCCAGTAGAGAGATTCAAGGTCTGTCTTCGCAGAACTTCGGACTTTGGTGGAGGCCAACTCTTCAAAGGAGAAACATCGGGCAGCGACCTGTCACTGAAACAACTAAGAGCGAAAATCACCTACTTCATTCGCAGAGCGGATCCTGACAGTACACCCGCCGGTCACGATCCTAGAAAAGTTGCATCGTCTCTGAATTTCTTTCAGAGTATGGACTTCGAAAGCCTTAAGAGTTTCACAGGCTGGAAGTCCTCGCGTGTTTTCTTCAAACATTATGCGAAACAAGTGCACGAAGTCAAACATTTTGTGGTAGCCGCAGGTAGTGTTATGAAACCTGCACCTAACTCTGCATAGAACAGCGAGTTACTTGGGACTAACTCTTCGGGTGCCTATGTTGACCCTCGAGTGATACGTAGTGATGTCGAAAACACTTAGTGCTTTCTTATAACTGTTCTTATCCCAGGTGAAATGTCATAGTCGTCACACGAGTGCCGCATGCCTAGAGCATGATGTGTTTTATTTAAAGACTGATGTTCCTCGAGAACGAGTGCCTACTAATAAATTTGAAATTCCCTTTCAGATTCAAGAGCAAGTCTTTATTACTATGTACATTATAATTTGTTGTAAATTAACTTTACATATTATTGCAATTCATTTAAATTTTCTGCAATTGTGAAATAAAATTCTTATTTTATTACTTGTGCGTCTCAATCCGCTCCTACTTATCCTATGAAATACATGTCTGTCATAGTTTTATTATCCCCTTCCTCTTACGGTTAATGAAGATACTAAGGTCTCAACCCTTATTATATATTCACCTATGCAATGTAATATTCCAATACGAATACTTACTCTTCATACCTTAGAGACGAGACAATTCTCCTCTACATACAGTGCCTAACCACCACTCGTCTGCTCTTGAGAATGTTCCTATATGAATGCCAACCATTCAGTCTTGTCTCCAAGTTCTTCAGGTTCTTCTAGCAGGGTGAATAGTCCTTCGATACCCGCTTTGATCTCGGCATGGCCCGTGGGAACTTCACTGCCAGGGGGGCTGGAAGGTCTCTTCCCTACGGTTCTTTTATTAAGATTACTATGCTACCCTGTTCAAAGCCCTTGGCACTTACTCAATAGGGGAAAATCTACCACGATACATTGATTCTCTGGTATTCTTCCATCAGGACGCAATGGCTTGAGCCCAAAAAACGGATTTTGAGCGAAGCGAAAAATCTATTTTTGGGTGAGATAGCCATGGCGTCCTGATGGACCCTCCCTGCTACTTCGTCCAGTTTTTCAGGTCCCACCCTGCTCTGCTGTATCATGGCGATCGGCAAGCAACTGGCTTCAGGATGACGACGGACGTGACGTCATTTAGCAATGGCGCCCGTTTGTTTACGTCTCGAGTACCAAAAGTAGCCACGAACGAGATTAGCTGTGGAACGGCTCCCAGCTATTCTCCGCCCCTACACACCGAAGTGTTAACTCTGTTTGGGGTGTAGATAGCTATGTGGCGCGTTAATACATGCATCCCCTATTGATATACGATGTCTTAAAAGGGAAACCTTTAGGATACTCGCTCCAGAAGTTAGAATTCTGTGATAACCTGTGGTTAAATTCTCTGGGAATATTTAGTAGTGATATACCCAAGGAAGCTACCAAAAAGGAACCTTCCATCAGGACGGCATGGCTATCTCACCCAAAAATAGATTTTTCGCTTCGCTCAAAATCCGTTTTTTAGTATTAAGTGATTGTTTTTAGTATTAAGAAATATAGTTTTAAAGTTATGTTTTGGTTTGTTTTTTGTCCTTTTGTCCAAGAGTTTCGCTGCTGATAACGTAAGGGGAAAGTTTGTATTGAGGAGACATTGGTATGTTTAGAGTGATTCAAGGGTGTGGGGGTTGTTTTGCAACATCCCGCCACAACGTTACTTTATAATCTCCACATAACCTAACCTGTCCACTTTCCTTCACAATAGGAACTAATGGTGTAGCCCAATCTGAATATGTAACCTTTTCCCAGGAAACTTCATTTTCTAATCTCCTAATTTCTGTTTCAACTGCACTTTTCAATGCATACGGTACTGGTCTGGGAGCAAAAAATCTAGGAGAACTGTCAAGTTTCAAAACTAAAATTGCCTTTGCGTTCTTTACTGTACCTACTTTATCTTCAAATACGTCTTGAAACTCTGATATGATATTATCCATAGATATTTCATTTTTGTTTTCATCTTGTCTACCTGTAACCTTCAAAATACTAGGCCAATCTAACTTCAAATACTGTAGCCAACCTAAACCTAGCAAAGTGTGTCCATTACCTTTTACTATTGTTAATGGCATTCTCTCTAATTTCTGTTCTTTGTACTGTACTTCTACGTTCGAAGCACCTATCACCTGAGTATCAAAACCATTATAACCTTTCAAAACTCTATTTGTACCTTCTAATAACAAATTAGGAATGCTTTTAGCCATTTTCTCAGACATAATTGATACATCGGCTGCTGTGTCAACTTGCATCAAAATTGGTTTACCATTTATGATTACTTCTACCTTGATATGTTTCTTTGCACCTTTGTTGACTGAATTTATGCGAAACGCAAAATCAGTTTCTGAACTAACCTGATTATCATGAACATTTTCCGCATTATTCTCTTGACCAATAGTTTCAACTGTAGCATTTATTTTCTTTGCGTACTGTTTAGGGAATCTACAAGCAGTTGCAAAATGACCCATCTTTCTGCAATTCTGGCAAGTCTGTCCAGTAGCAGGGCATTTCTTTGCTTCGTATGCAAGATGATCAGTTTACCACACCTATAACACTTTGGTTTTTCCTGTTGTTTCTTTGTATAAGCCTGATTCTGATATTTATGAACATTAGTGTTAGGCACTTTTCTATGACTAGGCTTTGACATATTCCTTCTCTGATTCTCATTGGTTTTCCACTTAGAACATACTGTATTAATTTTAGAATTTTCCATTCTATTGCTTGTAGAACTACCTATTATGTTACTTTGCCTATTTGATGTTTCTAAAGCTCTGCCTGTTATCAATACCTTTTCTAATGTTAAATCTTTATCTTGCAATAATTTCTTTCTTTGCTCTTGTGATGTGCAACGTGCAATTACTTGATCTATGATAACATTTTCTAACTCTAGAAATTCACATGAAACGGCTAAATTCTTTAGTCTAGTCACAAATGCATCTAAACTTTCATTTTCTTTCTGATAAGCCTGCGCTGAAAACTGGTATCTTTCAAAAAATTTATTGACCTGAGGAGCAAAATATGTGGTAAGAGCCTTAATTGCAGCTTCACTTGTGTCATCTGTAGGCTGCAAAGTCTTAAACACTTCCCGAACTTCCCTACCTGCTGTATGAAGTAATAATGCCTTCTTTTGGGCATCCTTCGTGTTCCCTAATGCTTCTAAATAAATCTTAAATTCCTCACACCACTGTTGCCATCGTGTTGCAACAGAATTGGGCTCAGCAGTGATGCTGAAACCTTGTGGGTGTTCTATGTTAAAAGGCATTTTGATTGCTTACCTTAATACCTATGGTAGGTTAAGCTACTGTTCTGCAGTCACAAGTTTACTTCCTACCTGTTTTGTAGCCTACCTAACTTTAAATTTCACCCTTGCTTGTTTGTTTGATGAAATTCCTGTTCTGCTGCTTGTACAATCTTCATTGGGCGATTTTACTCTTGTCCCCTAATGTGCATAAGGACTTTCTCTTGTGCTGGCCGTCCTTGTACATAAGGTCCAATATTTCTCCCTGCTTGTTTCTGTCGTCCTGAGCGTCGTCAATTTGTGATGTTGTACTTTGGTAGGAAGTTCTATTAACCATAATAATTACCTGGAACATAGATGAACAATTGTTAGTAATTATTTCTCAGCTGATCCCATCTCTTGTCGCCAATTTGTAATGTTGTACTTTGGTAGGAAGTTCTATTAACCATAATAATTACCTGGAACATAGATGAACAATTGTTAGTAATTATTTCTCAGCTGATCCTATCTCTTGTCAATTTGTCTGTATGGGATTAAATAAGACGTTGGTATTCTTAAAATACACGTTTAATATCTTATGATTACATTGCTCTGTGACAGCTGACTCCCAAGTGTGTGTGGAGCGTCATACATAATCTGACAAAACCAAAACATTGCTAAACAAAAGAGCATCGCTCTGAAAAGACTCAAATCCTACTCCAGTACAAAACCATAAAGAATCACATCCTATCTTTGAGGTAATCAACAAATGTTTGAATCCAAATACCAAAACAAATCATTACTCTTATGTACAAAGCATAACATGTTTTATTCATGCAATATGATGCAATGTTGCGCAATACCTGCAACACTTGAAATAATATAGTACATTCTTACAATAATACATAACATATACTATATTGCAAAATACCGACTACTCTATAATTATATGTTGTAGTTCAGCCAGCGTGCTGCCATTATGGCTAGCATCTGACGGCACGGTCCAGCCGGCATGGTGCCGACTGGACTAGGAAATATAAAAGACATATATTTGTGTATCCTGCCCAGCCCATTTGCTGTGGCCTTCCCTTCCAATACTAAAATCATAGAGTTTCCTGATCAGGGAAACTCAAGGATAAGGGTTTTAACCTTTAAGAATAGAAAGTGTACTACCACCAGCCCTTTAATTTATTTAATATTGCAAGGTAAAACGTAAACTGATTTCTAATCAGAATATTGAAGAGATTCTATTCTTTCATTATAGGATTGTTCTCAGCAAACACCTGGGCATGGATACCCAAGATATATTGGAAGATAACTACTAGTTTAATATATACAATAGATTTCTGTCTGCAGTATATCCTATACTGCAAATATACTGACTACTGTATAAACATATACTGTAATTCAGCCGGCATATAGCCGGCATAGCTAGTCCTTGCCGGCACAACCCGGCCAACATACTAGCTAAAAGAGAGAGAGACAGCATGGAGTGAAGGACTGCCTTAAATATCTAATTTCCTGCCTTTCTCCAGAAAGAAGTGTCAATTGGAAGGGGAGAATGTATCATTCAGGCTTCCATCCAGCCACCAGTACCATCACCGGTAAGGTCCGGCCAGCACATAGCTGGCAGGCTAGCACCCGGCAGCACTGGTACAGTCGGCATACCGCCGGCTGAGTCAGCACCTGTCTGTACCGGTCCGGCTAGCATACCGCCGGCCAGGCTAGTACCCCGGCAATAGCACTTGTGGCCGGCAGTCCAAGGGGGACTGAAGAACCTTGGTGACTGAAGAGACTTCCCACCAACAGCCATCATGAGGTCATGGCTGCCAGCAGCCTGCATAGCGGCCGGCAGCCGTCATAGCCGCCGGCAGTTGTAGTAAACATGGCCGCCGGCAGCCAGCATAGCCGCCAGCAGCCGTCATGGCTGCCGGCAGTTGTCCTAGCCGCCAGCAGCCGGCATGGCCGCCTGCAGCTATCATGGCCGCCAGCCAACAACATGGCTGGCATAGCTGCATGCAGACAGACAACAGCTGTTGAATAGGAGTCCGGCCGGCCCCACAACCTACCGGTAATCGGTGAGATTGCAGGACAATGGCCCAAAGAGATACGATGGCTAGGCCATCAATAAAGGACAGAGGGGGAGGGAAAATAGTCCTGTATGAGGTGTGGAAGGAGTTGGCAAGGTTGCCAGTCCTACACACCCTTAAGAAACTCTGTTTCAGTATTGGCGCCATCCTAGGCAGCAGGAAAACCTCTATTCTCCAACCTAAGGTCTGCCAATACAGTTAAGGGGACGGCAGCAATGCCGCCTCCTCTCAACAAAGGAGAAACAGAGTTCCAGTACTGGCGCCATCCTAGGCAAGCACAGGACTAGTCTTCTAGACCACAGGAAGAAGGTGGCGGCATCATTCAACCACTAGGGAGGGCTAGCCTCTTATGCTGGCAGCCTAGCCGGCAGAGGAATAACTATTCACCCTGCCAGCCGGCTACCGGCACAAGACTAAATACCCTGAGGTTCTGACCGAATCCCAAAACCTGCTATCTGTGGCTAAGGGAAGGGACAGAAAACCCTAGGCTAATCATGCCTGAATGAAAACTCAAGGCACGACCCACTAGGGTTGTAGCCTAAGGCTACACTCATAGGGAAGGAGGGATTACCCTTAAATCTCCACTAGAGACGAGTATCGAATTATTTAATAATTCTAGGAGATATCTATCTCCGCTTAATTGATAAAACGATACACGAGGGTAAACGGGGAAATGACTGAAAGTATACTGTAATGCCTAGGTTAGGTTACCTAGGCAAGACGAGATCTCGGTTACCTAAATCACCGAAACTCTAACTTATACGATTGACATAGAAAAAAGGAAAATTATGCATATTATAAATATCTTTACATGTATAAATTGCCTAAATAGATTTCATAATTGATTAATTAATGCTATCTAAACCGGGAATGTCGTTCTACTAACTAAATAACACATGCCTAACGAACGACAGCGCCTATGGTGCCTCTGGTAACAGGCCTAGATCCTAAGCACAATAAATTACTCTAATTGACTGTGAAACAGGAGCTAAAATATATACATTGTAAAGAATCAATACTCAACTTTCCAGAGGCAAAAGAAGCTGGAGATTACATAATAATCCTCGCAAAATCGATCGAAAAAGTTAGATCAACAGGGAACACCACCGTGCGAATTCGCTACAAAATTAGGAATGTCCGCCATCTTGGATATGGCGCCATCTTGATACTCAATAGTAGTATGGGAGGTAAGGTAACCTTGATACGGCTCCCTTTCTAATCTTGCCACTTTACCCCTCGAAGCGTAAACGCTATTCGGGGTGAAGATTGTTATGTGGCATGTCAAGAATACGTCCCCTAATATTATGCGATATCCTTGAGAGAAATTTTAAGGATATTCGCGCCAGGAGTTAGAATTCTGGACACCTAAAGGTAAATTCTCTGGGAATATCACTGGAGTACATATATCCCTTGGGAGGCTACTATTAGGAACCTTCCATCAAAACGACATGGTTTGAGCCCAAAAATCTATTTTTGGGTGAGTTTGCCATGTTGTCCTGATGGAAGGTTCCTATAAGTAGCTTCCTAGGGTATATTTGACTACAGTGATATTCCCAGAGAATTTATCTTTAGGTCTCCAGAATTCTAACTCCTGGCGCGAAAATCCTTAAAATTTCTCCTAAGGATATCGCATAAATCAGGGGACGTATATCTTGATACGACACATAGCAATCTTCACCCCGAATAGCGTTTTCGCTTCGAGCGGGAAAGTGGCAAATTTTGAAGGGGAGCCGATATCAAGGTTACCCTTTCTCCCTTACTACTTTGAGTATCCAGATGGCGCTGTATGTTGCTGCCATGTTTATTCCTTTTAGCATTGAGCAAGGTGCTACAGATATAGTAGTTTTGGGAGGGATCCGGCCAAGGCTTTTTCTATAGAAAAGGAGGGCGGGTCCATCAGGACGACATGGCTATCTCACCCAAAAATAAATTTTTCGCTTCGCTCAAAATCCATTTTTTGGGCTCAGGCCATATCGTCCTGATGGATGGTTACCAGAGAATTATATAGAAAGTACCGTATCTGTGGATTTTCCAAATGTACCTTAACCTCAGGACAATTTTCCTTGGTCATCCAGACCATAGAGACATATGATGTTACCGTTATACGTCATTGCTGCTAATCATAAACCATGTTAGTGCTTCCTGCCCCCTGCAGGGAAGAGTCATACTAGACTTAGGAAAGAGTCTCGAGGTTTGCATATACCATATGAACAAACATAGCATCAAGAGCATACAGGTCTCGCTGTATGCGTAGCTAGGTAAAGTTTGTACTCATATCAGAACAAAGGTTTGCATATACTTTATGAGCAAACATAGCATCAAGAGCATACAGGTCTCGCTGTATGCGTAGCCAGGTAAAGTTTGTACTCGTGTAAGAACAAAGGTTTACATATACCATTTGAGCAAACATGGCATCAAGAGCATACAGGTCTCGCTGTATGCGAGAACCAAGGTATTAACTATATAACTTGTTCATATATCATATGCAGATTATTAAAGGAAAATAATACTCTAGCATATTTTTATTGAAATCAATTTGAGGCAAAATAAGACGCAAATACCCATCAAGTATTTATTGGTAATAAATAACCAGCAAAATCAACCTACATAAGTGTTAACATAATGTTGATAAATGCAATAAGAAACATACTTTGCAATCAAGACCAGAAAATGTTTATTTCACCTGAAAGGGAAAAAATTATTAGGGCCACCAAAACTGAAAACTTATTAAATTTTCTAATATGCAAGAACAAACGGCACAAGTGTTGTGTCTATGTTTCTTCACCTTAATAATTAGAGTAGTCCATAGTGTCACCTTGGTGATACTTATCTTAAAGTATTGCACTGTGAAGTGGCAACACCTTCACCCATACTTTGACAGTCCCAATCAGTTCACTGTTCCTCGCAGCGCTAGACGACAGGTTTTAGGACACTACCTGCCGCCACCACAAAACGTTTCAACTCTTGCACTTGCTTCGCGTAGTGTTTATAAAACACTCTGGATGACTTCCATCCAGTATATGAGCGAGGACGCTCAAAGTCCATGTATTGGAAAAAATTCAATGACGAGGCAATTTTTCTCGGATCATGACCTGCGGGTGTACTGTCAGGATCCGCTCTGCGAATAAAATAGGTGATCTTCGCCCTTAGTTGTTTTAGGGATAGATTTGACCACGAGGTTTCTCCTTTAAAGAGCTGTCCTCCCCTGAAGTTTGAAGTTCTATGAAGATAGACCTTTAGACATTCCACTGGACACAGCAAGATATCTTCCTTCAGAGGGTAGATTCTCCAGGGACCCCACCTTTTGGTAGGTAGCTCGTTCTTGGCGAGAAATGTTGGGTCAGGAAAGAGATTCAGTTCTCCCACTTCTGTGAACTGAATATAGCCCTCATCTCTGGAAAGGGCCACTATTTCACTAACTCTAGCCCCCGAGGCTAGAGCAAACAAGAATATAACCTTCTGGGTTAAGTCTTTCAGAGAGCAATCCTCATTGTTCAGTGTTGAAGCATAGTGTAGGACCTTATCCAAGGACCATGAAATGGGCTTTGGAGGTGCTACAGGCCCAAGTCTAGCGCAAACCTTAGGGATTTTGTTGAAGATTTCGTTTGACAAGTCTACTTGGAAGGCGTATAGCAGAGGTCTAGTGAAGGCTAATTTACATGTTATTGCATTGGCTGCTAAATCTTGTTTATGAAGGTGGATAAAGAAGGCTAAACAGAAATCTGTTGAGATTTCTTTTGGTCCTTTTGCCTTGACGAAAGCAACCCACTTCTTCCAAGATGACTCATATTGCCTTCTAATAGACTTGGATTATATTCTTCTAAGAGGTCTATACTGTCTCTTGAGATCACAAGGTGACTCATATTGTCTTCTAGTAGACTTGGATTATATTCTTCTAAGAAGTCTATACTGTCTTTCGAGATCCCAAACCTTTTCTTTACTGCTAAGGAGAGAAAATCAGGGGATGAAGGATTTGGGTTTTCTGTGATGAAGCGAAGACAGTCGACTTCTGTACTTGTTGAGTCACTACTGGGTCCAGCAGAGGGACCAGCCTCAGCTTCAGTTCCAATACTAGAGGGAACCAATTACTCTTTGGCCACTTGGGAGCCACTAAAGCTGCTGTTGCCTGAAAGGATCTCAGTTTGTTGAGGACCTTCATTAAGAGGTTGGTTGGAGGGAACAGGTAAATCCAGGTCCATCTGTTCCAGTCAAGGGACATGGCATCCACCGCTTCCGCTAGAGGGTCCTCGTATGGGGCCACATAACGAGGTAGTTTCTTGTTGTCGCTCGTCGCGATGAGGTCGATCTGCAGTTCTGGGACTTGATGTAAGATGAAGGAGAATGATCCTGCATCTAGGGACCATTCTGACTCTATCAGCGTGAGCCTGGATAGAGCGTCAGCTGTCACATTGCGGAACCCTTGAAGGTGAACTGCTGATGAATGCCATCTCTTCTTTTCCGCAAGGTGGAAGATGGCCAACATCACTTGGTTGATGGGGTGATCTCGAACATTAAAACATCTCACTGTCACCTCACTGTCCAGGATCAGTCTTATGTGGACTGAATGGCGAGGGGACAGTTTCTTCAGTGTGAGAAAAACTGCCATGGCTTCCAGAATGTTGATATGGAAGGTCTTGAATAGAGAGGACCAAGTTCCTTGGACTTTCCGTTGGTGAGAGTGACCTTCCCATCCTTCCTTTGATGTGTCCGTATGGATGATGACTGAAGGTAGAGGTGGTTGCAAGGACACTGACCTCCAGGTTCTTGGCCTTCGACCATGGCTTGAGAAGTGATCGTAGTCGAGTCGGTATCGGTCTTCTTAGATCTCTTCTAGCGTTTGATGCGTAACTTCTCCAGACTCCAGATGCATCTTTTAGTTGTGCTATTAGCACCGGGTCTGTCACTGATGCAAACTTAAGAGAACCCAGTACTCTCTCCTGTTGGCGTCTTGATATCATGTCGGATTTCAGTAGTCTTTTGACAGATCCCGCTATCTCTCTCCTCTTCCCCGGGGAATGGAGAGATGGTGTGACTTTAAGTTCCAATGTATTACTAACCATTGAAACTCCTGAGCTGGAGATAATAGAGACTTCTTGACGTTGATCTTGAATCCCTGATGTTCCAGGAACTGGATCACTTTCTTAGATGCTTGCATGCACTCTGTCCTGGATGCTGCCCACACCAGCCAGTCGTCCAGGTAGGCTACCACCTGGACACCTTCTAGGCGTAGTTGTTGAACGACTGCATCTGCAAGCTTTGTAAAAATCCTTGGGGCTATATTTAGTCCGAAGGGCATGGCTCTGAAGACATATTTTTTCTTCTGTAGCCTGAATCCTAGGTAGGAGGAGAGTGGGCAGTTGATTGGAATATGCCAATAGGCATCTGCCATGTCTATCGAGACTGTGTACGCCCTTTTTGACAGCAGGGTCCTTATGTGTTGAAGGGTTAACATCCTGAACTTGTTATTTTCTATGAACTTGTTGAGTGGCGACAAGTCCAGAATGACTCTGAGTTTGTCTGAGTCCTTCTTGGGAATGCAAAACAGCCTTCCTTGGAATTTGATGGACTTTGCCCTCCTTATCACCCGTTTGCTCTAAAATTCTCGGGTGTATTCTTCCAGGACGGGGGTGAAGTGTTGGAAGAATTGAGGAAATGATAGTAAAGCTGTCCTCCAGCTCCAACCTAGTCCGTTCTTGATTAGTCTGTGGGCCCAGGGATCGAAGGTCCAGCGATCCTGAAATTTTTGGAGTATTCCTCCTACCGGAAGCATCTCATTGCTTCGACTGTATGGAGGACGTTTCTCCTTGACTGCGTCCTCCCTTACCCCCTCTTCCTCTTGGAGAGTATTTAGAGGAGCCCCTTTTCGACCCTCCACTTTAGGGCGAAAGGTAGTGGTCTGCCTCTCATATGCAGGAGTAAAAGCTGGTGACTGGGCAACCAGCTGCTGAGGCACCATCTGGTTGGTAGGCTGGGGTTGTGCCACCATCTTGGGCACCGTGGTCATGGAAACTACGGGAAGTTGTTGTTGCTGTTTTCTGACAGGGCGAGAGGACAACCTAGGTCTCTTTGTCTTCCTCTTTGGTTAGGGACCCTCATCTGGGGAAGACTTCTTCTTCGCCGACATGCCCCACTTCTGGAGAAGATTCCTGTTCTCCGTGGTGGCTTTGTCCACTACTTCTTTAACCACTTCACTCGGGAAGAGGTGTTTTCCCCAGATATTGAAAGCTATCACCTTCCTAGGTCGGTGTTTCACTGTAGCCGAAGCAAACACGAACTCCCTAAATTCGCGTCTGGCCCTAACGAAGCCATACAGGTCTTTGACCAGTGTTGCCAAATGTCATTTGGCCACGACCATGTACATATCTGGGGATCTGTTGTCGCTTGCAATTGCCTCCAAAGTAATCTGGAGGGACAGGGATGTGGCAAGTCACTCCTTTGTCTCTTGCTCTCTATGCAAGAGAAAGTCGGACATCTTAGGGAGGTTTTCGCTGAACTGGCATCCAGTAATATCCGCCTCCAACTTCCCAACTGAGAAGGTAAGGTGTATTTTCTTCCAGTCCTTGTCGTCCGTAGGCAGAGCTAGGGGTAAGGGTCTACACTCCTCGAGTGTTGGGCAAGGTTTCCCTGCGTCCACTGCCTTCACGACTGCCTTAAACTATTTTTCCGTAAAGGGAAAGGCTAGTTTAGCGGGAGCAAGAAAAGAAGGGTGTTTCTTGCTAAGGGCTGGCACTTTTGAATTAGTGAAGCCCTTGTCTTTCAGACTACTTGCCAACAGAGCTTGAGCTTTACCATGGTCAAGAACTATGACCTCTTTTGGTTCTGTCTCCTCCTTGGACACAGGTTCCGCCTTCAAGCAGACGAAGCAGTCTGGGTAAGACTTAAAGCTGGGCCAAAAGTCAACATCCTCTATGAGGACAGCCCCCAGCTTTTCTGAAAAGAAAATCTTCCCATTGGTAACTGGCATGTACTCTGCATGCCTCCAAGGGTTTACCTCCAAGCAAGAAGGAAGATCTTTCACATTGAGTCTTTTCTGAGACCCAGGGTACGTGGCGAGATGGTCCATCCTTCACCTCAATTCAGCGTCCCTTTCTTCGTTCTGCTTACGAAGACTCTGCATCATCGACATGAGACTAGCCAAAGCTTTACCCATGTCATCCGATGGAGGAGCAGAAGACGTAGAAGGTACTGGTTCTGGGGCCGGAACTGACGAAACGGACTCCGATTCGATGTCATCCTCTTCAGTCTCGGGAGCCAGGGTAGACTCCTCTTCCAGACCTTCCGCTAGAAGGTCTTTCTCGGTGTCCTCAGACACCTCCGACATCCTCTCATCAAGGTGGATGTCCTTCATCGCGTCAGAGACGTCCATATCTATGGAAATCTGAACGCAAGGGATCTCAGGTTGAGGCTGGAGTATAACAGCATCCACAGACACCATAGGGAACAGAAAGGCACACATCCGTTCATTCGTAAGGTAAGGCCCGTGGCATTCTTTTGAAAGCCATGAACCCATTTGCACAGCTTACTCCATGCTGCATCCCTTGACTCCGCTGTCTTGTGGTCGTCAAAAGCCTCGGTAACCAAGGCCTTGCACACATTGCAGTCCTGAGGGTCCTAGTACTTCAGAGGTCCCTTGGAGATGGAGCAGAGAGAATGAGCCCTGCACTTTACATGGCCACAGAAGTCCTTGCTCCTCACATTGCAAAAGACTCTCAGGTACTTGGGATGGTCCTCCTGTAAAGAGAGGAAAAATAAATGAGAATGAGGTAGTTCATCTCACCTTATAAACTATATAAATATTATTATTAATATTTTTGCATATTATTGCATATAGTTTAGGATAGACAAGCTAGAAAAAATAAGGAAAGACACATGCTTGTGTTTCCTGTTCAGCCAATTGCTGCGACCTCCCCCAAAATTAAAATCTAGAGTTTACCTATTCAGGAAACCCATTGGAAGAATTCCAACCTGTAAGGATAGATAAGTGTAACTTAACACTGACTTTCCAAATGTTTTAATAATGAGGGTAAATTGTAACTGATCATCTATCAGTATGTGGAAAGAAATCTTTTCTTTCCATATATAATTGGTCTCAACAATAGACTGTGCATGGATACACAGGGTATGTTGGAAAATAACTACTGTCTATTTTATACTATAGTTTTCTGTCTGCAGTATGATCTACAGGTATACTGCAAATATACTGGCTACTGTATAATCATATACTGTAGTTTTAGCAGGCATGTTACCGGCAAGGCTAGCACCTGGCGGCACAGTCCAGTCGGCGGGGTAGTGGCTGGCAGCCTCAACCCGGCCGGCACCTGCCGGCTAGGTTAGTCCTGCCGACGCCTTGCTGGTTGGGGTAGTGGCCGGCAGCATCAACCCGGCCGGCAACTGCCAGCAAATGCCGGCTAGGTTAGACCTTCCGGCGGCTTGCCGGCTAGGATAGTGGCTGGCAGCATCAACCCGGCCAGCACCTGCCGGCTGGGTTAGTCCTGCCGGCTGGGTTAGTCCTGCCGGCGTCTGCCGGCTGGGGTAGTGTAGGCACACTGGTCCAGCCAACGTCTTGCCGGCTGGGGTAGTGGCCGGCAGCATCAACCCGGCCGGCAACTGCCGGCTAGGTTAGTACCCGGCGGCACTAGCCGATAGAGAGAGAGAAAGCAAGGAGTGAAGGGAACCTTATTAAGTGTGTATTAGAAATAAATAAGGGTGTAAGTACTCGGTCTTACTGCCTTCCTCCAGAAAGAGGGTTCAAATGGAAGGGGAGAATGTATCATTCTGGCTTCCACCCAAACACAAACCATTGCCAGTCTCTGGTATGTAGTTGGCAGTCCAAGAGAGGAAGGAAGAACATTCTACAGTATAGGGTATCCCGCCGGCAGCCGGCCCAGCCGGCACAGCTTCTCCCAGGCCTTGCGTCCATAAGGGAAAGCTGAGCGACTAAGCCGCTGCATGTAGGAGCCCCGGCCGGCCCCACAACCCGCCGGCAAGCGGGAGATTGTAGGACGACGACCAAAGGGTTGCGATGGCTAGGCCATCACTAAAGGACAGAGGGGGGAGAGAAAAGGCTCCTGTATGAGGTGTGGGAGGAGCCGGCAGGGTTGCAGGTCCTACCACACCCTTAAGAAACTCTGTTTCAGTATCGGCGCCATCCTAGGCAGCAGGAGAATATCTATTCTCCAACCTAGGGTCTGCCAATACAGTTAAGGGGACGGGGGCAAACTTGCCGCCTCCTCCCAACAAGGGAGAAACAGAGTTCCAGTACCGGCGCCTTCCTAGGTGGCAGAAGAATGTCTATTCTTCAGCCTCGGGTCTGTGAGCACAGGACTAGTCTTCTAGACCGCAGGGAGAAGGTGGCGGCATCATACAACCACTTCAAGTACGGCCTTGGGAGGTCTAGCCTCCTATGCCGGCAGCCTAATCCGGCAGGGGAATGACTATTCGCCCTGCCGGCCGGCTGGCGGCAAAAGACCATATACTCTGAGGTTCTGACCGAAACCCAAAGCCTGCTATCTGCAGCCAAGATAAGAGACAGAAAACACTTGCCTCGTTAAACCTGAGTGTCTACTCGAAGGCAAGACTAACTAGGGTTGTAGCCTAAGGCTACACTCAGAGGGAAGGAGAGATTACCCTTAAATCTCCACTGGAGCCGAGTATCGATTTATATAATAATTCTAGGAGATATCTATCTCCACCTGAATTGATAAAACGATACACGAGGGTAACCGGGGAACATGTATGAAAGTATACTAAAGCCACTAGGCTAGTAGCCTAGCGGCGAATGAGATTCGACTACCTTAATCACCGAAACTCTCTCGTATACGATCACAGAGGAAAAGGAATATATATATGCAATCAATGTATCTTACATGTATAAATTGCCTAAATAGCTTCATTTAATTTTTAATACACTAGGAATGTCTATTATATCATGCATGAAAGTAAGCTAAAATGCATAGGCTAGGAAGCCTAGCAAAAGCAAGGTTCGGTTACCTAAATCGCCGAAACTATCAAGAATACAATCGGCATAATATAAAAAACCTCCTAGCAATGAAGACTGAATAGCTTTGAATTATTCATGCTATTAACACCGGGAAAGTCGTTCAGGATAGCTAAATAACTCATGCGTAATGAACGACAGCGCCCATGACGCCTCCGGTTAAAGCAAAAGCTCTCTCACTTAATTTAACCTAATTTCACTGTGAGGCAGGTGCTAAAATTTATACAATGTAAAGATTAAATACTCAACTTTCCAGAGGCAGAAGAGGCTGGAGATTGCATGAAAAATAAAAAAAATGGAGCGTAAACGAAAGAGCAAAAGGGAAAATTACCGAGCTGTAGCACTACACTTATAGGAATAAACATGGCGGCGACGTACAGCACCATCTGGATACTCAAAATAGTAAGGGAGAAAGGTTAACCTTGATATCGGCTCCCCTTCAAAATTTGCCACTTTCCCCCTCGAAGCGAAAATGCTATTCGGGGTTAAGATTGCTATGTCTCGTATCAAGAAATACGTCCCTTGATATTATGCGATATCCTTAAGAAAATTTTTAAGAATACTTGCGCTAGGAGTTAGAATTCTGGAGACCTATGGTCATATGGTCAATTCTCTAGGAGTGTAGCCAAATATCCGTTACAAAGCTACCTAAAGGAACCTTCCATCAGGACGACATGGCTTGAGCCCAAAAAGTTATATATATTTTTGGGCTCAAGCCATGTCGTCCTGATGGAAGGTTCCTATAGGTAGCTTTCTAAGGGATATTTGGCTACAGTGATATTCCCAGAAAACTAACCTTTAGGTCTCCAGAATTCTAACTCCTGGCGCGAATGTCCTTAAAATTTCTCTAAAGGATATTGCATAATATCAGGGGACGTATATCTTTATATGACACAGCAATCTTCACCCCGAATAGCGTTTTTGTTTCGAGGGGGAAGAGTGGCAAAAATAGAAGGGGAGCTGTTATCAAGGTTACCCTTCCTCCTGTACTACTACTAGTATCTAGATGGCGCTTATTCCTATTTTTGTAACGATTTCGCACGGTGGTGTTCCTGGTTGATCTAACGTTTTGATCGCTTTTGTGAGGATTTATTATGCAATCTCAAGCTTCTTTTGCCTCTGGAAAGTTGAGTATTTATTCTTTACAGTGTATAATTTTTAGCTCCTGCTTCACAGTGAAATTAGAGTAATTTATTGTGTTAAGGAGCTAGGCCTGTCACCGGAGGCGCCATGGCCACTGTCATTCGTTATACATGTGTTATTTAGTTAGCAGAACGACTTTCCCGGTTGTAATAGTATTAATAAATTATGAAAGCTATTTAGGCACAATTATACTAGTAAAGTTATATATTTTATGCATAATTTCCTCTTCCTTTTGTCGATCGGCGATTTAGGTAACCGAGATCTCATCTCGCGCTAGGCTCGTAGCCTATGCGCTGTAGTATGGTTTCAGACATTTTCCCTGCTTACCTTCGTGTATCGTTTTATCAATTCAACAGGAGAGAGTACATCTCTTAGAATTATATACTGTAACTCGATACTTGTCTCCTGTGAAGATTTAAGGGTAATTCCTCCTTCCCTCTAAGTGCCGCCGTAGGCGACAACCCTATCTGGTCTTGCCATAGAATAGTTCACTCCGGCTTGACTAGGCTAGGGTTTTCTGTCTCCTACCTTTGCTGGCGAGATCCAGGCTTTGGTTTTCGACAGAACCTCAGAGTATTCAGTCTTTCTGCCGGCGGCAGAGCAGCAGGGCGAGTAGTCACTCCCCTGCCGGCTTACAGCTGCCGGCATAAGAGGCTAAGCCTCCCTAGGCCGCACCTGAAGTGGTAGCATGATGCCGCCACCTTCTTCCCTGCGGTCTAGAAGACTAGTCCTGTGTCGGCAGACCCTAAGCTGAAGAATAGATATTCTTCTGCCGCCTAGGATGTTGCCGATACTGAAACATTGTTTTTCTCTTGTTTGGAAGTGGCGGCAATCCTGCCACCTTCTTCTACACTTGATAGATTCGGCAGCCCCTCGGCTGAAGAATAGATATTCTTCTGCCGCGTAGGATGGCGCCGATACTGAAACATTGTTTCACTCTTGTGTGGGAGTGGCGGCAATCCTGCCGCCTTCTTCTACACTTGATACAGGACCCTTTTCCCTTCCCCTCTCTGTCCCTTAGCGATGACTTAGCCATCGCAATCCTGTGACCGTTGTCCTGCAATCTCACCGCTTGCCGGGTAGGTTGCGGTGCCGGCCGGGCTCCTACATAAGCAGCTGTTTAGTCACTTAGTCTTTCCCTTATGGACACAAGGCTCCGGGAAGGTTGTGCCGGCTATGACAGCTGCCGTTGGGAGACCCTTCTGCTGTTGAAGGTTCTTCAGACCTCCCTTTGACTACCATCCACATTCCTGAAACCGGTAATGCAGGCAACGGATCTTGTGGCTAGATGGAAGCCTGAATGATGCATTCTCCCCTTCTATTTGAACCCTAATTATGGAGGAAGGCAGTAAGGTTATATATTTACACCCTTATTTATTGTAAACATAAATTCTAATAAGGCAGCCCTTCACTCCATGCTTTTTCTCTCTCTGTCAGCTAGTGCCACCAGGTACTAACCCAGCCGGCACCATGTCGGCTGGGCCGGTGTTGTCAGGTACTTACTCGGTCGGCAGCATGCCGACTGGACCAGTACCGCCAGGTACTACCCAGGCAGCGACATGCCGGCCGGACTGTGCCACCAGGTGCCGGCAACATGTCGGCTGAACTACAATACATGATTATACAGTAGCCAGTATATTTGCAGTATAGTGAATATACTGCAGATAGAAACTATTGTATATATTATACAGTAGTTATTTTCCAACATATCTTGTGTATCCTTGCACAGTCTTTTGCTGAGACCAATCCTATATTGAAAGAATAGAATTCCTTCAATACTCTGATTAGAAATCAGTTAATAACTTACCCTACAATATTAAATAGTTTAGAGGGTACACTTTTCTATCCCTAGAGGTTAGAACCCTTCTCTTTTGAGTTTTCCCTGATCAGGAAACTCTATAGTCTTAATATGGGGGGGGGGGGGGGGGGCGTGTCACAGCAATTGGCTGGGAGGGATGCACAAGTATGTGTCTTTCCTAATTTCTAGTCCAGCCGGTGATATGCCGGCCGGACTGTGCCGCCAGGTGCTGGCCATACCGGCAACATGCCGGCTGATCTACATTATATGATTATACAGTAGCCAGTATATTTGCAGTATAGTATACACTACAGACAGAAAGCTATAGTATTTATTATACAGTAGTTATTTTCCAACATACCTTGTGTATCCTTGTTCAGTCTTTTGCTGAGACCAATCCTATATGGAAAGAATAGAATTCCTTCAATACTCTGATTAGAAATCAGTTAATACTTACCTCACAATATTAAATAATTAAGAAGGGTCAGTGGCAGTGTACACTTTTTCTACCCCAAGAGGTTAGAACCCTTCTCTTTTGAGTTTCCCTGATAAAGGAAACTCTATATCCTTAATATTGGGGGAGGTCAGAGCAATTGGCTGAAAGGGATACACAAGTATGTGTCTTTCCCAATTTCTTTCTAGCTTACTATCCTAAGCTATAATGGTTAATATGTTAATATTGGCATATATGTTTATCATGTGAGATAAACAATCGCATACTCTTCTATTTTTCCTTTCTTTACAGGAGGAACCCCAGATGAAATGCAATGCGATCTTCTGCAACCATAGGAGTAGGAACTTCTACAGTCACAAATCGTGCAGGTCTCATGCCCACTGCACCATCATTACCGAATTCCTGCAATATTGAGACCCCCAAGTCTGCAATATCTGCTGGACCTTGGTGACCGAAGGTTTCGACGACCCCAAGTCAGCGGAGTCGAGGGATGCGGCACGTGAAAAGCTGCGCATCTGGGTAAGAGGGTTCCAGAAGAACTCTCCGGGACCATACCTACCTAACGATAGGATGCGTAGCTTGCTGTTCCCGAAAGCGGGTAGTGAAATTGTTGTGCCCCAAGCACAACCCGGACCTCCCTGCATTCAGATTGCCATCGAGACGGATGTCAGTGAGGCGTTGCAAAGTATGGACATCCACCAAGTGGAAAGGATGTCGGAAGTGTCTATGGACACTGAAAAGGATCTATTAAAGGATGATCCTGAGGAGGAGTCTACTCTACCTCCGGAAGAAGATGATGATATCGAGTCGGAGTTCCTTCTGTCTGTGCCGGCACCGGAGCCATTACCCCCGACATCTTCAGCTTCTACCCCTCCATTGGACAACATGAACCAGGCACTGGCCCATCTTATGGCTTTAATAGAGAACATTTGCAAGCAAGGTGAAGCAAGGGAAGTGAGATTCGAGAGAGCTCCACTTATTGCCTCACGAGGGTCATACAAGCGACCCAGAGTTCAAGACCTCCCAACCTGCTCCAAAACCAATCCCTGGAGGTATGCGAAGTTTATGCCGATTATGAACGGCAAACTCTACATCTCGGAGAAGATGGGAGCCGTCCCCTTAGACGACATCCAGTTTTGGCCAAGCTTTAACGCTTACCCTGATTGTTCATTCGACTGAATCATGAACCAATGCCAAAAGAGGAAATGGAACGGAAGGAGGTCATGGTTTTCGACCATGATAAGGCACAGGCTCTCTTGTCAAGTAGCCTGAGAAAGGCGGGCTAATCGGTTTCAAAAGTGTCCGCCTTGAGCAAGAAACACCCTACCTTTCTTGCTCCTGCTTCAATAGCCTTCCCCTTTACGCTGAAGGCATTTAAATCTGTTGCCAAGGCAGTGGAGGCAGGCAAACCATGCCCTGCACTAGGGGAGTGCTAGTCTCTGTCATTAGCCTTGCCCATGCAAGAGAAGGAATGGAAGGAAGTCAACCTAACCTTCTCAGTAGGGAAGCTGGACACAGATAATATGATGATAGGATGTCAACATAACAACCTAATGATTACCTGGAACATTGATGAAAAATTGTTAGTAATTATTCCTGAGGATCCCATCTGAAGTTGTCAATTTTTCTCGGGATTTAGTGATACGTTGGTATTCTTAAAATACACTTTGATAAATCTTGTGACTACATTGCTCTATGACAGCCAACTCCTAAGTGTGTGTGTGTGTGGAGCGTCATACACAATCTGACAAAACCAAAACATTGCTAAACACCAAAACGGATTTTGAGCGAAGCGAAAAATCAATTTTTGGGTGAGATGGCCATGATGTCCTGATGGAAGGTTCCTTCAGTAGTTTCCTGAGGGTATATATGACTACAGTGGAGATTCCCAGAGAATTAAACCAAAGGTTTCACAGAATTCTAACTTCTGGCGCGAGTACCCTAAAGGTTTCCCTTTAGGATATCGTATATCAACAGGGGACGTATGCTTGACACGCCACATGGCTATCTGTACCCCACATAGCATTTACGCTTCGAGGGGGAAAGGTGGCAAGATAACTGACGAGCCGTTGCAAAGTTATCCTCCTACGTTACTGTTACGGTACCTCGCAATGTAAACAAACGGCAGCCATAGCTGTCCCCCATCTTGACTGACGTCATGTCCGTCCTCTTCATTCCATATTCAGCATTTCTGCCAGCCTCCACGATACAATATGAAAGGGAGGGGCCTGACAGGCCGAATTAGAACCAGTAGGGCGGGTCCATCAGGACGTCATGGCCATCTCACCCGAAAATAGATTTTTCACTTTGCTCAAAATCCGTTTTTTGGGCTCAAGCCATGACGTCCTGATGGAAGTGTACCAGAGAATTAGTGTATCGTGGTTTTTCCCCATTTCAAAGTTCCTTCTACTTCAAACAATATTCCTTTGGTCTGGTGACCTTAGAGACCGTGACATCTCCGTTATATGTCACTACCAGTGGCATAAACAATGACATGGCTTCCTGCCCCCCTGGCAGGGAGGTCCTGTTTGGACAAGAGAAACATCTCGAAGTACCCTGATGAAGATAGACTCACCTGGATGCGAGGATCGTGCTGGTCTCGTAGACAGATCGGAAGGTTAAATATTTGTGTAGGAACAATATTTCACTTGCTTGGTGAGCATATTTCAGACAGGATGATTATTATATATAATATAATAAAGAATAATTAGGGACATTGAAACACAGTAACAGAAATTTATTTTCATATGGAAAGGCAAAATAAGACGCATATGGTAAATAGAATATCTATTTTATTCAAGAAATTGCAATAAAGTAAAGTAAGGTAAATAATTTACAATAAGATTGTTGAATAACAGACATAGATCATGAACTAAAAGACGGTGATGTGGAATCTGAAAGGAAAGAATTTGCCTTTATACACATAAGTTCCTGGGGAACGAAAGTCTTTAGGAGTCACAATACACTTCATGTCCAAGAACATGTGGCACACGTGTTAGAATCTATGTCACTTCACCTTGAGGAAGAACAGTCTTTTGTGACACTAAGTGTCACCTGAAATCACTATGTATCGCACTAGGGTCAACACAGGCACCCGTTGAGCTAGAGTCTCGAAATAACTCACTGTTCTATGCAGCACTAAGCAGCTGGTTTCAATACACTATCTGGTGCTACCACGAATCTTTTAATTTCGTGCACCTGCTTCGCATAGTGTTTAAAGAACACTCTTGAGGATTTCCAGCCTGTGAAGGATCGGAGGCTTTCGAAATCCATACCTTGGAAAAAATTTAGGGAAGAGGCGACTTTCCTAGGATCATGACCTGCGGGTGTACTGTCAGGATCCACTCTGCGAATAAAGTAGGTGATTTTCGCCCTTAGTTGTTTAAGTGACAGGTCACTACCCGATGTTTCTCCTTTAAAAAGTTGTCCTCCGCCAAAGTCTGAAGTTCTTCGAAGATAGACCTTAAGACTCTCCACTGGGCATAGAGAGACATCTTCCTTCAGAGGGCAGATTCTCCAAGGTCCCCATCTCTTGGTGGGGAGTTAATTTTTGGCGAGAAATGTAGGGTCAGGGAAGAGGGTAAGTTCCCCTGTGTCGGCGAACTGTATCTGGCCCTCTTCTCTTGATAATGCCACTATTTCACTGACTCGGGCTCCCGAGGCGAGAGCAAAAAGGAAAATTACTTTTTGAATCAAGTCTTTCAGAGGGCAAGATTCGTTGTTCAAGCAAGAGGCAAAATGGAGCACCTTATCCAGGGACCAGGTAATGGGTCTCGGTGGAGGTGCAGGACGGAGTCTAGCACATGCCTTCGGAAGTTTGTTAAAGATTTCGTTGGACAAATCTATTTGGAAGGCGTACAGTAGTGGTCTTGTCAAGGCCGATTTACAAGTGGAAATCGTGTTGGCTGCCAAGCCTTGTCCATGAAGGTGAATAAAGAAGGACATACAAAAATCTATGGAGATTTCCGTAGGGTTTTGCCTTGACAAAGGACACCAACTTCTTCCAGGATGATTCATATTGCCTTCTGGTAGACTTTGTTTTGTATTCCTCTAGGAAGTCTAAACACTTCTTCGAGATTCCGAACCTTTTCTCCATGGCTAGGGAGAGAAAATCTTGAGATGAAGGTCTTGGACTTTCTTTGATGAATCGAAGACAGTCGACTTCTGCCCCTGCTGGGAGAGAACTGCGCCCGGCAGAAGATCAGCTTGGGTTGTAGCTCCAGGACTAGGGGAAACCAGTTGGTCTGGGGCCACTTGGGAGCCATTAGGGCTGCTGTTCCCTTGAAGGTTCTCAGTTTGGAGAGGACTTTCAGCAGAAGATTGGGTGGAGGGAACAGATAAATCTTGGACCATCTGTTCCAGTCCAGAGACATGGCGTCCACTACTTCCGCTTTGGGGTCCTCGTCTGGGGCCACATATCGAGGAAGTTGATTGTTGTCGCTCGTCGCGAAGAGGTCGATCTGCAGTTCCGGGACTTGACGGGAGATGAAGGAGAATGATCTTGCGTCTAGGGACCATTCCGACTCTATGGGGCTTGTCCTCGATAGAGCGTCCGCCGTCACATTGCACAATCCTTGCTGGTGAACTGCAGACAAGTGCCATTTTTTCTTGTTCGCCAGGCAGAAAATGGGCAAGAGCACTTGGTTGAGGTGGGGCGTTCTTGAGCCCTGACGGTTGAGACATCTGACTACCACGGAGCTGTCCAGAGTTAGACGAATGTAGATCGAAGGACGAGGAGATAGTTTCTTCAGAGTGAGAAGAACCGCCATGGCCTCCAAGATGTTGATGTGAAACGTCTTGAACAGGGGAGACCATGTTCCTTGAACTTGTCATTGGTGGGAGTGACGATCCACCCTCCCCCCCCCAATCCCTCTAGCGTGGCATCCGTGTGGATGTTGATTGATGGAGGTGGTGGTTGAAGAGGGACAGATCTTTTCAAGGTCCTTGTTTCCGACCAAGGCTTGAGGAGTGAGCGAAGCCTGTTTGGTAGGGGTCTTTTGAGATCTCTTCGAGCGATGGATGTGTTTCGTCTCCAGACTCCTCAAGCATCCTTTAGCTGTGCTCGTAGCACTGGGTCTGTCACTGAGGCGAACTGTAGGGAGCCGAGTACCCGCTCCTGCTGTCGTCTTGAAATCCATTTGGATTTGAGAAGTCTTTTGACAGACATGGCTATTTCCTTCCTTTTCTTCAGAGGGATGGAAAGGCGGTGTGACTGAAGATTCCAATGGATTCCTAACCATTGAAACTTCTGAGCTGGAGACAGGCGAGACTTCTTGGTGTTGATTTTGAAACCCAGATGTTCCAGGAATTGGGTCACCTTTCTGCAGGCACGCAAACATTCTTCTGATGATGGCGCCCAAACCAGCCAATCGTCTAGGTAAGCCATCACCTGGACGCCTTGAAGGCGTATCTGGTGTACGATCGTGTCTGCTAGTTTCGTGAAGATTCCTGGACCCACGTTGAGCCCGAAGGGCATGGCCCTGAAGGCGTAGTTTCTTCTTTGGAGCCTGAATCCTAGGTAGGAGGAAGCTTGGTGATTCATTGGAATATGTCAATAGGCATCCGCCAGGTCTATTGAGACCGTGTAAGCCTTTTGAGGCAGTAGGGCCCTTATATGTTGAAGAGTCAGCATCTTGAATTTGTTGTTCACAATGAACTTGTTGAGAGGGGACAAGTCGAGAATGACTCTGAGCTTGTCTGAGTCCTTCTTGGGAACACAAAACAGTCTTCCCTGGAACCTGGTGGACTTTACCCTCTTGATCACCTTCTTGTTCAAGAGTTCTAGGACATATTCTTCTAGGATGGGAGTTGAGGGCTGGAAGAATTGGTGGAAGATTGGAGGTGGTTGTATCCAACTCCACCCTAGTCCCTTCTTGATGATGCTGTGTGCCCAAGGATCGAAGGTCCAATGATCCTGAAAGTGGCGGAGTCTTCCTCCCACCGGAAGCACTTCATTGCTTCTGGTTTCTCGAGGGTTTACCATCTTGGCCGCTTGCTCCCCTTCCTCCTCTGCCTCTGGAAGGACGACAAGAGGAGTCTCTGCCGGAGCCTCTACCTCTGAGACGAAAGGTAGTGGACTGTCTTTCGTAGGCAGGAGTGAAAACTGGTGATTGGGACACCACCGGTTGAGGGACCAGCTGAAAGGTCTGCTGGGGCTGGGTCACTATCTGGGGAGTAGCGGGAGCCGGAAACTGACATCTGGCGTGACGCTGTTGGGGTCTAGGCTTGGAGGGTTTCCTCTTAGGTTGCGGACCTTCATCCTGAGATGACTTCCTCTTCCGGGACATGCCCCACTTGTTGAGAAGGTTCCGGTTCTCAGTGGCAGCCTTGTCCACGATCTCCTTCACTAAAGCTGTTGGGAAGAGATGTTTGCCCAAGAAGTTGGAGGAGATCAGTTTCCGGGGTTCATGCTTCACGGCTACGTTGGAGAACATGTACTCCCTTTAGGCTCTCCGGGCCTTCATGAAGCTGAATAAATCCTTCATCACGATCGCAAGGTGGGTCTTAGCAAGAACCATGTAGAAGTCCGGGACCCGAATGTCCCCGGCCATTGCCTCAAGTTGAACTTAATGGGATAGGGAGGCAGCTAGCCTCTCCTTGGTGTCTTGTTCCCTATGTAGCAGATGGTCGTTAAGCTTAGGGAGATCTTCATTAAACTGACGTCCAGCGACGTCAGGTTCCAGTTACCCAACCATGAAAGTAAGCTGGATATCCTTCTAGCTTTTATCGTCGGGGGGTAAGGCGAGGGAGAGAGACCTACACTCTTCCAGTGTAGGGCAGGGCTTTCCTTCCTCTACCGCCTTCAAGACCACGTTTAGAGCCTTTTCCATGAAGGGAAAGACCATGGTAGGAGGAGCAAGAAAGGATGGATGCTTCTTGCACAACGCTGGCATCTTGGAGCTAGTGAAGCCTCGACTCCTGAGGCAATCAGCCAGCATAGCCTGGGCCTTGGAGTGCTCGAATACGACCACTTCCTTAGGTTTGGTCTCCTCCTTGGAGGCTGGTTCGGACTTAAGCTTGACGTAACAGTCCGGATATGCCTCAAAGCTAGGGTAGAACTCTTCCTCTTCAAGGGGAATGGCACTCATTTTATCATTAATGAAAATGCACCCCGTCGTTATTGGCATGTGCTCAGTATACCTCCAGGGATTTGACACCAAGCAAGGGGGAAGCTGTTTGACCGAGAGTTTCTTCGGTTGCTTCCAGCCCATGAAATGCCTCTTGAGGTCCTCTTGACCTTTGCGGAACCTCTCGTCCAAGAGTGCTACCAGGACCTGGATGGTATCCTGGGTGGTCGGCAGCAGAGGAAGCAAAGCAGCAGATGTAGAGGGAACTGGCTCCTCGACCACAGCAGAAGCCGCAGAGGGTGCTTGGGCGACCTTACCCTCCGAATCAGGGAACTCCACCTGATCCTCTTCTTCCTCCTGACCCTCAGTCATAAGGGTCCTTTCGGTATTTTCGGACACGTCCGACATCCCTTCCACCTCGTCGATGTGACAGCCTTGGAGAGCGGCCGTAATGTCCGGTTCAACCGTAAGTTGAACACAGGGGATCTCGTCCTTAGGGATCACGGCATCAGCCGATGCCTTAGGGAAGAGAAGGGCCCTCATCTTCTCGTTGGGGAGATAAGGCCCTGTGGCGTTCCTCTGGAAACCGCGCACCCACTTGCGCAGTTTCTCTCGTGCATTGTCCCGGGCCTCCGCGGATGGAGGGTTGTCGAACGCCTCATCAAGGAGGCTTTTGCAGACTGAACAAGTCTGCGGATCCCAATACTTGAGATTCCCTTTCTTGGTGGCACAGGCGGCGTGGGTCCGGCACGCCAGATGCCCATAAAAGTCAGGGCGACAAACTCCGCAGAAGGAGCTCTCACACTTCACGTACTCCTCCTGAAAAAGAAAGAGACAATGAGTACTTGAGAGTCATTATATCATGACTTACAGTAATCTTAGATTAAAATTTAATTAGGAACTTATAAGATATAAGATTCATTTTGGTTATGAGCTCAGGATAGGTGAGCTAGAAAAGAAGTAGGAAGACACATATTTGTGAACCCTGCCCAGCCAATTGCCACGATCTTACACTATAATTAATTCCTTAGAACTTGTAGGGTTCTAAAAGGGGGGAAAGAGCATCCGTTCAGATTAGCCAAGCTTAGGCTTCCTCTGGGGAATTAATCATAGAGAGGTGCAAAGCTGAAATCATTCAGTTTATATAGAGAAAAAGGGGGAAAATTAGAATAAACCCCTTTTTGCAGGTTCAGTCCCAGCTAGAGACTGCACAAGGAAGCACAGAATATGCTGGAAATGTTTTACTGTACAACCGTATAAAATAGTCATTGTTCTATGGTATGAAATACCAGAGGAGAACTGGCTAGTCTACACAGCTGCATAATAGTGACTGCCGGCATGGGGCCAGCCGCCGAGAGGGGTGATTGTCCACTGTAAGCCGAGGCTAGAAGCACCGGCAGAGTGACGGCAGGCCGGAGGCCTGTATAGCGAAGTGAACCCATCAATGGCCACATACTAAGTGGCAGAGAGACAGGAAGACACTTGGGAATGGCGGATATCCGGCAGGACGGCGGATCGCCAGCAGGACGGAGGATTGTCGGCAGGACGGCGGACCCCGGCAGCCGGCAGGCAGCTGGCAATGGTAGACCATCGCTGACATCATGCAATGAAGCAGGAAGGTTACCCAAGATGCCGGCGGCTAGCGCCGGCAAGTGGAGGCCGGATCGTCGGCAGGACGTTGGCCCCCGGCAGCCGGCAGGCAGCCGGCAATGGTACACCATCACTTGACATCATCCAATGAAGCAGGAAGGTTACCCAAGATGCCGGCGGCTAGCGCCGGCAAGCGGAGGCGGCAGTGGACCGGCACCGAGATAGAAAGAGAGAAAGGTAAGGAGGGAAGGAAAGGAAGGGTAATACCCAGTACCCAAACTAACCTTCCTCCGGAAGGAGTGTTCACATGAAAGGGGGGATATGCCTATCATCTAGCGGCAGAGAGCCGGCAGACGGCTATGTTGCCTGTGGTAGCCCAAGGGAGGGCTAGAGAACACTCAAAGAGGGAGGTCTTCCGCCGGCAGGCCGACCGCCGACACTATCCCATAGTTCAACTATGTTAGGGAAGTGTAGCAGAACGGACCATCTAGCAAAAGAACACAGCCAATCCCACAACTCGCCAGCAAGCGGAGGAGTAGTAGGACGGCGGACAGGGGTGTGATGGCAACCCAACACAAAGGGACAGAGTTGGGGAGGGGGAAAGGGTCCTGAGAGGGAGTGATAAGGGAACGCTGTTCTGGCTAACTAAATAAAGCATGCGAGGCAAACAGCAGCGTCGCAACATGACACCTCCGGTCAAGGCACGGCTCCGCCACAAAACACAAGATTTTAAGAATAAAAAATCGTTACTCTACGGCTAGAGCTTATTTATACGATACAAGAATATGGTACTCAACTTCCCAGAAGAAGGCGAGGCCGAAGATTGCGACATGGCGTTGAAAAAGAAAAACTAGGAAAAACCAAACTATGCAGAAACGCTTCTAGAATTGGAATTGGAGTCAAGATGGCGGACAGCTATGGCTGCCGTTTGTTTACGTCGCGAGGTACTGTAACAGTAACGTAGGAGGATAACTTTGCAACGGCTTGTCAGTTATCTTGCCACATTTCCCCCTCGAAGCGTAAACGCTATGTGAGGTGCAGATAGCCATGTGGCGTGTCAAGATCAAGAATACGTCCCCTGTTGATATACAATATCCTAAAGGGAAACCTTTAGGGTACTCGCGCCAGAAGTTAGAATTCTGTGAAACCTTTAGTTTAATTCTCTGGGAATATTACACTGTAGTCATGTATACCCTCAGGAAGTTACTGAAGGAACCTTCCATCAGGACGTCATGGCTTGAGCGCAAAAAAGAACATTGCTCTTAAAAGACTTAAATCCTACTCCAGTACAAAACTACAAAGAATCACATCCTATATTTGAGGTAATTAATAAATGTTTGAATCCTAATATCAAAATAAATCATTTCACTTATACACAAAGCATAACATGTTTTATTCATTCAATATGATGCAATGTTGCGCAATACACGTAACACTTGAAATAATACAGTACATTATGACAATAATACATAACAGCCTCCTCCCCCTTAACTTGACATTGTAAAAATCTTTATAAATCTAATCTCTCTGAGGGCTTTCCTCTATTAATCCTATTAGGAAGCACTTTAACCTCATCTTGTACTGGTACATGAATTGGTTCTGAATCTACATTTGATGTTGGAGCATCTTGGATAATATATGACTCATTTGATCTAACTACTTCTTTAAGTTTCTCATCTCTAACATTCACATGCTCTACTGTATTTCGTGTTAATGGCTGTAATTGATCAACATGACGTTTTACAACATTATCACCAACACGAACATCATAATGTAAATTTCCTATCTCTCTTACAATCTCTCTTGGTACCCACTTCTCTGGAGTGTTGTACGATCTTACCATGACATTAGATAAAGGTAAAAAATGTCTTACATTAGGAATCTTTACTACTTGTTTATACCTTTTATCTTCTAAATCGACTTTGCAAACTTGGATACAACAAATCTAACTTACACCTTATCCTCCTCCCCATCAACAAATTTGACTGTGTCACGCCTGTTGTGCTGTGCGGCGCTGTTCTATAAGACAATAAAAACTTTGATACATGCAAAAATATGTTACCTGAATTTGCTTTTCTACACTTCATGTTGTGTTTAAACGTTTGAACGAACCTTTCAGCCTCTCCATTGGTAGATAGATGATACGTTGCTGAAAATGTATGCTTTATACCATTGACATTACTAAATTCTTTAAACTCTTGTGAGGTAAATTGTGGAACATTATCTGTAACAATTCTTTCTGGAATACCATGCCTAGAAAAAATTTGCATTAACTCTTTTATTGTGGCGTAAGACGTTGTTGTCTTCATTGGGATAATTTCTGGCCACTTACTGTAAGCATCTACTACTGTCAAAAACAAGTTATTTAAAAAAGGACCCGCAAAATCTATATGCACTCTTTGCCATGGATACCTGGGTAACTCCCACAGGTGCATTCTAGCAAATTGAGGATTGTTCTGTTGCATAACACAATTCATACAATTCTTTATATAAGATTCCACATCTTTATCTACACCTGGCCACCATACATAAGTTCTCGCAATTGACCTTGATGATCAGCATGTATTTCAGACAAAACCTTATTTCTCAGTGAATTAGGAATAACTACCCTTGAACCTCTCATCACTATTATTCCTTGTGTTACACTCAGTTCATACCATATATCCTTATAAGGTTTACAATTTTCCTCTTTTCCACATAAGTCCCCACCTGTCAATAAACTTTCTAAAACCTTACTAAGTACTGGGTCTCTCTTGGTACTGTGTGCTACATCTTTTGCAGTTATGGGTACATCATTAACAGAAATTAACAGAACACTGTCATCATACTCTTCTGGAGCTTTGTCTACTGGTAATCTGGATAAAGCATCAGCGTTACCCATGTTGGACCGTATTCTATATCATAGTGGTACGCGGCTAACGTAATTGCCCAACGTTGTAGTCTTGCAGCTACCAACGTAGGTAAACTTGCTTTTGGACCCAATATTGCTAATAAAGGTTTTTGGGCTCAGGCCATGTCGTCCTGATGGAAGGTTCCTTCAGTAGCTTCCTTAGGGTATATTTGACTACAGTAGATATTCCCAGAGAATTAAACTAAAGGTTTCACAGAATTCTAACTTCTGGCGCGAGTACCCATAAGGTTTCCGTTTAGGATATCGTATAATAACAAGGGACGTATGCTTGACACGACACATAGCTATCTGCACCCCACATAGCGTTTACGCTTTGAGGGGGAAGTGTGGCAAGTTATGGGAGGAACCGTTACTAAGTTCTCCTCCTCCGTTACTGTTACGGTACTCGGTGGCATCATAACCGCCGCCATGTTTGGCCGCCATCTTGGTTGACGTCACCGTTACGCGCCCTCTTCATTCCTTCACTTGTAGCGTCTTTGACCAGGTGTCTTTTTCCCAGTTATTCGCTATTAGTTTCGTCATGTCGCAATCTTCAGCCTCACCTTCTTCTAGAAAGTTGAGTACCATACTCTTGTATTGTATAAATCAGCTCTAGCCGTAAAGTAACATCAATTTATCTTAAAATACAGGGTTTTGTGGCAGAGCTGTTGCCTTAACCGGAGGCGTCATGACGCTAACACTGTTGTTCGCATCGCATGCTTTATTTAGTTAGCCAGAACAACCTTCCCGGTTTTATAACTAATGTCAGTATTAGTTATTTAGTCTTCATTGCTAGGAATTAGTTATATTATGCCGTTAGTATTCGTTTTCGGCGAGTGTAGGTAGCTGAATCCTCTCGCTAGCTCGCTAGCCTAGCCCCTAGGCTCGATAGCCTAGGCGTTTTAGTTTACTTTCATGCATGATGTAATAAGTGTTCCTAGTGTTAAAATATGAAATGAAGATGTTAGGCATTTATACATATAACATTCAGTGATTGCACATGTTTTTCCTCCTTCTAGGAAGTATACAAGGGGTTTCGATGATCTTGGTAGTCGACTCCCTCGCCCCTAACCTAACGTGGGCTTTTGTATACCTTCTCACCTCCCTGGTTACCTTCATAGAAAGGTAATCTCTCCTCCCTCTGAGGTAGCTTAGGCTACACCCTAGCCCTCCTTACCTTGAATCCTATTCAAGTGAGGTTAGGCTAGGATTTTCTTTCCCCACCCATAGCCATAGTTCATGAGCTTTGAGTTTGGGACAGAACCTCAGAGTACCAGTCGTTTGCCCCAGCTACCCCATTAGGCGAATGAACTCTCCTTTTGGTTCCGTTGGTCGGCAAAGGTGGGGGGGGTGCCTCTGCCCTTCCCCCTAGACCACACCTGGTAGGGTTACGACCCTTCCTCCCTGTGGCATAGCGACCTCTCCGACACCTGCCTTCCCCGGACTATGGGATATGTTCCCCTGGCCTAGGTTAGGCAGGCCATGGGATTCTGTTTCTTTATAGTTTAGGACAGTACATCTGTGCAGCTCCTTCTCTATACTAACCTACCCTAGGCTGGAGAACGAATTCTTCCTACACCTAGGTTAGTGCCGGTACTGGAACAGAACCCCCCCTGGAGTGCCGGTGAGGGCTCACGCCTTCCCCTACACCCCTTCTCAGAACCCTCTCCCCTCCCCCCTCTGTCCTTTGGTGATGGGCTAGCAATTACACCCCTGCCCACCGTCCTACAACTTGACCGAGTGCCGGTGGGTTGTAAGGTCGGCCCGGTCCTTTCGTTGGTTAGTCCGAACTTCTAGGCTTAGTTGAACTAAGGGATAGCATACGACAGGTCGGTCTGCCGGCGATAGACCTCTCTATCTTAGAGTGTTCTTTGGTCCTCCCTTGGGCCGCCACCCACAGCTCTAGCCGACAACCGGCTCTGTTGTGGTTGGACGGAAGCTTGCCATTCTCTCCCTTTCATTTGAACACTCCTTCCGGAGGAAGACGAGGTTAGGGTAGTGAGCTACCGCCCTTCCCCTCCCCCTTCCTCCATACTTTCTCTCTATCTCAATCAGTGCCGGTCCACTGTCACACTACTCTGCCAGCTATAGTCGTCAGTTTAGACCTGGTATCCTCTCTGCCTCATAGATTGAAGTCAGGGTCGGAGTACCTAAGACAGTTGCCTGCCGACTGCCTGGGGCCGCCGACGTGCCGGGGATCTGCCATCATCCTGAGATTTGCCCTTTCTCCGCCACATAGTCTGATGGCTGGGAGGGGTTCCCCCTCATTTGGAGATTCGCCGGCGCCCGGCGCTTCCGTCATGCCGGCGTGCTGCCGGCGGCACCTAATCATATTACATCAGTGGACTGTCACTTCTCCTCTGCCGGCAATGTGCCGGGAGTGTCTATTGTATAGCTATATACGATAGCCAGTACATCTATGGTATAGTACATACACTAGTCAGAAAACTATGGTGTATAGTTATGCAATAAACATTTTTAGCATACTCTGTGCATCCATGCGCAGTCCCTTGCTGGGACCTACCTGAATTGGGGATATCTACTCTCCTTTTCTCTTAAGCTGAATGAGTTCAGCTCTCTCCCTCTTGTCATTACTAGTACTATGGAGGAAGCACAAGGGGTACGATTATCCATTTTGGATATCCCTTCCCCCTCCTTAGAATTAGTTATGGTGTGAGGTCGTGGCAATTGGCTGGGCGGGATGCACATGTGCGTCTTTCCTGCTTCATTTCCAGCTTACCTATCCTAAGCTTACACTTGGAAAGGAATCTTATATTGTAATTAAAATTACTTTAAGACTAATTTAAGATTACTTCAAGTCAATGATATAGACTTCTGTAGACTCATGTACCCATTTCTTCTTTACAGGAGGAGTACATCCGGTGTGAGAGCGCCTTCTGCAGTGTTCGGCGCCCGGACTTCTATGGCCACCTGGTGTGCCGAACCCACGCCAGCTGTTCCGTTTCCCAGGGAACTCTCCCCTATTGGGATCCGCAGGTCTGCACCATCTGTAAGGACCTGCTCAACGAGGTGTTCGAGCCCCCCCCCCCCCCCCCCCCCCCCCCCCCGTCTGCGGAGGCCAGGGACATTGCACATGGGTGCGTGGTTTACAGAAGAACGCCACGGGGCCCTATCTCCCTAGTGAGAAGATGAGAGCTTTGCTCTTCCCTAAAGCATCTGCGGATGCTGTCATCCCTAAACCGGATATCCCCTGCGTCCAACTGACGGTTGAACCGGACATATCGGACGCATTTCAAGACTTCCATCTTGACGAGGTGGAACAGATGTCGGAAGTGTCGGACACCACCGAAAGGGCTCTGATGGCCGAGGGTCCAGAAGAGGAGGAGCCTAGGAGGCTCCAGACTCTGAGGTTGAAGGCGCCCCTGCCCCCTCTATCAATTCCGTTGCTGTTTCGGAACCCGGCCCCTCTACCTCTTCCACTCCTACACCGGCAAGAGTGGACACCCCCGTGGATAACCTCGAAGCTTTGGTGGCGATCCTGGATGAGAGGATTTGCCAGAGGGACGAGGATTTCAAGAGGGAAATCTTATGCCTGTCCAAACCGACCCCGAGGAAGATCACTGTGAAGGATCTTCCCCCATGCTCAGTGACGAACCCATGGCAGCATACAGAACACATGCCGATCACGAGCTGACGTATTTTCGTCAATGATAAGCTAGGCGCCATCCCCCTTGAAGAGGTGGAGTTTTCGCCTAGCTTCAAAGCTTATCCGGACTGTTACATCTGTCTCAAATCCGAGCCAGTTTCCAAGGAGGAAACCGAGCCTAAGGAGGTCATTGTTTTTGACCATGCAAAGGCTCAATCTCTTCTGGCCGACTGCCTGAAGAGTAAGGGCTACACCAACTCCAAGGTGCCGGCCCTCAGCAAGAAACACCCGTCTTTTCTTGCTCCTGCCACCATGGTCTTTCCCTTTGCAGAGAAATCCCTGCTGACAGTGTTGAAGATGGTGGAGGAAGGGAAACCCTGCCCTACATTGGAGGAATGTAGGCCCCTTTCCCTCGCCCTCCCTCCCAACGACAAGAACTGGAAAGACATCCAGTTAACTTTCTCTGTGGGAAAGTATGAGGCTGACATCGCTGGAGGGCAGTTCAACGAGAACCTCCCTAAGCTCTCGGAATACCTTCTGCGTCGGGAGCTGGACACGAAAGAGAGGCTGGCTGCCTCCCTCTCCCTCCAAGTCCAGATGGAGACGATGGCCGGGGACACAAGGACCCCAGGCTTCTACATGGTCTTGTCTAAGACCTATCTTGCCACACTGACGAACGATTTCTAAAGCTTCATCAGGACCCGGAGAGCATGTAGAGAGTTCGTGTTTGCGAATGCCACCGTAAAACACGAACCCCGGAAACTGATTTCCTCCATCTGGGGAAAAGATCTCTTCCCTAACAACCTCGTGAAAGAGATCGTTGACAGAGCCGCCACGGAGAACCGGAACCTTCTCCATAAGTGGGGCATGTCAAAGAAGAGGAAATCTTCTCAGGATGAGGGCCCCCAACCTAAGAAGAAGGCCAACAAGTCCAGACTCCAGCAGCGTCAGGCTAAGCGCCAGTTTCCGGCACCCGCCGCTCCCTAGTTGGTGGCTCAGCCCCAACAAACCTTTCAGTTGGTACCCCAGCCGGTGGTGGATCAGTCACCAGTCTTAACGCCAGCTTACGGAAGGCAGTCGACTACCTTTCGTCCCAAAGGTAGAGGCACCGGCAGAGACTGCTCTCGACGTCCCTCCAGAGGAAGAGGAGGGCGGGGAGCAGGCGGCCGAGGTGGTAAACCCTCGGGAAACCAGAAGCAATGAGATGCCTCCGGTGGGAGGAAGACTATACCTCTTTCAGGATCGTTGGACCTTCGATCCTTGGGCTCACAGTATCATCAAGAACGGACTCGGGTGGAGCTGGGTGACACCACCCCCAGTCTTCCACCAATTCTTCCAACACTCCACCCCCGTCCTGGAAGAATACGTTCAAGAACTCTTGAACAAGAAGGTGATCAAGAGGGTAAAGTCCACCAGGTTCCAAGGAAGACTATTCTGTGTTCCCAAGAAGGACTCCGACAAACTCAGAATCATTCTGGACTTGTCCCCTCTCAACAAGTTCATAGTGAACGACAAGTTCAAAATGCTGACTCTTCAACACATAAGAGCCCTGCTGCCTCAAAAGGCTTACACAGTCTCGATAGACATGGCGGACTCCTACTGGCACATTCCAATGAATCGCCAGATCTCCTCCTACCTAGGATTCAGGCTTCAAAGAAGACAGTACGCCTTCAGAGCCATGCCCTTTGGGGTAAACATAGACCCAAGGATTTTCATGAAGCTCGCAGAGACGATCGTTCAATAGCTACGCTTACAAGGCGTCCAGGTGATGGCTTACCTGGACGATTGGCTGGTGTGGGCAGCATTCATAGAAGAATGCCTGCAAGCTTCCACAAAGGTGATCCAATTCTTGGAACATTTGGGCTTCAAGATTAACACCAAAAAGTCTCGACTTTCTCCAGCTCAGAAGTTCCAATGACTGGGAATCCATTGGGACCCTCAGACACACTGTCTTTTCATTCCTCTGAAGAAACGAAAGGAAATAGCGGGATCTGTCAAGAGACTCCTAAAATCCAAACGGATTTCAAGACGACAACAGGAACGAGTGCTTGGCTCCCTTCAGTTTGCTTCAGTGACAGACCCAGTGCTAAGAGCACAGCTAAAGGATGCATCGGGAGTCTGGAGAAGATACGCATCAATTGCTCGAAGAGATCTCAAGAGACCTCTGCCAACCAGGCTTTGATCACTCCTAAAGAGTGCTTTTCAGGCAAAGAACCTGAAAAGATCAGTACCCCCGTCAACCACCACCTTCATCGGTCGTTATTCACACGGATGCATCGTTAGAAGGATGGGGGTGTCACTGCCACCAACTACAAGTTCAAGGAACATGGTCTCCTCCATTCTAGACATTTTACATCAACATCTTGGAGGCCATGGCGGTTCTTCTCACCTGAAGAGGTTGTCTCCACGTCCCTCAGTCCACATCCATCTGACTCTGGACAGCGACGTCGAGGTCAGATGTCACAACCGTCAGGGCTCAAGATCGCCCCAATTCAACTAGGTGTTGCTACCCATCTTCCGCTTGGCGGACAAGAAAAGATGGCCCCTCTCAGCAGTTCTCCTACAAGGATTCTCCAACATCACGGCGGATGCTCTATCCAGGACATCTCCAATAGAGTCATAATGGTCCCTAGATGCAGACTCATTCTCAACGAGCGACAACAAACAACTTCCTCGCTATGTGGCCCCATACGAGGACCCCCGAGTGGAAGCGGTGGACGCCATGTCCCAAAATTGGAACAGATGGACCAAGATTTACCTGTTCCCTCCACCCAATCTTCTGCTGAAAGTCCTCACCAAGCTGAGATCCTTCCGAGGAACAGCGGCCCTAGTGGCACCCAAGTGGCCCCGGAGCAACTGGTTCCCATTGATCCTGGAATTACAACCCAAGCTAATTCCCCTGCCGGACCCAGTTCTATCCCAGCAAGTTCAGAAATCGACTGTCTTCGCTTCATCAAGGAAAATCCAAGACCTTCATCTCATGATTTTCTCTCGCTAGCTGTCAAATAGAGGTTTGGGATCTCGATAAAAAACTTTGACTTCTTAGAGGAATAAAAAAGAAGTGGGTGTCCTTTGGCAAGGCTAAAAATCCTACGGAAATTTCAATGGATTTTTGTTTGTCCTTCTTCATTCACCTTCATGACAAGGTTTGGCAGCCAACACGATTTCCACCTGCAAATCGGCCTTGACGAGACCATTACCCTATGCCTTCCAGATAGACCTGTCCAATGACATCTTTAGCAAGCTGCCAAAGGCATGTGCTAGGCTCAGACCCGCACCCCCACCGAGACCCATTTCTTGGTCTCTAGACAAGGTGCTCCACTTTGCCTTAAGTTTGGACAGTGCAATTTGCCCTCTGAAAGATTTGACAAAAAAGGTGATTTTCCTATTTGCTCTTGCCTCGGGTCATTGAAATAGTGGCATTATCAAGAGAAGAGGGCCAGATCCAGCTTGATGAAACAGGCGAGCTTACCCTCTTACCTGACCCAACCTTTCTCGCTAAGAATGAGCTACCCACTAAAAGGTGGGGCCCCTGGAGAATCTGCCCTCTGAAGGAAGATGTCTCTCTGTGTCCAGTGGAGAGTCTAAAGGTCTATCTTCGATGAACTTCAGACTTTGGCGGAGGACAGCTCTTCAAAAGGGAAACTTCGGGGTCCGACTTGTCACTCAAACAACTAAGGGCGAAGATCACCTACTTTATTCGCAGAGCGGATCCTGATAGTACACCCACAGGTCACGATCCTAGAAAAGTCGCCTCCTCTCTGAACTTTTTCCAGTCAATGGACTTCGAAAGTCTTCGCTCTTTCACAGACTGGAAGTCTTCAAGAGTGTTTTTCAAACACTACGCAAAGCAGGTGCATGAACTGAAGAGATTTGTGGTAGCTGCAGGTAGTGTGCTAAAACCTGCTGCTTAGTGCTGCGTAGAACAGTGAGTTATTCGGGACTCTAACTCTAAGGGTGTCTGTGTTGACCCTAGTGTACAACATAGTGAAATCAGTGCCTCCTCGGGACACTACGGACTGTTCTTATACAAAGGTGAAGTCACATAGACTAAAACACGTGTGCCACATGTTCTTAACAGGAAGTGTATATAAGACATTCTAGAAAGACTTTATAGTTTCTACCAAACTAATGTGTGTAATGGTAAGTTTTCCTTTTCAGATTCCACACCCATTATTCTACTAATGTCTTGAGCCTATGTTACTTATTGCATTCCATTACAATATATTTTTAACTGCTGTATGCTAAATTTTATTTTGACTGAAAATAAGATTAGAATTTGCTCTACTTGTGCCTCTTATTTCGCACTCACCTTGGAAATGAAATACTGTTTGTGAGTTTTACATCCCTCATGATATGATTGATACTCTGAACAATAATTATACTATTGTTTTTTCATTGATAAAGACTCATCTAGACTAAGGTAATTTGTTCCAACACGTTGTACTTAGCTTCTTCTATCTGGCCCTGGGACCGGCAGGTATCTCTGATGCTAGGTGAGTTCCTCTATCAAGTAACTTCAAGATTTTCCTTACGTCCAATAGGACTCTTCCCTGCCAGGGGTGCAGGAAGCGGGATCATAGTACATGTTTCTCTGAAGTGACATGTAAGGGAAATGTCACAGGTCTCTGTGGTCATCAGACCAAAGGAATATTGTCTAGAAGTCGGAAGGCATTACAAAAGGGAAAATATCCACGATACATTAATTCTCTGGTACACTTCCATCAGGACGACATGGCTTGAGCCCAAAAAACGGATTTTGAGCGAAGCGAAAAATCTATTTTTGGGTGAGATAGCCATGTCATCCTGATGGACCTGCCCTTGTTCTCTTTCAGGCCTTGACAGGCCCCTCCCAATCTTAATGTATCATGGAGGCTGGCCTAGACGCCGGAAGGAATGAGGAGGGCGCGCAACGGTGACGTCAACCAAGATGGCGGCAAAACATGGCGGCGGTTATGATGTCATCCGAGTACCGTAACAGTAACGGAGGTACAGTAACGGAGGTGGAGAACTTAGTATCGGCTCCTCCCATAACTTGCCACACTTCCCCCTCAAAGCGTAAACGCTATGTGGGGTGCAGATAGCTATGTGGCGTGTCAAGCATACGTCACCTGTTATTATACGATATCCTAAAGGGAAACGTTATGGGTACTCGCGCCAGAAGTTAGAATTCTGTGAAACCTTTAGTTTAATTCTCTGGGAATATCTACTATAGTCAAATATACCCTAAGGAAGCTCCTGAAGGAACCTTCCATCAGGACGACATGGCTATCTCACCCAAAAATAGATTTTTCGCTTCGCTCAAAATCCGTTTTATGATCTGTAACAAGTGTGAACTTTTTCCTACCATAAAGATACATATGGAATTTTTTAACTCCATAAGCTGATGCTAGACCTTCTTTTTCTATTTGAGAGTAATTATTTTCTGCCTTGTTCAATACTCTAGAAGTGAATACAATTGGTTTTTCTGTTCCATCTGGCATTACATGAGATAATACTGCACCTAAACCTATGTTTGATGCATCACATACTAATTTAACTGGTAGGCCTAAATCCATTTGATAATGTACTAGGAATGTAGGTGATGTTATTTCCTGTTTGATTCTTTCAAAAGATTCCTGACACTCTTTTGTCCACTTCCATTCTACACCCTTATTCAACAGATTATACAATGGATGTGCAATTGTAAACAAATTTTGAATGAAATTCCCATAAAATGTTACTAAATCTAGAAATGATTGTAATTCCTTAACATTTTCTGGCACCTTTGTTGATTGTACAGCTTTAATCTTCTCTTTAGTTCTGTGAATACCCTTGCCATTTATTACAAAACCTAAGTATTACACTGAATCAACTTCTAAAATACATTTGCTCTTATTTACTCTAATATTATGTTCCTTCAACCTCTTCAGAACTGTTCGCAATCTTTCTCTATATTCTCTTTTGTCTTTACCAGCAAATAAAATATCATCTATAAAAATGAATATGCATTCCAGAAAAAATCTTATCCATAGTTTGTTGCCTTACTCCATAAGGTAATCTCTTTGGTCTAAACAAACCTAAGGATGTATTTACTGTACATAATTCTTGTGAAGTTCCATCCATGGGAAGCTGTTGAAATGCTTGTCTTAAATCTAATTTAGAAAAAACACTGCATCCTGACATAGTTGCAAACATGTCTTTCGGATTTGGTAAGGGATGTTGAGCTACTTGCAGTTTTGGATTCAACGTTGCTTTGTAATTTCCACATAACCTAACCTGTCCACTTTCCTTCACAATAGGAACTAATGTCATAGCCCAATCTGAATATGTAACCTTTTCCCAGGAACCTTCATTTTCTAATCTCCTGATTTCTGTTTCAACTGCACTTTTCAATGCATATGGTACTGGTCTTGGAGCACAAAATCTAGGAAAACTGTCAGGTTTCAAAACTAAAATTGCTTTTGCATTCTTTACTGTACCTACTTTATCTTCAAATACGTCTTGAAACTCTGGTATGATATTATCCACAGATATTTCATTTTTGTGTTCATCTTGTCTACCTGTAACCTTCAAAATACTAGGCTAATCTAACTTCAAATACTGTAGCCAATCTAAACCTAGCAAAGTTTTTCCATTACCTTTTACTACTGTTAATGGTATTCTCTCTAATTTCTGTTCTTTGTGCTGTACTTCTACGTTCGAAGCACCTATTACCTGAATATCAAAACCATTATAACCTTTCAAAACTCTATTTGTACCTTCTAATAACAAATTAGGAATGTTTTTAGCTGTTTTCTCAGACATAATTGATACATCGGCTGCTGTGTCAATTTGCATCAAAATTGATTTACCATTTATGATTACTTCTACATTGATATGTTTCTTTGCGCCTTTGCTGACGGAATTAATGTGAAACGCAAAATCAGTTTCTGACCTAACCTGATTATCATGAACATTTTCCGCATTATTCTCTTGACTAATGGTATCAACTGTAGCATTTATTTTCTTTGCGTACTGTTTAGGGAATATACAAGCATTTGCAAAATGACCTATCTTTCTGCAATACTGGCATGTTTGTACAGTAGCAGGGCATTTCTTTGCTTTGTATGCAAGATGATCAGTTTACCACACCTATAACACTTGGGTTTTTCCTGTTGTTTCTGTGTATAAGCCTGATTCTGATATTTATGAACATTAGTGTTAGGCACTTTTCTATGACTAGGCTTTGACATATTCCTTCTCTGATTCTCATTGTTTTTCCACTTAAAATCTACTGTATTATTTTAGAATTTTCCATTCTATTTCTTGTAGAACTACCTATTATGTTACTTTGCCTATTTGATGTTTCTAAAGCTCTGCCTGTTATCAATACCTTTTCTAATGTTAAATCTTTATCATGCAATAATTTCTTTCTTAGCTCTTGTGATGTGCAATGTGCAATAACTTGATCTATGATAACATTTTCTAACTCTAGAAAACAGATTTTGAGCACAGCGAAAAATCTATTATTGGGCTCAAGCCATGTCGTCCTGATGGAAGTTCCCAAGGTAGCTTCAAAAGGATATATTATATACTACAGTGATATTCTCAGAGAATTACCCTTCGGGTCCCAGAATTCTAACTCCTGGAGCGAATATCCTTAAATTTTCTCAAGAATATCGCGTATATCAGAGGACGCATTCTTGACACGTCACATAGCAATCTCTACCCCAAACGGCGTTAGCGCTTCGAGGGGGGACGTGGCAAAAGAATAGAAGGGGGCCGTAACAAGGTTACCCCCGTTCCCGTACTACTATTGACAACCACCCCAGCGCCATTCCCAGGATGGCGGACATTCCTAATTTTGTAGCGATTTCGCTTAGTGGTGTTCCCTGTTGATCTAACTTTTCGATCGATTTTCAAGGATTTATTATGCATTCTCCGACTTCTTTCGCCTTCGGAAAGTTGAGTATTGGGTCTTTACAATAAATAGTTTTTTAGCTTCCTTTTCACAGTAAAATTTGAGTAATTTATTGTGTTTAGAGCTAGCCTGTACCGGAGGCGCTATGAGCGCTGTCGTTCATTGGGCATGTTATTTAGTTAGCAGAACGACCTCCCGGTTTTTAAATAGCTTCATATATCATTAATTAATTATTTTATTATGTTATCTATTTAGGCAATATATTCTTGTAAAGATATTTACATTGTGCATATTTTTCCTTTCCATGTCGATCATATAGTTAGAGTCTCAGTGAGTGAGGTAACCGAGATCTCGTCTCGCCTAGGTTCCTAACCTAGGTGTGTTATTATACGTTAGACACTCCCCGGTTACCCATGTGTACGGTGATTTCAATTATGCAGAGATAGAGATCTCTTTTAATTGGATGAACTTTACCCCTCTCAAAAAGGGAGTTTAAGGGTAATCCCTCTTCCCTCTGAGTGTAGCCTCAGGCTACAACCTTAGCGGGTCGGCCTCGAATTTTTAATTAAGGCATGACTTTCCTACGGTTTTTTTCTGCCCTTCCTCCGTAACCACAGATGCAGGTTTTTGGGGTTTTGGCCAGAATCTCAGAGTTTTTAGTCTGTGGTCGGTAGCTACCTGGCAAGTTGAATAGAATTCTTTTGCTACGTTAGGCTACCGACATAGGAGGCTAGACCTCCCTAGGCCACTCCTGAAGGGTCTGTACGATATGACCCTTCTTCCTGTGACCTAGCAGACTAGTCCTGTGTTAGTGGACCCTAGGCTGAGGAATAGATTCTTCTTATGCTTAGGGGACACTGGCACTCCAACCCCGTTTCCTTTCCTTTCGAGGTGGTGGCGAGGGTGCTACCAACCTCTTATTTGTATTATCTATCCCTAGGCTAAGGAATAGAATTCTTTAGCCGCCTGGGATAGTTCTAATACAGGAACGGAGTTGTTAGGTGGGACAGGACAGGCTAAGGCCGGCTCCTGCTGTACCTTTCACAGGACCCTCTTTCCCTTCCCTTCTATCCCTTTATGTTGGCGATCCCGGCAACCTTACTGTTGCCGGTGGGTTGCCGGGATCGACCAGACTCCCCCTCTTACAGTTGATAGCTGCCGGCCGGCAGTCTTAACATCTGTCGGCCGGCAGTAATGACAGCTGTGAGCTGCCTGCCATTTTGGTTGCCGGCCGGCAGTAAAGACTACTGCCGGCCGGCAATCATGGCTACTGCCGGCCGGCAATCATGGCTACTGCCGGCCGGCAGTCATGGTGACTGCTGGCAGGCAACTAGGGCAGCTGCTGGCCGGCGGCTGCTGGCCATGGTGGCTGTAAGTGGGAAGTCCCTTCTGTTTTTAAAGGTTCGTCAGTTCTTTCTTGAACTGCTAGCAACAGTGGCTACTGCCGGGGTGCTGCCGACCAGGCCGGCACAGAATGGTGCCTGCTCAACCGGCAGCACGCCGACTGTACTAGTACTGCCGGCCGGCAGTACTGGCCAGCGGTGCCGGCCGGCAAGATTTAGAGAGATCCTTGCCGGCGACAGTACTGTAGCTGGATGGAAGCTTGAATTTTAAATTCTCCCCTTCCATTTGGACCTTCTTCTTGGAGAAGGTAGTAATAGTAGATTTTTTGGGCTCAAGCCATGTCGTCCTGATGGAAGTTCCTAAAGGGTAGCTTCCTTGGGTATATATAACTACGGCGATATTCCCAGAGAATTTACCTTAAGGTACCCAGAATTCTAACTCCTGGAGCGAATATCCCTAATAAAAGAACCAGGGATATCGCGAAATATCAGAGGACGTATTCTTGACACGCCACATAGCAATCTGCACCCCAAACAGAGTTAACACTTCGAAGGGGTCAATTGGCAAGAAAACGAAAAACGAGAAGGAAAGGAGAGCTGCTCGCAAGGTATCTCTCCTCTCCCGTTTCGTAAGCGTGCATTACGCCGCTCACAGCGCCATCTACATTCCTTTTTGCGTAGCTCAACAACTCGGTGCTTTTTCCTCTGTTATCTCGCAATTCTTGGATTATTTCAACTTTATAATGCTTTCTCCAACTTCTTCTGCTTCTGATAAGTTGAGTAATATTTCTTTTTATGTATAAATGTAAGCTCTTGGGAATTTTAAAATGATTTGATAGTGATATCGTTGTTACAAGAGCTGTTGCCTACCGGAGGCGTCCTGGACGCTGTCGCTCGCTATGTATGAGTTATTTAGTTAGCCAGAGCGATGTTCCCGGCTGTTTCGCTTTAATAATTTTAGCTATTCAGCGTTACATAGGTTTTCTTTATATGATGCTTTAAGTATTTCCGTTTTGGCGAAGGATTTGCCGATTCGGGCCTACGCTAGACCTTGTAGCCTAGATGTTTGGCCCTAGTACTTTCCTGCATGATATTCAGATTTCCGAGTGTTTTAAAATTCTATTGAAGCTTTAGGCAGTTTTATACATTTAAGATTATGTTGATTTTCTTCCAAGATAGTATACGAGTGAGTTTCGGTGATTTAGGTAATCGATTCTGTTCGCGCCTAGGCTAGTGGTCTATGGGGCCATAGTATACTTTCTCACACTCCCCGGTTGCTCTTTTCTCTTCGGAGAATGTGTGCAATCCCTTTCCCTCTGCTTAAGCCTTGGGCTTAACCCTAATAGTTTATCTTAATTGACTTTAGATACAACTATATTAGGGTGTTTCTGTTCTTTCCTGTTTCCAGTAAGTCTGGCTTCAGGAAGGGGGCAGGACATCAGAGTTCTTAGTCTGAGTCTGTTTCTGTCTAGCTTGTGGTTGAGATTCCCTTGCTAGGCTGACAGCAGACATAGGAGGCTTAGCCTCCTTAGTTCACTTTCGAAGGTTTCTGTACGAGATGATTCCTTCTTTTTGTGATCTAACAGACTAGTCCAGTGTTGTTGTTCTTGGTGTGGAGGATGAGATCCTCTTTACTGTGAATAACAACGCCTTCCTTGCTTTGGTTCCGAGGGAGTTGGTAAGTATTGCTGGCCTCCCTCCTCGGATCTCCCCTAGGCTAAGATGAGTTTTCTTGGCTGCGGGGTGATTCATTATTAGAGCAAGGTTGGCAGGACCCTCTTCCCCCTTTCCCCCTCTTTCCTTAGTGATGGCCTAGCCATTGCATCCCTGTCCGTCATTCTACATCTGTACCTAGCATAGGTTAGGATGTGGGGTTGACTCAGTCCCTTGCCGGCCAGCAGTGCGTGCCGGCCGGCAAAGGTCTTCTGCTTGAGTGCTGCCCGGACCTCCCTTGGTCTCTCATCCATGTTTGTCTGTAGAGCCAGATGGCATTGGTCAGGAAGCCTGAAGTTATATTCTCCCCTTCCTTATGTGCACTCTTTCGGGTTGCCAGGCTATGAGGCAGTACCGTCTCTTATCCAGGCATCCATTCTGTTTTTCTTCTAGTGTTTGTACCCTAGCCCGGCTGCCGGCCTAAGTGGCCGGCAGCCGGGCAGTCGGAGTTCTCTGGTTCTTTTGCTGCCGGCCGGCATTGGTTGTATACCTTTGCCGGCCGGCTATATATCACACCATTGTTCTGCTGGCCGCTACAATTAGTGGCCGGCAGCTGGGTGCTGTTGTTGTTTAGCTATATATCACACCATTGTTCTGCTGGCCGCCAAACGTAGCGGCCGGCAGCCGGGTGCTATCTTGTGTGACTGCCGGCCGGCAGCCGGGTGCTATCTTGTGTGACTGCCGGCCGGCACACGCATTTGAACCAGTGTTCTTCCACCTTATAGTCTATAAGTAGTATACTTTGGAACTAGTTAAGGTGTGTGCCGGCCGGCACATTACCTTCTATACTGTAGCCAGTATTTTCCAGTATAGTGTATACTGTAGGGAGAAAACTATAGTATAGTATTTGTTACTACACTAAGTTTTTCTAACACTTTTGTGTTGTCTTGCACAGCCCTTTGGTGTAACCCTACAGATAAAGAAAGTGAGTTCTTTCTTATTTACTATCCAGGATTTTAAAATCACTTATTTGGGTGTGAGCTACACCTGTTTCCTCTGGAAATTATTTATTGGTCGTTCTAGAATAGATTAACCATACGATTTTATTATCTGGAAGGTTGCGGCAATTGACTGTGCGGGAAATACAAGTGTGTGTCTTTCCTTTCTAGTTTAGTTACGCTAAGCTATGTATATCCGGTGATACGTAGTTCACTTGATACTCATGGAATTTTCTTCTCTTTACAGGAGAACCATCTGAAGTGTGGAAGCGTTTTCTGAAACGTCCGCAGCAAGAAATTCAGCGGACATGACTTGCGTAGGAGGCACGCAGCATGCGCAGTCTCCAAAGGTGATCTCCGGTATTGGGACCCGCAGGTATGTACCGTGTGCACAAACCTGATTACCAAGGCTTTTGATTCCCCTAAGACGGCGGAGTCAAGGGACGCAGCAAGGGAGAAGCTTCGTACCTGGGTAAGGGGCTTTCAGAAGAACGCTTCTGGGCCCTATCTTCCAAGTGAGAAGATGAGGGCTTACCTTTTCCCCAATGCGTCAGCTGAGGCAGCGATTCCCCAGCCTCAAGCGGAAATACCGTTGGTTCAGATCCCGGTGGATGCTGAAGTCGCGGACGCCCTGCAGGACATCCAATTGGACGATAGGATGTCGGAGGTGTCCGAGCGTTTGGAAGAAGACCTTCTGGCAGAAGACCAGGAAGAAGAGCAGGCTCCAGACAATGAAGAGGAAGAGTTCGACGAGGTGTCGGCTACTCCGGTTCAGGCCCTTGAACCTATTCCCTCAACATCGTCCTCTCTCCCAGATGAGCTAGGAAAGACCCTTTCCTCCATCGTTGGAATGATCCAACAGATGCAGAGGGAAAATAATGAGAAGGCTGCTGCAATGAAGCTGGAGATGCGGAGACTTGCAGCATCACATGGGCCCCAGAAGAAGCTCAGCGTGAAAGACCTTCCCTTGTGCTCAGATGCCAACCCTTGGAGGTATGCCGAGCACATGCCTATGACGACGGGAAAAATCGTCATTTCAGAGAAGTTGGGCTCAGTCCCCTTTGAGGAGGTGGAATTCTGGCCCAGCAAGGAGTCATATCCGGACTGTTATGTCCGTCTAAGGAAGGAACCAGCCTCAAAGGAAGAAACGGAGCCGAAGGAGGTCATAGTTTTGGACCACGCTAAGGCTCAAGCTTTACTGTCAAGTTCGATGAAAGAGAGCGGCTTCACAAACTAAAAGGTACCTGCTTTGAGTAAGAAGCACCCTTCCTTTGTGTCCTCCCCTTCTAGAGCCTTCCCCTTTATGCAGAAAGGGTTTACGGCTGTGCTGAAAGCAATTGAGGCAGGTAAGCCATGCCCCTCCTTGGAGGAGTGTAAACCTCTGTCTTTGGCCCTACCCATGGACCACAAGGACTGGAAGGACGTCCATCTTACCTTCTCAGTCGGGAAGTTGGAGGATGATATTGCCGGACGTCAGTTTGGTGAGAACCTCCCCAAGCTGTCTGACTTTCTTTTGCGCAGGGAGCTTGAGACAAAACAAAGACTTGCTGCCTCAATGTCTCATCAAACGACTCTGGAGACAATGGCAAGTGACCCCAAGGTCCATGAAATGTTTATGGTAGTGGCTAAGACACACCTAGCCACAGTGACGAAGGACCTTTATAGCTTCGTCAAAGCTAGGAGGGCTTGTAGGGAGTTCGTGTTCGCCTTGGCTGTGGTGAGGCACGAGCCAAGGAAGCTAATCTCCTCCAGCATTTGGGGCAAAGACCTCTTCCCTAGTGAAGCGGTCAAGGAGGTTGTAGATAAGGCCCCCACGGAGAATAGAAACCTTCTCCAGAAGTGGGGCCTATCTCTCAAGAGAAAGTCTTCCCTGGATGAGGGTCCCCAACCAAAGAGGAAGACTAAGAAGACTAGGCTACCCTCTCGGCCAGCCAAGCCATTCACACAGCAGCAGCAGCAACAACTTCCTATGCCTACAGTGCCCCAGATGGTGGCACAAATCCCGACCACGTACCAGTGGGTACCCCAAGCTGTGTCGACGCAGTCTCCGTCATTTAAGCCAGCGTTCGAAGGGCAGTCAACTACCTTTCGAGCGAAGCCTAGAGGAGCAGCCAGAGGTTCGTCTAGACGCCCCTCAAGGGGGAGGGGATTCAGGGGTGGTCGTGGTCAAGGAGGCAAGACCTCAGGTCAACAGCAGCCAAAGTGAGATGATACCGGTAGGAGGGAGACTTCAGAATTTTCGAGATCGGCTGCTCCTACTCAAGAATGGACTGGGTTGGAGCTGGTACAGCACTCCACCCCCGTGCCCTCGATTTTTCCAGCACACCACCCCCGTTCTGGAGTAGTACATTCAAGAACTGTTGGAGAAAAGAGTAATCCGAAGGGTAAAGTCCATCAAATTCCAAGGGAGACTGTTTTGTGTTCCCAAGAAGGACTCGGGAAAACTCAGAGTCATTCTGGACTTGTCGCCACTCAACAAGTTCATAGTGAACTGCAAGTTCAAGATGCTAACACTGCAACACATAAGGACCTTACTGCCCAAGAGGGCATTTACCGTCTCCATAGATTTGTCAGACACCTATTGGCACGTTCCAATCAATCGTCAACTCTCCCCCTACCTAGGGTTCAAGCTACATCGAAGACTCTACGCCTTCAGAGCCATGCCATTCGGGCTAAACATAGCCCCAAGGATCTTCACGAAGCTTGCGAGCGTAGCTCTCAAACAATTACACCTAAAGGGAATCCAGGTGGTAGCCTACCTGGACGACTGGCTGGTGTGGGCAGCATCCAAGACAGAATGTTTGCAAGCTTCCCTACAGGTGATCCAGTTCCTAGAGCATCTAGGCTTCAAGATCAACAGAAAAAAGTCTTGACTTTCTGCATCTCAAAAGTTCCAGTGGTTGGGAATCCACTGGGACCTAGTGTCACACCAACTCTCCATCCCGGCGAAGAAGAGGAAGGAGATAGCTGGTTCTGTCAAGAGACTTCTGGATTCCGAAAGGATATCAAGACGCGAAGAGGAGAGAGTGCTGGGTTCTCTCCAGTTTGCCTCAGTAACAGACCCGGTGCTAAGAGCACAGCTAAAGGATGCAACCGGAGTTTGGAGAAGTTATGCATCAAACGCGCGAAGAGATCTGATAAGACCAGTACCGCTTTGTCTACATACACTTCTCAGGCCTTGGTCCCAAGTCAGGCAACTAAAGAAGTCGGTGCTTCTTCAGCCACCTCCCCCCTCATTGACTATTCACACAGACGCCTCGAAGGAGGGGTGGGGAGGTCATTCTCATCGGAAGAAGGCCCAAGGAACTTGGTCCAATCTATTCAAGACATTTCACTTAAACTTTCTGGAAGCTATGGCAGTACTCCTTACCTTGGAAAAAGTCTCCCCTCGTCGCTCGATCCACATAAGGTTGGTACTGAACAGCGAGGTGATTGTGAGATGCTTGAATCGACAAGGATCGAGGTCACCACCACTCAACCAGGTGATGTTGGCCATCTTTCGACTGGCGGAAAAGAAGAAGTGGTACCTGTCGGCAGTTCACCTTCAAGGAGTCCGCAATGTGATAGCGGGCGCTCTATCCAGGTTCATACCGATAGAGTCGGAATGGTCCCTAGACGCAGGATGATTCTCCTTCATCTTGAGTCAAGTGCCAAAACTGCAGATAGACCTCTTTGCGACGAAAGACAACAAGAAGTTACCCCTTTACGTGTCCCCGTACGAGGTTCCCTTGGCGGAAGCAGTGGACGCGATGTCCCTCGACTGGAACATATGGTCCAGGATTTACCTGTTCCCTCCTCACAACCTTCTATTGAGGGTCCTCAACAAACTGAGATCTTTCAAGTGAGTAGCGGCAATAGTGGCTCTCAAGTGGCCGAACAGCGTGTGGTTCCCTCTGGCATTGGAACTACGGCTGAAGTGTTTACCGTTACCAGATCCAGTTCTGACCCAACGAGTTCAGAAGTCGACTGTCTGCGCTTCATCACAGAAAACCCGGAACCTGCAGCTCATGATTTTCTCTCCCTAGCGGTGAGAAAACGTTTCGGGATTTCGAAAGACAGTGTAGACTTCCTAGAGGAAAATAAGTGCAAATCCAATAGAAGGCAATATGAGTCATCATGGAGAAAATGGGTGGCCTTTGTCAAGGCGAAGAATCCGCAAAAGATCTCGACGGACTTCTGCTTATCTTTCTTCATCCACCTCCATGGTCAAGGGTTAGCAGCCAACACAATATCAACGTGTAAATCGGCTTTGACAAGACCCATTTCATATGCCTGCCAGGTCGACCTCTCTAACGATATTTTTAATAAAATTCCGAAAGCCTGTGCTAGGCTCAGACCATCAGCACCTCCAAAGCCCATTTCATGGTCTTTAGATAAAGTTCTTCATTTTGCTTCGCTGTTGAACAATGAGGAGTGTGCTTTAAAGGATTTGACCCAAAAAGTTATTTTCCTGTTTGCATTCGCGTCGGGGGCCAGGGTTAGTGAAATTGTAGCCCTCTCGAGAGAGGAAGGTCGTGTTCAGTTCTTGGATGGGGGAGAACTGAACCTGTTTCCGGATCCTACGTTTCTCGCCAAGAACAAGCTACCCACCAACAGGTGGGGTCCCTGGAGAATCTGCCCTCTGAAAGAAGATGCATCTCTATGTCCAGTGGAATGCTTAAAGGTCTATCTTCGTAGAACTTCAGACTTTAGGGGAGGTCAACTGTTCAGGGGAGAAACATCAGGCTCAAATTTATCTCTGAAACAACTAAGTGCAAAAATCACCTATTTTATTCGCAGAGCGGATCCGGACAGTACACTCGCAGGTCACAATCCGAGGAAAGTTGCCTCATCCTTAAATTTCTTCAATAGTATGGATTTCGAACATCTTCGCTCATACACTGGCTGGAAGTCTTCCAGAGTTTTCTTTCGTCACTATGCGAAGCAAGTGGAGCAACTGAAGAGGTCTGTGGTAGCAGTGGGTAGTGTTGTTAACCCTGCTGTTTAACTCTGCGAGGAACAGTGGATTTAATTGGGACGATTAATTCCGGGGTGAGTGTGTAGTTACGAACTGTTCTACAAACTAAGTGTTAGGGCACTGGGGTGCCCACATTGACTGTTCCATATTCAAAGGTGAACCTAGCATAAGTGCAGACATGTGTGCCAAGCGTTTCCAACGCTAATGTAACTGATTAGTAATACAGACTTTTATGATTTTGATACCTCGGTATGTTAAAAGTGGCGCTAATGTTTTTCTTTCAGATAAACAAGTTTTCTGTTTACTATCATGCTTATGCTTATTTATTGGTTATCCTCCTCTTATATATGTATAATTGTTGTTTAACCTGTTTTATTTTATTGTGTGTCAATAAACTAGTTCTTGTGAACCTTGCGTCTCCTTCGCCTGTGTCATTTTTACTTGAAATGATTTAGCATTACGTTTACTATGTATATTTTGCATTGGTTTATGCTTTCCCCTAGCGGGAGGACTCCATGCCCTAAGGGGACGGTGGCGGATATGCAAGTTTTCCTCCTACCCAGATATAAACCTTTGTCCAATCCAGTAATGAACGGGGAACTGTTCGATATTTCATATTGACTCAGTGGTTCTTTACAAACTATGCTTTACATGATATAGGGTGAGACCACTATATTGGCTTGTCTGTTATTCATACATAGGTATATGTACTCTTCGAAACTTTTCCAGAGTCTAGTATGACTCTTCCCTGTAGGGGGCAGGAAGCACTAACATGGTCTATGGTTAGATGAAAAGATGTATGACGGTAACATCTTAGGTCTCTAGGTCTAGTTGGCCGGGAAATACCTTCAGGGAGTACGGCACGTTTTGAGAATCCACAGATACAGTAATGCTCTGGTATACTTCCATCAGGACGACATGGCTTGAGCCCAAAAAACAGATTTTGAGCGAAGCGAAAAATCTATTTTTGGGTGAGATGGCCATGTTGTCCTGATGGACCCGCCCTTCCCTTTTCTTCTAAAAAGGGCTGTAGGTCCTCTCCCTACATACAGTATCTGTAGCACCTCGTGTATCGCTACAAGGAATACAGATGGCGCCGTGAGCGGCGCAATGCACGCTTACGAAACGGGAGAGGAGAGATACCTTGCGAGCGGCTCTCCTTTCTTTCTCGTTTTTCGTTTTCTTGCCAATTGACCCCTTCGAAGTATTAACTCTGTTCGGGGTGCAGATTGCTATGTGGCCTGTCAAGAATACGTCCTCTGATATTTCGCGATATCCCTGGTTCTTTTATTAGGGATATTCGCTCCAGGAGTTAGAATTCTGAGTACCTTAAGGTAAATTCTCTAGGAATATCGCCGTAGTTATATATACCCAAGGAAGCTACCCTTTAGGAACTTCCATCAGGACGACATGGCCATCTCACCCAAAAAATAGATTTTTCGCTTCGCTCAAAATCCGTTTTTACATCCCTTTTTACTGTATATATATACAGTATTAGGTAGCCTGTTCTCCATGCTATCTCTCTTTCTTTTAGCTAGCAGGCTTAGCTAGCTATGCCGACGACATGCTGGCTGTACTACAGTATATGTTTATACAGGTAGTTAGTATTTCTGCAGTATAGGATATACAGCAAATAGAAAGCTTCTGTATATTTTATGCTGGTAGTGCTTTTCTAATATATTTGAATTTCCTACCCAAATATTTGTGGAACCCAATCTCATATTGAAAGAATTTAATTCTTCAATATTCTGATTAGTAATCAGTCTTCAGGTTACCCTGCAATTTTAAAATTTTTAAGGACTGGAGATTACACTCCTAACCCTTAAAGGGCAGAGCCCTTATCCTTGAGTCTCCATGATTAGGAAACTCTATGTTTTAATTTTGTAAGGGGGGTCACAGCAAATAAGTTGGGTGGGATATATACAAATATATGTCTTTCCTTTCCATACTATATAATTATACATTAGCCAGTATATTGCAATATAGTGCATACTGCAAATAGAAAACTACGATATGATTATACAGTAACTATTTCTTGCATATCTTGGGTATCCTCATGTGAGCTTATACTGCAGCCGCTCTTATGTTGAAGGAATAGTGTTTCTTCGTTAAGCTGACTGAGAAATCGGTCTTCCATACCCCACAGTATTTAGTATGAAAGGGACATTGAAGTATACACCTCCCTATCCCTAGGGGTTAGAATACCCCTTTTTTCAGTTGGAATTCCCTCGAAAGGAAATTCCTATCACTTAATACTGAGGGGAGGTACCAGCATTTGCTTGCAAGGGATACACAAGTATGTGTTTCCTACTATCCCTTTATAGCTTGCTATCCTAAGCTATTCTGTCATGATATGACTTTTGATTTATTGATTATCAGTGAGTTAATCAATCGTATACTCATTTTGTTTTCCTTTCTTTACAGGAGGAATGCCAGATGTCATGCGTTGCAGTCTTCTGCAAAACTAAGAGTAAGTGTTTTTACGGACATAATGCATGCAGGTTTCATGCCCCCTGCAATCTTATTTCCGGTCACCTGCAGAATTGGAACCCGGAGGCCTGCAAAGTATGTCCAAAGGTTTCAAGAATCCCAAGTCGGTGGAAACTAGGGATGCAGCTCGTTTCAAACTACGCAACTGGGTGAGAGGCTTTCAGAAAATCTCTCCGGGACCTTACCTGCCTAATGACAAGATGCGTAGGTTACTATTTCCAACAGCGAGTAAGGAAATAGTGGTACCCCAGACACGAGGTACGTTTCCCGATGGCCAGATAACCTTCGGGAAGGAGGGCAAAAAGCGCCCACGGGAAGAAGGGGAGAATGTCAGGTTGGAATTGCCTCCGTCCCAACAGGCTCATGAGCCAACGACATCGATATCTCCGCCTTCTATCCCTCTTTTAGATGGAATGAACCAGCTATGGGCCTAAGTCAAGAATCTAGTAGAAAATTTGTGCAAACAGAGCACAAAGCAGGAAGCGAAATGCAAGGTAGAGCTCGGCAAAGCTCCACTTGTCGCTCCTAAAGGGTCGTACAAAAGACTCGTAGATCAAGACCTTCTGATATGCTCCACAACCAATCCCTGGAGGTTTGCAGAGCTAATGCCGATTTTAAACGGCAAACTCTACATCTCGGAGAAGATGGGTGCTGTTCCTTTGGACAAAATCCAGTTCTGGCCAAGCTTTAACGCTTTCCCGAACTGTTTCATTAGACTGAAGGATGAACCAACATCAGAAAAAGGAACGGAATCAAAGGAGGTTATGATTCTCGACAATGATAAAGCACAGGCTATCCTATCAAGCTGCATAGAAAAGGCGGGTTACTCGGTGTCGAAAGTATCCACACCGGGTAACAAGCACTCTTCCTTCCTTGCTCCTGCTTCAATTTCATTCCCCTTTACGGAGAAGGCTTTCAAATATGTCACTGAGGCAATAGAGACAGGTAAACTGTGTCCTACACTCAAAGAGTGCGAGCCTCTGTCAATAGCATTTCCCAGATAGGAGAAGAACTGGAAGGAGGCCCATTTCACCTTTTCAGTAGGAAGACTTGAGGCGGATATCGCCAGTCGACAATTTAAGGAAAATCTTCCAAAATTATCGGTGTTTATGTTAACTACTTGTTTAGTTGTTTGTGTTCATACTGTTATCTGAATGTTTATGTTAACTACTTGCTTAGTTGTTTGTGTACATACTGTTACCTGAAAACAACTTAACTACTTTACTGTAAATATCCAATCCATTGTAACATTACTCATATGATATTTATCTGTTGTTTACGATAACTATAAAACTGTAAATAAGTTAGTCAGTGTATATAGAGATTCTGAAGGATTAGGAATAAAGCACAGCACGCAGTTTCTGGAGTTTTATATTTCTACCAAAGAAAATCAACATGGTGGCAGTGGTTATTTAAAGAATCCAAAAGAAAAAAAAAGAGAAGCCTATTGATACAAATCGTGTTTTCCTGAAGAAAATGGCTGAATCTGTGTTTCGTTTGCCTCCACCATTAGACCCTTTGGATGATAATCTTACTGATACTTTCAAAAAATGGAGGAGACAAGTGGACATCTACATGACAGCAAGCGGAGCTAGTTCTAAACCCAAGAAAACAAAGGTTGCAATTGTACTCCATTGCGCAGGACCACAAATGGTAGAAATATTTGACCAGTTTAATTTTGAAACAGAAGAGCAGAAAGATAATCCTGATGATGTAATTAGGAGATTAGAAGAGTATTGTTGTCCTCGTACCAGTGAAGTGTTACAGTCCTTCAGGTTTTGGAAAATTTCATACAAACAGCCAGGGAATTCATTTTTGATAGAACTCAAGGTTCAGGCCGATAAATGTAATTTTCAAGAAAAAGAGCGAATGATAAGGGATAAAATTGTGTTTTCAGTGACAGGGAAACTACAGGAGCTGCTACTTCGAGAAAGAAACTTAAATTTAGAAAAAGCTGTCGAAATATGTTTGGCTTATGAAGCAACCGTTAATTGTGCTAAAGAGATGTGCGAAGTTGGCTCTGAGAATGTTAATAAGGTGAACAATTGGAGAACCAAAGCTACTGATAGTTCCTTTAATAAGGATTTTTCGGACTCAAAAAATATGGACAGGTATGCCGTGAAGTGTCGATTTTGTGGGTATAAGCATGAATTTGAAAAATCAAAATGCCCAGCATGGGGAAAAGTCTGTGAAGCATGTAAAGGAAGAAACCATTTCAAGGCTGTGTGTAAGAAAACAGTTAAAATTGTTAAAGAGAAGAACGAAGAAGCAGATGAAGGCTACGATCATTACATGTGGATGGCACCGGTTGCAATGAAAAATTCTAATAGATTAACTGCATTACTAATTGTAAACGATACCGAGGTTAGATTTCATTTGGATACGGGTGCTGACGTGAATGCAATATGTCAAAGGTATGTCAAAAAGGATCAAGTGCGACCAACGTCTGTGAAACTCGCCATGTGGAATAAATCCAAGCTTTCGCCCATTGGCGAGACGACATTGAATGTGAAGAACCCCAAAAATGATGAAATTAGAAGTGTAACCTTCATTGTGGTTTCAAATGACCTAATTTGTTTACTTGGGTCAAAGACATGTCAAGAGATGGGATTCGTGTTTGTCAATGGTAAAGCATTTGTATCAAAATTGACATTGACCATGAGATGAGCAACCTTGGTGACCTTGGAGAGGTTAAACTTAATGTAGATTCTGCATTACCAGCAAGAATATTACCGTGCCGACGTTTACCGATTGCATTAAAATCAAAGGTTCAAAAAGAGTTACACTCTCTTGTGAAAAGAGGAGTTTTGATTCCGGAGACTGAACCAACTGACTGGGTTAGTCAAATGGCAGTCGTTCAAAAAACAAATGGAAAGTTAAGAATATGTATAGATCCTCAGCCACTCAACAAAGCTCTTAAAAGGGAATAATACACATTACCAGTTTTGGAGGATATACTGCCAAGTCTAAAACATGCCAAGATATTTAGCAAACTGGATGTTCAAGAGGCTTTTTGGCATATACGGCTAGATGAAGAATCCAGCAAGTTGACAACAATGATTACCCCCTTTGGTTGATATCGATGGGCTCGTTTACCTTTCGGGTTGAAGGTGAGCAGTGAAATATTTCAGCGAAAATTAAATGAGGCATTGGAGGGGCTTCGGGGTGTATACTGTGTAGCTGATGATATTGTGGTCGTTGGTTTTGGAAATGAGGAACACGACGCAATGCGTGATCACGAACAAAATCTTCAGTCACTACAGAAGCGTTGTCAAGAAAAAAAGATCAAACTAAATGAAGAGAAATCGGTTTATAGAAAAAAGGAAATCGCATTCATGGGACATCGTTTAACATCAGCTGGTGTGACGGTTGATGAAAATAAGGTAAAGGCCATTAAAGAAATGCCTGCCCCTACCGATATTTCAGGAATTCGGAGGTTTTGTGGAATGGTACAATATCTATCAAGGTTTTTACCAAATCTGGCTGATGATTTAGAACCTATCCGAGAGCTGACAAGAAAGAACTCAAAGTTTGAATGGAATGATGAGTGCACGCGCTTTCTCAGTGATCAAAGAAAAGGTCACCTGTACACCAGTTCTAGCTTATTTTGATCAAAGTAAGGAGCTTGTATTACAGGTTGACAGCAGCAAGGATGGTATTGGTGCAGTCATTATGCAGGAAGGACGTCCGATAGAATACGCATCAAGGACCTTAGCTAGAAGCGAACGTAACTGGGCTCAGATTGAAAAGGAAGCTCTTGCTGTGGTTTTTGGGTTAGAGCGATTTGACCAGTATACTTTTGGGCGACGTGTTATTGTTCATAATGACCATAAGCCTCTTTCTTGTATCCTCGAAAAGCCATTAAGTCAAGCTCCAATGCGTTTACAAGTTTTAATGATGAGGTTGAACCGGTACGACGTCGAATATCTGTACAAAAGCGGAAAAAGCCTATTGTTAGCCGATACCCTTAGCAGGGCCTGCCCAAAAGAGGAAAATAGAGACACATTGGTAAGGATGATAGATTCACTGAAAAATTACCCCGATTCAATTTTAAAGGAAGTAAGAGACGCCACCACAAACGACGAAGATCTGCAAGAATTATTGTCTGTAATCAAGGAAGGATGGCCTGATCGCAAAGACATAATTCCTGAAGTATTAAAACCTTACTTCGATTTTAGAGATTCCATGAGTTACCAAGACGGCATCATTCTAAAGGGAACTCTTATACTGATTCCTCGTAAACTACGAGATTCAATTAAAACGAAGCTTCATATAGCTCATCTTGGTTACGATAGCATGATGCGACGAGCAAGAGATGCAATATTTTGGCCAGGGATGTCGAAAGAAATAAAGCAAATGGCCAATTCATGTGACATTTGCCAGCAGTATAAACCTCGAAACCAGAAGGAATCGTTGATGGATGTTAATGACGGAGGCAGACCCTGGAATAAAATCGGATTAGATTTGTTTGAGATTGTTGGAAGAAATTATTTAGTCATTGTTGATTATTATTCCTCATTCACTGAAGTAGAGTTTCTAACGTCAACAACTTCAAATCATGTGATAGCGATAATCAAGAAGATGTTTGCTAGATACGGTATTCCTACCCAATTAGTGTCCGATAGAGGACCACAATTCAGCTCGTTTCAGTTTAAAGTTTTTGTTAAAGAGTGGGGTATAGAGCACAGGATGTCATCTCCTGGACACCCTCAAGGAAATGGGAAGGCTGAAGCGGCAGTTAAAATTGTAAAAAATATGATGAAGAAGACGCATGCAGATGGAAAAGATCAATATTTGGCGTTACTAGAGCTGAGAAATACACCACGTCAAGACTCTAACTTATGTCCAGCTCAGATGATGTTCGGACGTAAATTACGGTCGATAATTCCTGAAATTATGAACAATGACAATCCCGTTTCTCAAAAAAGGGAAACCCAGAGAGAATCCATAAAGAAATATTATGATAAAACTGCAAGAGATATGACACCATTAAACGAGGGGCAACCTGTATATTATCAAAATCCAGACAAGAAGGGTTGGGAAAAGGGGCTCATTAGCCATGCACAAGGAAACCGATCCTATGTAATTGAGGGAAAGGAAGGAGGAATTTATAGAAGAAATAGAATTCATATCCGTCCAACTACACAGGATTCATCGGCAATGCCAGAAATGGAAGAAACTAGTAAATTGAGGGAAACCAACGTTAATGATGAACAAACAAGCTATCATCCTATTTGCGACATGCCTAAATTGCCAAGAAGATCAGCTCGTCTGCAGGAAAAGATGAAGGGAGAATGATTTATTGTTTTATATTTGATTGTTTACAATGTATCCTACTTGTTCCTTATTTTATGTTATATCAATTTGTTTACTTTCTTATTTTTGTCAAAACCCAAAAAAAAGGGGGATGTTTATGTTAACTACTTGTTTAGTTGTTTATGTACATACTGTTATCTGAAAACAACTTAACTACTTTACTGTAAATATCCAATCCATTGTAACATTACTCATATGATATTTATCTGTTGTTTACGATAACTATAAAACTGTAAATAAGTTAGTCAGTGTATATAGAGATTCTGAAGGATTAAGAATAAAGCACAGCACGCAGTTTCTGGAGTTTTATATTTCTACCAAAGAAAATCAACAATCGGAGTTTCTCTTAAAGGGTGAACAAGAAACAAAGGAGAGACTTGCAGCCTAATATCTCTACAGAACTACATAGAGTTCTGTTTGGCTCATCAAGATACCCCCGACATGTTTAAGGTTTTAGCCAAAATTCATATGGCTACTTTGGTAAAAGACCTTTATGCCTTTATAAAGGCTAGAAGATCATGTAGGGAGTTTGTGTTAGCTAACGCAACAGCGAAACACGATACAAGAAAGCTAATATCTTCCAACATCTGCGGTAAAGACCTCTTTCCTGACGAGGTAGTCAAGGAAGCGATTAAGAACGCCTCTACGGAGAATGTAGGACTTCTCCAAAAGTGGGGCATCCTTTCAAAAAGAGAATCTTCTAAGGTTATGGGTCCCAAACCTACAAGGAAGATGGAGAGGTCTGGAAACCCATTTCGAGCGGTTCAACAACGATCCACAGTTGTAGTGACCGAGACATCACAGACAGATGGTCGAAAAAAGATTCCTACTGATCAGTCGAAGCATAGGAATGCTTCTAGTAGGAGGGAGATTCATTTAGGATCGCTGGACCTTCGATCCTTGGGTCCATGGCCTAATCAAGATGGAACTAAGTTGAGAGGTGGAGATATCTCTACCACCATTTCCTCTACTCCTCCGATTATCCAAAACCCTCCTGGAGGAGTTTACCTGAGAGCTTTAGAGCATACAGGTGGTAAGGAAACTTTAGTCCACCGAATTCCAGGGAAGGCCGTTGTGTGTTTACGAGAAGGACTCAAGAAAATTCAGAGTCATTCAGGACTTATCGCCACTCAACAAGTCCAAATGAAACAACGAGTCCAGGAGGTTTATCCTCCTGAACATAAGGACCACGCTGCAGAAAAGGGTGCCTATAGTCTTACCAGACCTGAAAGTCGTCTATCGGCAGTTTCCAGTCAATCACCCTTTCCCCTCCTATCTAAGATTCAGGTTACACAAAGTAACGCACTTCCTAGGGAAGATACTCGTCAGACTAGACAGAGTCCTAGCTGCCTTCATGAAATTGGCAGACACAGTCATGCAATATTTAAGCCTAAGAAAGGTTCAGGCAACATTGTTCCTGAACAAGAGGCTGGGGTGGGCAGCACCCAAGGTGGCTGGTCTGTGAACATCCGAAGAAATGATCCGGTCCCCGGAACATCGTGGATGAAAGATAAATTTCAGATTCCCAAAACGAGAACTGGGAGGAACCCTGTTCTCTCTCCAGTTCGCAATAAAGGTAGGCCCTGTGCTAAGAGCACGGCGGCAAGATGCGCTGGGAACCTGGAAAAAACAAGCATCAAACGCTCGAAGAGGCCTAAAAAGACCGATATCAGTCCTTCCTTAATCGCTTCCCTAACAAAGGTCAAAGCCCGAAAATTCCAAGACCATGTTGGTCCAGTCATGAGTAGGGAAACTCTCTCCAAGCAGATCAGATTGTCTACAGCTGATCTGGGACTCCGAAGCGATAACGAGACGCTGCAATCGACGATGCTAGGAAACGTCTCATACAGTTTAAGTGTAGTTAGCCATCCCTTACCTAAAGGGATGGCACCTGTCAGCAGTTCACATACAACCAATCCACAATGTGATAGTGGATGCTCTACTCAGGCTCAGGCCGATAGAGTTAGAATGGTCCATGGAAGCAGACCTATTCTCTCCCAGATGGGAACAAGTCCCCGAACTGCAATCCGACCTCTTCATTACGAGCGCTGTCAAGGAACTACCTTGATATGTAGCCCCATATGAGGATCCTCTAATTTAAATAATAAACATCTTGTCTCTGAAATGGAAGGGATAGACTTAGGATTTCCAGTTCATCCCGTCCGATTACCTGCGGAGAGTCCTCAACATGCTGAGATCCTTCCAGGTGGGACAACTCCAGAAGGTTCAGAGATTAGTTGCCTTTAATTTATTATAGAGAACCCAAACCCTTCATTGCATGATTTTCTTGCCCTAGCGGTTAGGAAAAGATTTGGGATCTCAAAAGGCAATATAGAATTCTTAGAGGAATACAAGTCTAAGTCAACTAGAAGACAATATGAGTCATCATGGAAAAAGTGGGTTGCTTTCGTAAAAGCAAAAGGACCGAGAGAGATTTCAATGAACTTCTGCATGTCCTTCTTTATCCATCTTCATAACCAGGGTTTGGCGGCCAACACGATAACTACGTGCAAGTCAGCCTTGACTAGACCTCTTCTATATGCCTTTCAAGTAGACTTGGCGAACGAGATCTTTAATAAGATCCTGAAGGGCATGTGCGAGGCTTAGGCCTGCTGCACCTCCAAAGCCCATCTCTTGGTCTTTGGACAAGGTCCTACATTATGCCACATCCTTGAACAATGAAGATTGTTCGCTTAAGGATCTAACCCAAAAGGTTATTTTTCTGTTCGCTATAGCCTCAGGGGCTAGAGTTAGTGAAATAGTGGCCCTCTCTAGGGATGAGGGCTACATTCAGTTCTCAGAAACAGGAGAACTGAATCTCTTCCCTAATCCATCCTTTCTCACTAAGAATGAGCTACTCACCAAAAGGTGGGGTCCCTGGAGAATCTGCCCTCTGAAGGAAGATGTCTCTCTATGTCCGGTAGAGTGTCTAAAGGTCTATCTTCGTAGAACTTCAGACTTCAGGGGAGGACAGCTCTTTAAAGGAGAAACCTCTGGATCAAATTTATCCCTAAAACAACTGAGGGCGAAGCTCACCTACTTTATTAGTAGAGCAGATCCTGACAGTACACCTGCAGGTCATGATCCGAGAAAGATTGCTTCATCACTAAACTTCTTTCAGTATATGGACTTCGAGCATCTTCGTTCATACACTGGATGGAAATCATCCAGAGTGTTTTACAAACACTATGCGAAACAGGTACATGAACTGAAACACTATGTAGTGGCGGCAGGTAGCGTATTAAAACCTGCCCCCTAATTACTGTTATAGACAGTCAATGGTTTGGTCTTCAAATGTACTCACACATATACTGGGTGAGAATCATCCACCGTGTTCTACAAAGTCCATGATCTGAAGCAGTAAGTGGTGACGTCGGGTAGAATACTTAACCCGCCGTCTAATTCTACGATGAACAGCTAATTGACTGGGACTGTCAATTAAAGGGAGAAGAGGTCATCCCTCTTAGGGTGTGACCTCCTTTGATCAAGTGTTACCATGGTGACACTAGCTCTGTTCAAAATCCCAGGTGTGGAATTATATAGATGGCAGTAGTGCCAGTGTACGTAGTACACAGTGCCGATAAAAGTAACCAGAACAGGTATTTTGAAGAGAATTTGTCTTTAATTCTCTTCAATCTGAGAGTGGCACTCATCATTTCTTGCTTTCCAAGAAAGAAAGATAATCTCTGTACAGGTTACATGTATAGTTCCGTTATCATGCTACATTCGTTTTACTTACTAGTAAACGTCTATTAGAATGTAATTGCGTCCTAACTCGCCCGACAATTGCATGTTTATAGTCCAGAGTATGTACTTTTATATATTTGTATGCTCACAAACAATGGAATTAAGAAACACTGTTAAGTATTTGGTAATTTTCACAAACTACGAGACGGTTTGTTCATCTGGTGTATTCTTATGTTTGTCCATACAATATATGCTTACCTTGAGACCCCCCTTTCACCCGTCTAGAATGACTCTTCCCTGTAGGGGGCAGGAAGCACTAACATCGGAGATGATTAGTGATAATGACGGATAACGGTAACGTCATATGTCTCGATTGATCCAAATGATCATAGAAAGGTTGTCCCAAGGTTAAGGCACTGATGAAAATCCACAGGTACATTAATGCTCTGGTATACTTCCATCAGGACGACATGGCTTGAGCCCAAAAAACGGATTTTGAGCGAAGCGAAAAATCTATTTTTGGGTGAGATCGCCATGTCGTCCTGATGGACCCACCCTTCTTTCTTAAAAGAAAAGATCTTCACAGTTCCCTCCCTGACATACTGTATCTGTAGCTACACGCTCAATGCTACAAGGAATGTCCGCCATCCTGGGAATGGCGCTGGGGTGGTTGTCAATAGTAGTACGGGAACGGGGGTAACCTTGTTACGGCCCCCTTCTATTCTTTTGCCACGTCCCCCCTCGAGGCGTTAACGCTGTTTGGGGTAGAGATTGCTATGTGACGTGTCAAGAATGCGTCCTCTGATATACGCGATATCCTTGAGAAAATTTAAGGATATTCGCTCCAGGAGTTAGAATTTTGGGACCCGAAGGGTAATTTTCTGGGAATATCACTGTAGTATATAATATATCCTTTTGAAGCTACCTTAGGAACTTCCATCAGGACGACATGGCGATCTCACCCAAAAATAGATTTTTCGCTTCGCTCAAAATCCGTTTTTTGGGTAACATAGCCATATCGTCCTGATGGAAGGTTCCTTCAGTAGCTTCCTAAGGGTATATATGACTACAGTATATTTTCCCAAAGAATTAAACTAAAGGTTTTACAGAATTCTAACTTCTGGCACGAGTACCCATAAGGTTTCCCTTTAGGATATCGTATAATAACAGGGAACGTATGCTTGACACGCCACATAGCTATCTGCACCCCACATAGCGTTTATGCTTCGAGGGGGAAGTTAGTGGCAAGTTATGGGAGGAGCCGATACAAAGTTCTCCTCCTCCGTTACTGTTACGGTACTCAGATGACGTCATAAACGACGCCATGTTGGCCGCCATCTTGGTTGACGTCATAACCGCGCGCCTTCTCATTCCTTCTGGCGTCGAGGCCAGCCCCATGATACAGTAAGATAGGGAGGGGCCTGCCAAGGCCTAAAATAGAGAAAAGGGCAGGCTCATCAGGACGACATGACTATCTCACCCAAATAAAGATTTTTCGCTTCGCTCAAAATCCGTTTTTTGGGCTTATGCCATGTCGTCCAGATGGAAGTGTACCAGAGAATTAACGTATCATGGATTTTTCCCTTTTTGTAGTGCCTTCGACTTCTAGACAATATTCCTTTGGTCTAATGACCACAGAGACCTTGTGACATCACCGGAGTACGTCACCTCAGATAAACATGTGCTATGTTACCACTTCCTGACCCCCCGGCAGGGATGAGTCCTATTGGACTTATGGAAAGTCTCAAAGTTACTTGATAAAGAAACTCACCCAGCATCAGAAGTACCTGCAGGTCCCAGAGCCAGATAGAAGATAAGGTAAGTACAACGTGTTGGAACAAATTACCTTAGTCTAGATGAGCTTGTGTAATTAAAGGAACAATAGTATTACATTGTTCAGATATATTTACATAATATAGAGGGAATTAAAACTCTCAAACAGTATTTTTTTTTAAATATTAGGGCGAAAAAAGACGCACGAGTAAAGCAAATTCTTGTATTTGGGCATAAATAAGAATTAGCATACATAAAAGTAATAAATGTAAATTGTAATGGAATGCAAATCAGTTACATAGACTTGGGACATTAATAGAAATAGATGTGGTATCTGAAAAGGAAAACTTGCCATCACACATGTTAATTCCATAGGAATTATAAAGTCTTTCTAGAATGTCTTATATACACTTCATGTTAGGAACATGTGGCACACATGTTTTAGTCTATGTGACTTCCCCTTAGTATACTTGGTGGCACTATTTTCACTGTCTTGCGCACTAGGGTCAACACAAACACCCTTAGAGTCCCAAATAACTCACTGTTCATCGCAGCACTAAGCAGCAGGTTTTAACACACTACCTGCAGCTACCACATACCTTTTGAGTTCGTGCACCTGAAAAACACTCTTGAAGGCTTCCAGCCTGTGAATGAGCGAAGACTTTTGGAGTCCATTGACTGGAAGAAATTCAGGGAAGAGGCGACTTTCCTGGGATCGTGACCTGCGGGTGTACTGTCAGGATCCACTCTGCAAATAAAGTAGGTGATCTTCGCCCTTAGTTGTTTGAGTGACAAATCAGAACCTGATGTTTCCCCTTTAAAGAGCTGTCCTCCACCGAAGTCCGAAGTTCTTTGAAGATAGACCTTTAGGCTCTCCGCTGGGCACAGAGAGATATCCTCCTTCAGAGGGCAGATTCTCCAGGGACCCCACCCTTTGGTGGTTAGCTCATTCTTGGCGAGAAACGTTGGGTCAGGAAAGAGGGTGAGCTCGCCTATTTCTGCGAACTGGATCTGGTCTTCTTCTCTTGATAATACCACAATTTCAATGACTCTAGCTCCCGAGGCGAGAGCAAATAAGAAAATCACTTTTTGAGTCAAATTTTTCAGAGGGCAAGTTTCATTGTCCAAACTTGAGGCAAAATGGAGCACCTTGTCAAGAGACCAGGAGATGGGTCTCGGCGGGGGTGCGGGTCTGAGTCTAGCACATACCTTCGGCAACTTGTTAAAGATGTCACTAGACAGGTCTATTTGGAAGGCATATAGTAAGGGTCTTGTCAGGGCCGATTTGCAGGTGGAAATCGTGTTGGCTGCCAAGCCTTGTCCATGAAGGTGAATGAAGAAGGACAAACAAAAATCCATTCATATTTCTGTAGGATTTTTAGCCTTGACAAAGGACATCCATTTCTTCCAAGATGACTCCTATTGCCTCCCGGTAAATTTTGTTTTATATTCCTCTAAGAAGCCTAAGCTTTTCTTCGAGTTCCCAAACCTCTTCTTGACGGCTAGGGAGAGAAAATCATGAGATGAAGGTCTCGGGTTTTCTTTGATGAAGCGAAGACAGTCAACTTCTGAACTTGTTGGGTTAGAACTGGGTCCGGCAGGGGAATTAGCTTGGGTTGTAACTCCAGGATCAATCGGAATCAGTTGCTCCGGGGCAACTTGGGGGGAACTAGGGCCGCTATTCCTTAGAAGGATCTCAGCTTGGTGAGGACTTTTAGCAGAAGGTTGGGTGGAGGTAACAGGTAAATCTTGGTCCATCTGTTCCAATCCAGGGACATGGCGTCCACCGCTTCCGCTAGGGGGTCCTCGTATGGGGCCATGTAGCGAGGAAGTTGTTTGTTGTTACTCGTTGCGAAGAGGTCAATCTGCAGTTCCGGGACACCTTGGGAGATGAAGGAGAATGAGTCTGTGTCTAGGGACCATTCTGACTCTATCGGGGCTGTCCTGGATAAAGCATGCGCTGTCACGTTGCGGATTCCTTGTAGATGAACTGCTGAGAGGTGCCAGCTTTTCTTCTCCGCAAGGCGGAAGATGGGCAGCAACATTTGGTTGAGTTGGGGCGATCTTGAGCCCTCACGGTTGAGGCATCTGACCACGACGTCGCTGTCCAGGGTCAGTCGAATGTGGATTGAGGGACGTGGAGACAGCCTCTTCAGGGTGAGAAGAACTGCCATGGCCTGCAAGATGTTGATGTGAAACGTCTTGAATAGGGGAGACCATGTTCCTTGAACTTGGCGCTGATGGGAGTGACCCCCCCCCATCCTTCTAGCGATGCGTCCGTATGGATAACGACCGAGGGAGGCGGTAGTTGAAGAGGTACCGACCTTTTCAGGTTTTTTGCCTCCGACCACTGCTTGAGGAGTGATCGAAGCGGGGTCTCTTGAGGTCTCTTGAGATCTCTTCGAGTGTTTGATGCGTATCTTCTCCAGACTCCCGATGCATCTTTTAGCTGTGCTCGTAGCACGGGATCTGTCACTGAAGCAAACTGAAGGGAGCTGAGCACCCGTTCCTGTTGTCATCTTGAAATCCGTTTGGATTTGAGGAGTCTCTTGACAGATCCTGCTATTTCCTTTCTCTTCTTTAGTGGAATGGAAAGACGGTGTGACTGAAGGTCTCAATGCATTCCTAGCCATTGGAACTTCTGAGCTGGAGAAAGTCGAGACTTTTTGGTGTTGATCTTGAAGCCCAAATGTTCCAAGAATTGGATCACCTTTGTGGAAGCTTGCAGGCATTCTTCTTCGGATGCTGCCCACACCAGCCAATCGTCCAGGTAAGCCATCACCCGGACGCCTTGTAAGCGTAGCTGTTGAACGATCGTCTCTGCGAGCTTCGTGAATATCCTTGGGGCTATGTTTACCCCGAAGGGCATGGCTTTGAAGGCGTACTGTCTTATTTGAAGTCTGAATACTAGGTAGGAGGAGGTCTGGCGATTCATTGGAATGTGCCAGTAGGCGTCCACCATGTCTATTGAGACTGTGTATGCCTTTTGAGGCAGTAGGGCTCTTATGTGTTGAAGAGTCAGCATTTTGAACTTGTCGTTCACTATGAAATTGTTGAGAGGGGACAAGTCCAGAATGACTCTGAGCTTGTCGGAGTCCTTCTTGGGAACACAGAATAGTCTTCCTTGGAACCTGGTGGACTTTACCATATTTATCACCTTCTTGTTCAAGAGTTCTTGGACGTATTCTTCCAGAATGGGGGTGGAGTGTTGGAAGAATTATTGGAAAGCTGGTGGTGGTGTTACCCAGCTCCACCCTAGTCCGTTCTTGATAATGCTGTGAGCCCAGGGATCGAAGGTCCAACGATCCTGGAAAAGGCGGAGTCTTCCTCCCAGTGGAAGCATCTCATTGCTTCTGGTTTCCCGAGGTTTTACCACCTCGGCAGCTTGCTCCCTTTCCTCCTCTCCCTCTGGAGGGACGTCGAGAGAAGTTTCTGCCGGTGCCTCTACCTCTGGGACGAAAGGTAGTCGACTGCCTTTCGTAGGCGGGCGTGAAGGCTAGTGACTGAATCACCACTGGCTGGGGTACCAGTTGGAAGGTTTGTTGGGGCTGAGCCACCAACTCGGGAGCAGGGGTTGCCGGAAGCTGGCGTTTAGCCTGATGCTGCTGAGGTCTAGGCTTGTTGGGTTTCTCCTTTGGTTGGGGGCCCTCATCCTGAGAAGATTTCCTTTTTCCTGACATGCCCCACTTCATGGAGAAGGTTCCGGTTCTCCATGGCAGCCCTGTCAATGATCTCTTTCACGAGGTCATTGGGAAAGAGATCTTTCCCCCAAATGTTGGAGGAAATCAGCTTCCTTGGTTTGTGTTTGACGGTGGCATTCGCAAACACAAACTCTCTGCAGGCTCTCCGTGCCCTGATGAAGCTATAAAAGTCCTTTGTAAGGGTAGCAAGGTGGGTCTTGGCCAACACCATGTAGAAGCCTGGGGTCTGTTGTTCCCCAGCCATCATCTCCATTTGCACCTGGAGGGAAAGGGAGGCGGCCAGCCTCTCTTTCTTGTCCTGCTCCTGACGCAGAAGATATTCGGAGAGCTTAGGGAGGTTCTCGTTGAGCTGACGTCCAGCAATGTCGGCCTCCAACTTTCCCACAGAGAAAGTTAACTAGATGTCTTTCCAGTTCTTGTGGTCGGGAGGTAGGGCGAGGGGGAGGGGCCTACATTCCTCCAATGTAGAGCAGGGTTTCCCTTCCTCCTCCGCCTTCAACACTGCTAGGAGGGACTTTTTTGCGAAGGGGAAGACCATGGTGGTAGGAGCAAGAAAAGACAGGTGTTTCTTGCTCAGGGCCGGCACCTTGAAGTTGGTGTAGCCCTTGTCCTTCAGGCAACCGGCTAGCAGAGATTGAGCCTTTGCGTGGTCAAACACAATGACCTCTTTAGGCTCGGTTTCCTCCTTGGAAACGGGTTCGGCCTTGAGGCGAATGTAGCAGTCCGGATATGATTCGAAGCTAGGCCAGAATTCCACCTCTTCAAGGGGGACGGTGCCTAGCTTGTCGTTCACGAAGATCCTGCCACTAGTCATAGGCATGTGCTCGGTATGCCTCCATGGGTTCGTCACAGAGCAGGCTGGAAGGTCCTTCACGGTGATCTTCCTCTGGGGTTGCTTCGTTAAATGAAGGATTTCCTTTATGAAATCCTCATCCTTCTGGCGGAGCCTCTCGTCAAGGAACGCAATCGAGGCTTGGAAATTATCCACGGGTGTGTCCGCTCTTGTGGGCATAGGAGTGGATGATGTAGAGGGGACTGGTTCCGAGATGACTACAGAAGTGATAGAGGGTGCAGGGGCGCCTTCTTCTTCGGAGTCAGGAGCCTCTGTAGGTTCCTCTTCTCGACCCTCGGCCATCAGGGTCCTCTCGGTGGTATCCGACACCTCTGACATCCGCTCATCATCATCAAGGTGGACGTCCTGGAGTGCGTCCGAAACGTCTGGATCAACCAGCAGTTGGACACAGGGGATCTCCGGTTTGGGGATGACGGCATCCGCAGATGCCTTAGGGAAGAGCAAAGCTCTCATCTTCTCACTAGGGAGATAGGGCCCCGTGGCGTTCTTCTGGAAACCACGCACCCACTTGCGTAGTTTCTCGCGGGTAATGTCCCTGGCCTCCGCTGACGGGGGAGCCTCGAACGCCTTGTTGAGTAGGTCCTTGCAAACTGTGCAAACCTGCGGGTCCCAATATCGCAGAGATCCTTGGGTGACGGAGCAGCTGGCGTGAGATCGGCACGCCAGGTGGCCGTAGAAGTCCCGGCACCGAACGCTGCAAAAGGCAATCTCACACCGGATGTACTTCTCCTGTAAAGATGAAAGGGGTACATGAGTATTTGGAAGTCTATAACATTGATTTAAAGTAATCTTAGATTAGTCTTAAAGTAATCTCAATAACAGTATAAGATTCCTTTCCAAGTGTAAGCTTAGGATAGGTAAGCTGGAAATGAAGCAGGAAAGACACATACTTGTGAATCCCGCCCAGCCAATTGCCACGACCTTACATCACTACTAACTCTAGGGCTTTCATTCGAGTAAGCCCTAAGGGGGAAGTTATCCAGTAGGGATAAAGTAGTACAGCTAGTACTTCCTCCGGGGTATTAGCAGTGGTGAAAGGGAGAGAGCTGAGTTCATTCAGCATAGTGAAAAGGGGGAATAATTATCCCCAATTCGAGTAGGTTCCGGCAAGGGACTGCGCATGGATGCACAAAGTATGCTAGAAAGTATTTACTGCATAACTATATACCATAGTTTTCTGTCTAAGGTATATACTATACCATAGATGTACTGGTTATCATATACAGCCATACAATAGACACTGCCGGCGCATTGCCGGCAGGGTAGAGTAAGGTGACAGTCCACTTTCGTAATATGAATTAGGTGGAGCCGGCAGCCCGCCGACGCGTCGGAGGCACACCGGGCACCAGCGAGTCTCCGATTGAGGGTAACTCCTTCCAGCCATCAGTCTATGTGGCGGGGAAAGGGAGACAACCTCGGGAATTGATGGCAGATCGCCGACATGTCGGTGGCCTCCGGCAGTCGGCAGGCAACCAGCTGTAGGTATTCCAACCCTGACTTCAATCTATGGGACAGAGAGGAGACCTAGGCTAAGCTGTCGGCTGTTGCCATCAGAGCTGTGCGACAGTGGACCGGCACTTGATTAAGAGAGAGAGAAAGCATAGAGGAAGGAGGAGGGAAGGGCGGCAGCTCACTACCCTAACCTCCCCTTCCTCGAGAAGGAGGGTTCAAATGGAAGGAAGAGTATGATCAGGCTTTCATCCAGTCGCAACTAAGCCGGAAGTCAGCTAGGGTTGCGGATGGCGGTCCAAGGGAGGACCGAAGAACACTCTAAGATAGCAGGGAGGTATTCCGCCGGCAGACCAAGCTGTCGTTACGCTATCCCATAGTTCAACTATATGAGGGAAGCTTAGCAGTTAGGACTAACAGGCGAAAGGACAGGGCCGACCCCACAACCCGCCAGCACTCGGTCAAGTTGTAGAACGGTGGATAGAGGTGCGATGGGTAGGCCATCACCAAAGGACAGAGGGGGAGGGGAATAGGGTCCTGAGAAGGAGTGTGGGGGTTGGTGTGAGCCTTCCCAACACTCCAGGGGGGGGGGGGGTTCTGTTTCAGTACCGGCACTATCCCAGGTATAGGAAGAATTCATTCTCCAGTCTAGGGTAGGTTAGTACAGTAAAAGAACGGCATGGCCGTGCCGTTCCAAACTATAAAGAAACAAAATCCCAGGGCCTGCCTAACCTAGGCTAGGGGAAGCATATCCCCTAGCCCGGAGAAAGCAGGTGTAGGACAAGTCGCTAGGCCACAGGGAGGAAGGGTCGTAACCCTACCAGGTGTGGCCTAGGGGGGAGGGCAGAGCCACCCCCCCCCTCTTTTGCCATCCAGTGGAGACCAAAAGGAGAGTTCATTCACCTAATGGGGTAGCTGGGGGCAAACGACTGATACTTTGAGGTTCTGACCCCAACTCAAAGCTCATGAACTATGGCTCTGGGCAGGTAAAGAAAATCCTAGCCTAACCTCACTTGAATACAATTCAAGGTAAGGAGAGCTAGGATGAGGCCTAGGCTACCTCAGAGGGAGGAGAGATTACCTTAGTGAAAAGGTAACTGGGTAGGTGTAAAAGTATACAAAAGCCCTAAGCCGTAGGTTAGGGGAAAGGGATTCGACTACCAAGATCATCAAAACCCCTTGTATACTTTCTAGAAGGAAAAAAACGGATTTTGAGCGAAGCGAAAAATCTATTTTTGGGTGAGATAGCCATGTCGTCCTGATGGAAGGTTCCTTCAGTAGCTTCCTTAGGGTATATATGACTACAGTAGATATTCCTAGAATATTAAACTAAAGGTTTCACAGAATTCTAACTTCTGACACGAGTACCCATAAGGTTTCCCTTTAGGATATCGTATAATAACAGGGGACGTATGCTTGACACGCCACATAGCTATCTGCACCCCACATAGCGTTTACGCTTCAAGGGGGAAGTGAGGCAAGTTATGGGAGGAGCCGTTACTAAGTTCTCCTCCTTCGTTACTGTTACGGTACTCTGTGACGTCATAACCGCCGCCATGTTTGGCCTCCATCTTGGTTGACGTCACCGTTGCGCGCCTTCCTCATTCCTTCTGGCGTTTAAGCCAGCCTCCATGATACAATAAGATTGGGAGGGGCCTGTCAAGGCCTGAATAGAGAACAAGGGCGGGTTCATCAGGACGACATGGCTATCTCACCTAAAAATAGATTTTTCGCGTCCGTTTTTTGGGCTCAAGCCATGTCGTCCTGATGGAAATGTACCAGAGAATTAATGTATCATGGCCTTTCCCTTTTGTAGTGCCTTCGACTTCTAGACAATATTCCTTTGGTCTTATGACCATAGAGACCTGTGACATTTCCCTTACATGTCACTTCAGAGAAACATGTACTATGATCCCGCTTCCTGCACCCCCGGCAGGAAAGAGTCCTATTGGACGTAAGGAAAATCTTGAAGTTACTTGATAGAGGAACTCACCTAGCATTGGAGATACCTGCCGGTCCCAGGGTCAGATAGAAGAAGGTAAGTATAATGTGTTGGAACAAATTACCTTAGTCTAGATGAGTTTGTATCAATAAGGAACAATATTATAACATTGTTCATACCATTATTCAAATAATGAGATAAGTAAAACTTTCTAACAGTGTTTTTTAATTCTAATGTGAGGGCAAAATAAGACGCACAGGTAAACAAATTCTATTTTATTTAGTTAAATAAGAATTAGCACACAATAAGCAATAAAATTTAATGGAATGCAATCAGTAACATAGACTTAAGACATCAATAGAAATGGGTGTAGAATCGGAAAAGGAAAACTTGCCATTACACACACTAGTTACAGAGGAACTATAAAATCTTTCTAGAAAGGCTTATGTACACTTCATGTTAAAAACATGTGGCACATGTGTTTTTGTCTATGTGACTTCACCTTTGTATAAGAACAGTCCGTAGTGTCACAAGGTGGCACTAAAATCTCTATGTTTCGCACTAGGGTCAACACAGGCACCCTTGGAGTTAGAGTCCCGAATAACTCACTGTTCTACGCAGCACTAAGCAGCAGGTTTAAGCGCACTACCTGCAGCTACCACACACCTTTTGAGTTCGTACACCTGCTTTGCGTAGTGTTTGAAAAACACTCTTGAGGACTTCCACCCTGTGAGAGAGCAAAGACTTTCGAAGTCCATCGACTGGAAGAAGTTCAGGGAAGAGGCGACTTTCCTGGGATCGTGACTTGCGGGTGTACTGTCAGGATCCGCTCTGCGAATAAAGTAGGTGATCTTCGCCCTTAGTTGTTTGAGTGACAAGTTGGACCCCGAAATTTCCCCTTTGAAGAGCTGTCCTCCGCCAAAGTCTGAAGTTCTTCGAAGATAGACCTTTAGACTCTCCACTGGACATAGAGCGACATCTTCCTTCAGAGGGCAGATTCTCCAGGGGCCTCACCTTTTAGTGGGTAGCTCGTTCTTGGCAAGAAACGTTGGGGCAGGAGAGAGGGTAAGCTCGCCTGTTTCAGCAAACTGTATCTGGCCCTCTTCATGTGATAGGAAAATCACTTTTTGAGTCAAACCTTTCAGAGGGCAAGACTCATTGTCCAAACTTAAGACAAAGTGGAGCACCTTGTCAAAAGACCAGAAGATGAGTCTGGGTGGGGGTGCAGGTCTGAGTCTAGCATATGCCTTTGGCAGCTTGTTAAAGATGTCATCGGACAGGTCTATCTGGAAGGCATATAGTAATGGTCTTGTCAAGGCCGATTTGCAGGTGGAAATCGTGTTGGCTGCCAGGCCTTGTCCATGAAGGTGAATGAAGAAGGACAGACAAAAGTCTATAGAGATTTCTGTAGGATTTTTAGCCTTGACAAAGAACACCCACTTCTTCCAGGATGACTCGTATTGCCTTCTGGTAGATTTTGTTTTGTATTCCTCTGAGAAGTCCAAGCATTTCTTCGAGATCCCAAACCTCTTCTTGACGGCTAGGGAGAGAAAATCATGAGATGAAGGTCTCGGGTTAATGGGAACCAGTTGCTCCGGGGCCACTTGGGTGCCACTAGGGCTGTTGTTTCTTGGAACGTTCTCAGCTTGATGAGGACTTTAAGCAGAAGGTTGTGTGGAGGGAACAGGTAAATCTTGGTCCATCTGTTCCAATCTTGGGAAATGGCCTCCACCGCTTCCGCTAGGGGGTCCTCGTATGGGGCCACGTAACGAGGAAGTTGTTTGTTGTCACTCGTTGCGAAGAGGTCAATCTGCAGTTCCAGGACTTCTTGGGAGATGAAGGAGAATGAGTCTGCGTCTAGGGACCATTCTGACTCTATTGGGGTTGTCCTTCATAGAGCATCCGCCGTCACGTTGCGGAATCCTTGTAGGTGAACTGCTGAGAGGTGGCATCTTTTCTTGTCCGCCAAGTGGAAAATGGGTAGCAACACTTGGTTGAGTTGGGGCGATCTTGAACCCTAACGGTTGAGACATCTGACCTCAACGTCGCTGTCCAGAGTCAGACGGATGTGGACTGAGGGACGTGGAGACAGCCTCTTTAGAGTAAGAAGGACCGCCATGGCCTCCAAGATGTTGATGTGAAACGTCTTGAACAGGGGAGACCATGTTCCTTGAACTTGTCGTTGATGGGAGTGACCACCCCCCATCCTTCTAGCGATGTATCCGTGTGGATAACGACCGATGGAGGTGGTAGTTGAAGAGGTACTGATCTTTTCAGGTTCTTTGCCTCCGACCATGGCTTTAAGAATGAACGAAGCCTGGTTGGCAGAGGTCTCTTGAGATCTCTTCGAGCGATTGATGCGTATCGTCTCCAGACTCCCGATGCATCCTTTAGCTGTGCTTGTAGCACTGGGTCTGTCACTGAAGCGAACTGAAGGGAGCCGAGCACCCGTTCTTGTTGTTGTCTTGAGATCCGTTTGGATTTCAGGAGTCTCTTAACAGATCCAGCTATTTCCTTCCTTTTCTTCAGAGGGATGGAAAGACGGTGTGACTGAAGGTTTCAATGGATTCCTAGCCATTGGAACTTCTGAGCTGGAGAAAGTCGAGACTTTTTGGTGTTGATCTTGAAACCCAGATGTTCCAGGAATTGGGTCACCTTTCTGGAAGCTTGCAAGCATTCATCTGAGGATGCCGCCTACACCAGCCAATCGTCTAGGTAAGTCATCACCTGGACTGGACCCCTTGTTGGACGATCGTTTCTGTGAGCTTCGTGAAAATCCTTGGGGCTATGTTGAGTTCAAAGGGCATGGCTCTGAAGGCGTACTGTCTTCTTTGAAACCTTAATCCTAGGTAGGAGGAGGCCTGGCGATTCAATGGAATGTGCCAGTAGGCGTCCACCATGTCTATTGAGACTGCGTATGCCTTTTGAGGTAGTAGGGCTCTTATGTGTTGAAGAGTCAGCATTTTGAACTTGTCGTTCACTATGAACTTGTTGAGAGGGGACAAGTCCAGAATGACTGAGTTTGTCGGAGTCCTTCTTGGGAATACAGAATAGTCTTCCTTGGAACCTGGTGGACTTTACCCTCTTGATCACCTTCTTGTTCAAGAGTTCTTGGACGTATTCTTCCAGGACGGGGGTGGAGTGCTGGAAGAATTGGTGGAAGGCTGGAGGTGGTGTTACCCAGCTCCACCCTACACTATTCTTGAAGATGGTCTGAGCCCAAGGATTGAAGGTCCAATGATCCTGGAAGAGGTGGAGTCTTCCTCCCACCGGAAGCATCTCATTGCTTCTGGTTTCCCGAGGGTTTACCACCTTGGCCGCCTGCTCCCCGCCCTCCTCTCCCTCTGTATGGACGTCGAGAGGAGTCTTTGCTGGTGCCTCTACCTTTGGGATGGAAGGTAGTTGACTGTCTTTCGTAGGCTGGCGTGAAGACTGGTGACTGAGCCACCACCGGCTGGGGGACCAGCTGAAAGGTCTGTTGGGGCTGAGCCACCAACTGGGGAGCAGTGGATGTCGGAAACTGGTGCTTAGCCTGCCGCTGCTGGGGTCTGGGCTTGTTCGTTTTCTTCTTAGGTTGGGGGCCCTCATCCTGAGAAGATTTCCTCTTCTTCGACATGCCCCACTTCTGGAGAAGGTTCCAGTTCTTCATGGCGGATCTGTCGATGATCTCTTTCACGAGGTCGTTGGGGAAGAAATCTTTCCCCCAAATGTTGGAGGAAATCAGTTTCCGGGGTTCGTGTTTAACGGTGGCATCCGCGAACACGAATTTTCTACAGGCTTTCCAGGCCCTGATGAAGCTATAAAAGTCCTTCGTCAGGGTGACGAGATGGGTCTTGGCCAAGACCATGTAGAAGCCTGGGGTCCGTGTGTCCCCAGCCATCGTCTCCATTTAGACTTGAAGAGAGAGGGAGGCAGCCAGCCTCTCTTTTGTGTCCAGCTCCCGACGCAGAAGGTATTCCGAGAGCTTGGGGAGGTTCTCGTTGAACTGCCGTCCAGCGATGTCAGCCTCATACTTTCCCACAGAGAAAGTTAACTGGATGTCTTTCCAGTTCTTGTCGTCGAGAGGGAGGGCGAGGGAGAGGGGCCTACATTCCTCCAATGTAGGGCAGGGTTTCCCTTCCTCCACCGCCTTCAACACTGCCAACAGGGATTTCTCAGCGAAGGGGAAGACAATGGTGGCAGCAGCAAGAAAAGATGGGTGTTTCTTGCTTAGAGCCAGCACCTTGGAGTTGGTGTAGCCCTTACTCTTCAGGCAGCCGGCCAGAAGAGATTGAGCCTTTGCATGGTCGAAGACGATGACCTCCTTAGGCTCGGTTTCCTCCTTGGAAACTGGCTCAGATTTGAGACGGATATAACAATCCGGATAAGCTTCAAAGCTAGGTGAAAACTCCATCTCTTCAAGGGGAATGGCGCCTAAATTGTCATTGACAAAGATACGTCCATTCATGATCGGCATGTGTTCTGCATGCCTCCATGGGTTGGTCACTGAGCAAGGGGGAAGATCATTAACGGTGATCTTCCTCAGGGTCTGTTTTGACAGACGTAGGATCTCCCTCTTAAAGTCTTCGTCCCTCTGGCGAAGCCTTTCATCCAGGAGTGCCATCAAGGCTTGGATGTTATCCTGGGTGTCCACTCTCACAGGCGTAGGAGTGGATGAGGTAGAGGGGACGGGTTTCGAAATAGCAACGGAAGTAACAGAGGGGGCACGGGCGCCATCACCCTCGAAGTCAGGAGCCTCCGTATGCTCCTCCTCTTCTCGACCCTCGGCCATCAGAGTCCTTTCAGTGGTGTCCGACACCTCCGACATCCGTTCCACCTCGTCAAGATGGAAGTCTTGAAGTGCGTCCGATATGTCCGGTTCGACCGTCAGTGTGACGCAAGGGATCTCTGGTTTGGGGATAACAGCATCCGCAGATGCCTTGGGAAAGAACAGAGCTCTCATCTTCTCACTAGGGAGATAGGGCCCCGTGGCGTTCTTCTGGAAACCATGCACCCATTTGCGTAGTTTTTCCCGAGCGATGTCATTGGCCTCGAACGCCTCATGGAGCAGGTCTTTGCAGACAGTGCAAACCTGCGGGTCCCGATACCGAAGAATCCCTAGGGCAATGGAACAGCTGGTGTGGGTTCGGCACGCCAGGTGGCCATAAAAGTCCGGGCGCCGAACGCTGCAGAAGGCGCTCTCATACCGGATGTACTCCTCCTGTAAAGAATAAAGGGGTACATGAGTCTACAGAAGTTTATATCATTGACTTAAAGTAATCTTAGATTAATCTTAAAGTAATTTTACTTACAATATAAGATTCCTTTCCAAGTGTAAGCCTAGGATAGGTAAGCTGGAAATAAAGCAGAAAAGACACATACTTGTGCATCTCACCCAGCCAATTGCCGTGACCTCACACCAAAACTAATTCTAGGGGCTCCATAAGAGCGCCCTAAGAGGGGGAAGGAATATCCACAAGGGATAAAGCACAGCTTAGACTTTCTCCGTGGTGTTAGTAATGGTGAGAGGGGGAGCTGAGTTTATTCAGCTTAGAGAGAAAGGGGGGGGGGGGAATGATTCTCCCCGATTCAGGTAGGTTCCAGCAAGGGACTGTGCATGGATGCACAGAGTATGCTAGAAGAATTTACTACATAACTATACACCATAGTTTTCTGACTAGGGTATGTACTATACCATAGATGTACTGGCTATCATATATAGCTATTCAATAGACACTGCCGGCACTGAGCCGGCAGGGTAGAGGTGACAGTCCACTGAAGTGAAATAATTAGGTGGCGCTGGCAGCATGACGTCGTGCCGGAAGCGCGCCGGGCGCCAGCAAATCTCTGTTGAAGGGGAACCCCTCCCAGCCATCAGTCTATGTGGCAGAGAGAGGGCGAAACCTCAAGATGATGGCAGATCGCCGGCAAGTCAGCGGCCCCCATCAGTCGGCAAGCAACCGACTTAGGTACTCAAACCCTGACGTCAATCAATGAGACAGAGAGGATATAGGGACTAAGCTGACGGCTGTTGCCGGCAGAGTAGTGTGGCAGTGGACCGGCACTGATGAGATAGAGAGGAAGTATAGAAGAAGAAGGAGGGAAGTGCAGTAGCTCACTACCCAAACCTCGTTTTCTTCTGGAAGGAGTGTTCAAATGGAAGGGAGAGAATGGCAACCTTTCATCCAGCCGCAACAGAGCCGGCAGTCGGCTAGAGTTGCGGGTGGCGGCCCAAGGGAGGACTGAAGAACACTCTAAGATAGTGAGGTCTTCCGCCGGCAGACCGACCTGTCGTTTGGTATCCCATAGTTCAACTATATGCGGGAAGCCTAGCAGTTCGGACTAACCAACAAAAGGACCGGGCCGACCACACAACCAGCCGGCACACGGTCGAGTTGTAGGACGGTGGACAGAGGTGTGATGTCTAGGCCATCACTAAAGGACAGAGGGGGGAGGGGATAGGGTCCTGAGGAGGAGTGTAGGGGAAGGCGTGAGCCCTCACCGACACTCCAGAAAGGGGGTTCTGTTTCACTACCGTCACTATCCCAGGTGTAGGAAGAATTCGTTCTCCAGCCTAGGGTAGGTTAGTACAGTGAAGGAACAGCACTAATGTACCGCCCTAATCTATAAAAAAACAGAATCCCATGGCCTGCCTAACCTAGGCTAGGGGAACATGTCCCCCAGTCCAGGGAAGGTAGGTGTAGGACAAGTCGCTGGGCCACAGGAAGGAAGGGTCGTAACCCTACCAGGTGTGGTCTAGGGGGAAGGGCAAAGCCCCCCACCTTTGCCGACCATCAGGGACCAAAAGGAGAGTTCATTCGCCTAATGGGGTAGCTGGGGGGCAAACGACTGGTACTCTGAGGTTCTGTCCCAAACTCAAAGCTCATGTACTATGGCTATGAGTGGGGAAAGAAAAATCATAGCCTAACCTCACTTGAAAACGATTCAAGGAAGGAGGGCTAGGATGTAGCCTAGGCTACCTCAGAGGGAGGAGATTACCTTGGATAAGGTAACTGGGGATGTGAGAAAATATACAAAAGCCCTAAGCGTTAGGTTAGGGGCAAGGGAGTCGACTACCAAGACCATCGAAACCCCTTGTATACTTCCTAGAAGGAGAAAAAACATGTGCAATCACTGAATCTTATATGTATAAATGTCTAACATCTTCATTTCATAATTCAACACCAGGAACACTTATTATATCATGCATGAATGTAAACTATAGCGACTAACCTATCGAGCCTAGGGGCTAGGCTAGCAATCGAGCCTACAGATTCGGCTACCTATACTCGCCGAAAAAACGGATTTTGAGCGAAGCGAAAAATCTATTTTTGGGTGAGATCGCCATGTCTTCCTGATAGAAGGTTCCTTCAGTAGCTTCCTTTGGATATATATCACTACTATAATATTCCCAGAGAATTAAACTAAAGGTTTTCACAGAATTCTAACTTCTGGCGCGAGTACCCTAAAGGTTCCCCTTTAGAATATCGTATATCAACAGGGGACACACACATTAACACGTCACATTGCTATCTGCACCCTACCTAGCGTTTACGCTTCAAGGGGGAAATGTGGCGAGGTAACTGAGGTGCCGTTCCAAAGTTACCCTACCTTCGTTACTGTTACGGTACTCGCAACGTAAACAAACCGACGCCATACTTGTGTGACGTCACGTCCGTCCTCATTCTGTTCTAGCTCACTACCAGCCTCCGCGATACAATACAGCAGGGAGGGGCCTGGCAGGCTGAACTGGAACAGTTGGGCGGGTCCATCAGGACGACATGGCCATCTCACCCAAAAATAGATTTTTCGCTTCGCTCAAAATCCGTTTTTTGGGCTCAAGCCATGACGTCCTGATGGAAGTGTACTAGAGAATTATTGTATCGTGGATTTGTTCCCATTTCAAGTGTCGTGTACTCCGATTAACATTCCCGTGGTCTGGTGACCAAAGAGACCGTGACATCTCCGTTAAATTTCACTACCAGAGGCATTACACTGACCTGGCATCCCGCCCCCCTGGCGAGGAAGGTCCTAATAGGACAAGAGGAATATCTCGAAGTAATCTGACGAGGAAAGACTCACCTGGATAAGAAATCGTGCCGGTCTCAAGACAGATCAGAAGTTTAAATATTTGTGTAGGAACAAATTTTATACCATTAGGTGAGTGTATATAAGATAGTAGGTATACTAATCATAATAAACTCTAGAGTAGGTTCAATAAAACAAGAACAGCAATATATTTTCATGTAAAAAAATAGGAGCGAAATTAGACGCATATGGTAAATAAAATAAATATTTTCTTTGAAACTTGCATGGAAATATGGAAAATTATGTACAATAATAAAATATGATAATAGACATAGATATTTTAATAAGACGGTGATGCAGAATCTGAAATGGAAAATTTTTTTCCTGTAATCACTAGTTCCTGAGGAACGCCAGTCTTTTAAATCATAATACACTTCATGTCCAAGAACATATGGCACACATGTAAGAATCTATGTCATTTCACCTTGGTGAAGAACAGTCCATTACTGACACTAAGTGTCCCTTGAAATCACTATGTATCATACTAGGGTCAACACAGGCACCCGTTTGATTTAAAGTCCCGAAAAACTCACTGTCCTACGCAGCACTGAACAGCAGGTTTCATCAAGCTACCTGCTGCCACCACGAATCTCTTGACTTCTTGCACCTGCTTCGAATAGTGTTTGAAGAAAACTCTAAGGGACTTCCAGCCTGTGAAGGATTGGAGGCTTTCAAAGTCCATTCCTTGAAAGAAATTTAGGGAAGAGGCGACTTTCCTGGGATCGTGACCTGCGGGTGTACTGTCAGGATCCGCTCTGCGAATAAAGTAGGAGATTTTCGCTCTAAGTTGTTTTAGTGACAGGTCACTACCCGACGTTTCTCCTTTAAAAAGCTGTCCTCCACCAAAGTCAGAAGTTCTTCGAAGATAGACCTTAAGACTCTCCACTGGGCATAGAGAGACATCTTCCTTCAAGGGGCAGATTCTCCAAGGGCCCCATCTTTTAGTGGGAAGTTCATTTTTAGCGAGAAACGTGGGGTCAGGGAAGAGGGTAAGTTCCCCCGTATCGGCGAACTGTATCTGGCCCTCTTCTCTTGATAATGCCACTATTTCACTGACTCTGGCTCCCGAGGCGAGAGCAAAAATGAAGATTACTTTTTGAGTCAAGTCTTTCAGAGGGCAAGAATCATTGTCCAGGCTAGAGGCAAAATGAAGCACCTTATCCAGGGACCAGGTGATGGGTTTCGGTGGAGGTGCTGGACAGAGTCTAGCACACGCCTTCGGGAGTTTATTGAAGATTTCGCTGGATAAATCTATTTGGAAGGCGTATAGAAGTGGTCTGGTCAAAGCCGATTTGCAAGTGGAAATCGTATTGGCTGCCAAGCCTTGTCCATGAAGGTGAATAAAGAAGGACATGCAAAAATCTATGGAGATTTCCGTAGGATTTTTTGCTTTGACGAAGGATACCCACTTCTTCCAGGATGATTCGTATTGCCTTCTGGTAGACTTTGTTTTGTATTACTCTAGCAAGTCCAAACTTTTCTTCGAGATCCCAAACCTTTTCTTCACGGCTAGGGAGAGAAAATCATGAGATGAAGATCCTTGACTTTCTTTGATGAAGCGAAGACAGTCGACTTCTGCACCTGTTTGGAGAGAACTGGGCCCGGCAGGGGGATCAGTTTGGGCTGTAGCTCCAGGACTAGTGGGAACCAATTGCTCCAGGGCCACTTGGGAGCCACTAGGGCTGCTGTCCCTTTGAAGGTTCTCAGTTTGGAGAGGACTTTCAGCAGAAGGTAGGGTGGAGGGAACAGGTAAATCTTAGACCATCTGTTCCAGTCAAGGGACATGGCGTCCACTGCTTCCGCTTTGGGGTCCTCGTAAGGGGCCACTTATCGAGGAAGTTGCTTGTTGTCGCTCGTCGCGAAGAGGTCGATCTGTAGTTCCGGGACTCGACGAGAGATGAAGAAGAATGATCTTGCGACTAGGGACCATTCCGACTCTAATGGGGCTTGTCCTCGATAGAGCATCCGCCGTCACGTTGCGGAATCCTTGTAGGTGAACTGCAGACAGATGCCACTTCTGCCTGTCCACTAGGCGGAAGATGGGTAAAAGCACCTGATTTAAGTGGGGCGATCTCGAGCCCTGACGATTGAGACATCTGACTACTACCGAGCTGTCAAGAGTTAGGCGGATGTGTATCGAGGGACGCGGGCATAATTTCTTGAAGGTGAGAAGAACCGCCATGGCCTCCAAGATGTTGATGTGAAACGTCTTGAATATGGGAGACCATGTTCCTTGAACTTGAGGTTGATGGGAGTGGCCCCCCCAACCCTCCAGAAAGCGTCTGTGTGGATGTTGAGCGATGGAGGTGGAGGTTGGAGGGGGATGGATCTTTTCAAGGTCCATGCTTCTTACCACGGGCTTAGAAGGGAGTGAAGCCTGTTCGGTAGGGGTCTTTTGAGATCTCTTCGAGCGACGGATGCGTTTCGTCTCCAGACTCCTGATGCATCCTTTAGCTGTGCTCGTAGCACTGGGTTTGTCACTGAGGCGAACTGTAGTGAGCCGAGAACTTGCTCCTGCTGTCGTCTTGAGATCCGTTTGGATTTGAGAAGTCTTCTGACAGACCCTGCTATTTCTTTCCTTCTCTTCAGTGGAATGGAAAGGCGGTGTGACTGAAGATCCCAATGGATTCCTAACCCAGATGTTCCAGGGACTGGGTCACTTTGCTGCAAGCTTTCAAACATTTTTCTGGCGAAGTCGACCAGACCAGCCAGTCGTCGAGGATGCCCTGAAGGCATAGCTGGTGGACAATTGTGTCTGCTAGCTTGGTGAATATTCTCGGAGCCACGTTGAGTCCAAAGGGCATGGCTCTGAAGGCGTAGTTTCTTTGATAGAGCCGGAATCCTAGGTAGGAGGAAACGTGGTGGTTCATTGGGATGTGCCAGTAGGCATCCGCCAGGTCTATTGAGACTGTGTAGGCCTTGTGAGGCAGTAGGGCTCTTATTTGTTGAAGAGTCAGCATCTTGAATTTGTTGTTCGTAAGGAACTTGTTGAGGGGTGACAAGTCGAGAATGACTCTGAGTTTTTCTGAGTCCTTCTTGGGAACACAAAACAGTCTTCCCTGGAACCTGGTGGACTTTACCCTCTTGATCACCTTCTTGTTCAAGAGTTCTAGGATATATTCTTCCAAGAAGAGGGGTTTATGGCTGGAAGAATTGGTGGAAGGTTGGAAGTGGTTGTGTCCAGCTCCAACCCAGTCCCTTCTTGATGATGCTGTGTGCCCAAGGATCGAAGGTCCAGCGATCCTGAAAGTGGCGGAGTCCTCTTCCCACCGGAAGCACTTCATTAATTCTGGTTTCCCGAGGGCTTGCCACCTCGGCCGCTAGCTCCCCTTCCTCCTCTGCCCCTGGAGGGACGGCGTGAGGAGTCACTGCCTGAGCCTCTACCTCTGGGACGAAAGGTAGAGGACTGTTGTTCGTAGGCAGGGGTGAAGACCTTTGATTGTGACACCACCAGTTGGGGGACCAACTGAAAGATCTGTTGTGGCTGAGCGACCACTTAGGGAGTAGCGGGAGCCGGAGACTGGCGTTTTTGTTGATGCTGCTGGGGTCTTGGTTTGGAGGATTTCCTCTTAGGCTGAGGGCCTTCTTCCTGAGAGGATTTCCTCTTGCCTGACATGCCCCACTTGTTAAGAAGGTTCCGATTCTCAGAGGCGGCTTTGTCAATGATCTCTTTCACTAAAGCAGATGGAAAGAGATGCTTACCCCAGATGTTGGAGGAGATTAGTTTCCGGGGTTCATGTTTTACTGCCATGTTGGCAAACACGAACTCTGCAGGTTCTTCTGGCCCTGATGAAGCTATACAGGTCCTTCATCACAGTCACTAGGTGGGTCTTGGCAAGAACCATATAGAGATCTGGGACTCTAGTGTACCCAGCCATGACCTCGAGCTGAATTTGGTGAGACAGGGAGGCAGCTAGTCTCTCCTTGGTGGTTATTCAGCTTTGGGAGGTCCTCATTGAACTGACGTCCAGCCACGTCAGGTTCCAGCTTCCCAACCGTGAAGGTAAACTGGATGTCTTTCCAGAACCTGTCGTCGGGGGGAAGGGTGAGGGAGAGAGGCCTACACTCTTCCAGGGTAGGGCAGGGCTTTTCTTCCTCCACCGCCTTCATGACCGCATGGAAGACCTTTTCCACGAAGGGAAAGGTTGCAGAAGAGGGAGCAAGAAAGGACGGGTGCTTCTTGCTCAGAGCCGGCATTTTTGAGTTGGTGAAACCGCGACTCTTCAGGCATTCTGCCAGCATGGCTTGGGCTTTTGAGTGATCGAAAATGATCACCTCTTTGGGCTCAGTCTCCTCCTTGGAGGCAGGTTCAGACCTAGGTCGGACGTAACAGTCCGGGTAAGCCTCGAAGTTAGGGAAGAATTCCACTTCTTCCAAAAGGATAGACCCTAACTTGTCGTTGATAAAGATTTTGCCAGTTGTAATTGGCATATGCTCGGCGTACCTCCAGGGGTTAGACTCCAAGCAGGAAGGAAGGTCCTTAACCGAGATCTTCTTCGGTTGCTTCCATCCCATCTAACGACTTGTAATTTCTGCAGAATGCTTATTAAGCTTCTCGTCCATTAATGCCACAAATACATGGATGGCATCTTTGGTGGCGGGCAGCAGGGGCTGTGATGCGGCGGAGGTAGAGGGGACTGGCTCCTCGACCACTACAGGAGCTGTCGGAGGTGGAGGGGTGACCTCACCCTCTGAATCAGGGTATTCCACCTGATCCTCTTCTTCCTCCAGATCCTCGCCCATGAGGGTCCTCTCGGTGTTGTCGGACACGTCCGACATCTTCTCCACCTCGTCTAGACGACACTTGCTAAGCGTAGTCTCGATGTCTGGTTCGACGGGCAGTTGAACTAAGGCGATCTGATCCTGGGGGATCACAGACTCTGCTAATGCTTTCGGGAAAAGCATTGCCCTCATCTTCTCGCTGGGGAGATATGGCCCTGCGGCGTTCTTCTGGAAACCACGCACCCACTTGCGCAGTTTCTCTCGAGCATTGTCCCTGGCCTCTGCGGACGGGGGGTTGTCGAACCCCTCATCAAGGAGGCCTTTGCAGATTGAGCAGGACACTGAATCCCAATACTTTAAGTTGCCCTTCTTTGCAGTACAGGGGGCGTGGGTCCGACACGGCCTATGCCCGTAGAAGTCCGGGCGGCGAACCGAGCAGAAGGGGCTCACACTTCAGGTACTCCTCCTGTAAAGAAAGAGAACATGAGTACATGTCTTACATTACTCTTAAACTTAAGATTCATTAATCTGTAGCTCTGTGTGTTATGCGAGCTCCGGATAGGTGAGCTAGAAAAGAAGTAGGAAGACACATACTTGTGAATCCCGTCCAGCCAGTTACCGCGACCTTTTCTGCCGGCAATTCCTTAGGACCTGAGGTTCTAGAAGAGGGAATGGTATCCCTATGGGGAAGCCAGACTAGGCTTCCTTATAGAGAAGGTCTGAAATCGTTCAGAACCTAGATAAAAGAGGGGAAAATAAGATAAACCCTTCAATATTTGGGAAGGTCCCGGTAAGAGACTGCACTGAGAAGCACAGAGTATGCTGGAAACATTGTATTGTACAACCATACAGCTCAGACACTGTCTTCAGGGTATGAAACAGCAAAGAAGATCAGTCTGGCTATATGGATGTATAGGTCAACTGCCGGCACGGGGCCAACAACGGGGGGGAAGGGGTGCTTGTCCCTGGAAGCCGCGGAGCGTTGCCGGCAAGCTGGCGGCAAGCCGGAGGCCTGGTCCGGCGGGGTGAATCCATCAAGGCTACACACTGAGGAGCAGAGAGGTAGGAAACACTTATAGGGGCGACCGCCGGCACGGCGGCAGGTCGCCGGTAGGGCTGTGGCCTCCGGCAGCCAGCAGGCTGTCGGCGTTGGTGAACTTAGCTGGGTACATAAGATGGAAGGTTGTCTGAGAAGCCGGCGACAGCGACGGCAAGGGGCGGCGGCCTCCGGCAGACGGCTGGCTGTCTCCATAGGTAGTCCTCAGATAGGAACATCCTATGAAGTAGGAAGGTCACCTGGGGTGCTGGCGGCTAGCGGCGGCAAGGGGCGGCGGCCCCCGGCAGCCCGCAGGTTGTTGCCTTAGGAAATCCTCAGATAGGAATGTCCTATGAAGTAGGAAATTCACCTGGCGTGCCGGCGGCTATTGCCGGCAGGCGGAAGCGGCAGTGAACCGGCACCATGATAGAAGAGAGAAAGATAAGGAGGGAAGGAGGAAGGGTAATGTCCAATACCCAACCGGCTTCCCTCCGGAAGAAGTGTGCTCATGATAGGGGGGGGGGAATATACCTATCATCCGGCGGCAGGGAGCCGGCAGACAGCTGGGTGCCTATGGTAATCCAAGGGAGGATCAGAGGACACTCTAAACAGGGGGGGGGGGGTGATCTCCTGCCGGGAGGACGGCCGCTAACACTACCCCATAGTTCGACTATGAGGGGGAAGTGTAGCAGAGCGGCCAACCAAGTAGGAGAGCACAGCTTAACCTACAATTCTCCCTGAGGGGGAATTGTAGGACAGCGGACAGGGGTATGAAGGCAAGCCGACACAAAGGGATAGGTGGGGGTAGGGGAGTGAGGGGGCAGAAGGTATTGTTACCCTAAAGCTCCCAAGGAATGGGGGAATCTGTTTTCTATACTACCCAGGCAGGAGAGAAGCGCTCTCCAACCCTAGGGTAGGTTAGCTCAGAGTAGGAACAAAATTGGTGTACTGTCCTGAACTATAAAAAAACAGAATCCCCCAAGGCCTAACCTGAACCAGGAGATCTCTTCCTAGATTAGGGAGGGCTGAGGATACGTATCGCTAGGCCACAGGAGGAAGGGACGTGTCCCAACCAAGAGCAGTCTAGGGGGAAGGGCTAGGCCCTTCCACCTTCAGTCTCAGTCGATACCCAAAGGGAAAGGCGTTCCCTAAGGGTGGACTGGGATGAACGATAGGTACTCTGGGATTCTGTCCGAAATCCCCCCATAAACTATGGAAGGGAAGAGGGAAGAACTACCTAGCCTAACCTACCCGAAATTTTTTGGGTAAGGGGCTAAGAAAAGCAAGGCTACCCAGAGGGAGGTTACCCTAAGGTAACAGGGGAGATAAGGAAGCATACAAGGGTCCCAACGTTGGGTTAGGTGTGACATGGATGGACCAGGCACGGTCCCTTGTAGGCGAAAATTATGTGCAACAATGAATCTTGTATATGTTTGAAAATGCCTATATCTTCATTAACATAACACTAGGAACACTATTATATCATGCAGAAGTAAACATGAACACTAGGCTGCGGCCTATGCTAGGCTGAAAGACTAGTATGGGGTCGGCTAACTAAGAGCGCCGAAGACTACCATCGGCATAATATAACCTATTCCTAATAATGAAGACTAAATAACTAATGATATTTAATTAGTTATAAGGCCGGGAAGGCTGTTCTGGCAGCTAAATAACGCATGCAAGGCAAACAGCTGCGCCGTAAAATGGCGCCTCCGGGCAAGGCACAGCTCCGCCACAAAACACAAGATTTTAGCGCAAAAAATCATTACTCTACGGCCAGATCTTATTTAAACAATACAAGAACCTGGTACTCAACTTTCCAGAAGAAGGCGATGCTGAATGTTGAGACATGGCGAAGGATGCACAAGATTTAGGGAGATCATTGGGAACAAACAAGCTGATGGTGAGCTACCTAGAAAAGGAATGGGGACGGACGTGACGTCACACAAGTATGGCGTCGGTTTGTTTACGTTGCGAGTACCATAACAGTAACGAAGGTAGGGTAACTTTGGAAGGGCACCTCAGCTACCTCGCCACCTTTCCCCCTCGAAGCGTAAACGCTAGGTGGGGTGCAGATAGCCATGTGACGTGTTAATGCATGCGTCCCCTGTTGATATACGATATTCTAATGGGAAACCTTTAGGGTACTCGCGCCAGAAGTTAGAATTCTGTGAAAACCTTTAGTTTAATTCTCTGGGAATATTATGGTAGTCATATATATCCAAAGGAAGCTAATGAAGCAACCTTCCATCAGGACGACATGGCTTGAGCCCAAAAAGAATACTAACGGCATAATATAAATAATTCCCAGCAATGAAGACTGAATAACTAATACTGACATTAGTTATAAAACCAGGAAGATTGTTCTGGCTAACTAAATAAAGCATGCGATGCGAACAACAGGGCAGCGACATGACGCCTCCGGTTGAGGCAACAGCTCCGCCATAAAACACGTAAGAAGGAATGAGGAAGGCGCACAACGGTGACGTCAACCAAGATGGCGGCCAAACATGGCGGTGGTTATGACTTCACCGAGTACCGTAACAGTAACGAAGGAGAAGAACTTAGTAACGGCTCCTCTCATAACTTGCCACACTTCCCCCTCGAAGCGTAAACGCTATGTGGGGTGCAGATAGCTATGTGGCGTGTCAAGCATATCTCCCCTGTTATACGATATCCTAAAGGGAAACCTTATGGGTACTCGTGCTAGAAGTTAGAATTTTGTGAAACCTTTAGTTTAATTCTCTAGGAATATCTACTGTAGTCAAATATACCCTAAGGAAGCTACAAAACGGATTTTGAGCGAAGCGAAAAATCTATTTTTGGGTGAGATAGCCATGACGTCCTGATGGAAGGTTCCTTCGGTAGCTTCCTTGGGTATATTTAACAACAGGGATATTCCCAGAGAATTAAACCACAGGTTATCACAGAATTCTAACTTCTGGTGCGAGTACCCTAAAGGTTTCCCTCTAGGATATCGTATATCAACAGGGGAAGTATGTATTAACACGCCACATAGCTATCTGCACCCCATATAGAGTTAACACTTCGATATGGAAAGGTGGAAAATAACTGGGGAGCCGTTCCACAGTTACACTAATCCGTGGCTGCTTTTGGTACTCGAAACGTAAACAAATGGGCGCCATTGCTAAATGACATCACGTCCGTCCTCATCCTGAGGCCAGCTCCTTGCTAATCTCCATGATACAGCAGGCCAGGGCGGGGCCTGAAAGGCTGGACTAGAACAGACAGGAGGGTCCATCAGGACGTCATGGCTATCTCACCCAAAAATAGATTTTTCGCTTCGCTCAAAATCCGTGTTTTGGGCTCAAGCCATGACGTCCTGATGGAAGTGTACCAGAGAATTAATGTATCGTGGAAAATTTCCCCTTTTTTAAAGTAAATGCCAAGGGCTCCGAATAGAGGTATGTAATGTGTCCTCGGTAGAGGTTCCGTGGGGATCCATCTTCCTGCCCCCCTGGCAGAGAAGTCCCGGCGTATTATACCAAAATCCGAAGTGGTCATTGAAGGGCTACTCACCCTGCGGAGAGTTCGTGTAGGACTCGGAGACAAGACAGAAGGTTAATATTCGGGTAGGAATATTCTCAAGTATAGACAAGTGATAAACAATCACTATACTCCATGGATGAGAGATCAATCTGGTTTCGAAGGCAGGACGAAGGTAAGTATTCAAGTAGGAATATTACACAGCATGAGTGAGTATATAATACAGATAATTTATATTATTCTTCTCATTCCAAAGGAAAGGGGTAAATGAAACTATGACAATCATGTATTTCATAATGGTAATAGTAGCGGAGAGAGACGCACATGTAATAAAATAGACATTTTATTTCATAGATTGCAGGTTATAGTGATAATAATTGCAATAAAAGGTGTAAAGTTAATTTACAATAATAAGAATAGAAAATAAAAGACTTCAATCTTGAATCTGAAAGAAATTTCACTTTTAGAAACACAAGTTCCGGAAGAACGTCAGTCTTTTTCAAAGAAAAACACATCATGCCCTAGGGCATGTGGCACTCATGTAAAGTCTATGACATTTCACCTTGATAAGAACAGTCTATTAGAAACACTAAGTGTCCATGAAATCACTATGTATCACACAAGGGTCAACACAGGCACCCGTAGAGTTAAAGTCCCAAGTAACTCGCTGTTCTATGCAGAGTTAAACGGCAGGTTTCATAACACTACCTGCGGCTACCACGAAATGTTTAACCTCATGCACTTGCTTCACGTAGTGCTTGAAGAAAACGCGCGGCGATTTCCACCCTGTGAAGCTCTTGAGGCTTTCGAAATCCATACTCTGGAAGAAATTCAGAGAAGACGCGACTTTTCTAGGATCATGACCTGCAGGTGTACTGTCAGGATCCGCTCTGCGAATGAAGTAGGTGATTTTCGCACTTAGTTGTTTTAGTGACAGGTCGCTACCCGATGTTTCTCCTTTGAAAGTTGACCTCCACCGAAGTCTGAAGTTCTTCGAAGATAGACCTTAAGACTCTCCACTGGGCATAGAGAGACATCTTCCTTCAGGGGGCAGATTCTCCAGGGGCCCCATCTCTTGGTGGGTAATTCATTTTTTGCGAGAAACGTCGGATCAGGGAAGAGGGTAAGTTCTCCTGTATCTGCGAACAGGATATGACCCTCGTCTCTTGATAATGCCACTAATGCGAGAGCAAAAAGGAAGATAACTTTTTGAGTCAGGTCCTTGAGAGGGCACGAATCGTTGTCCAAGTTAGAGGCAAAATGGAGCACCTTGTCCAGGGACCAGGAGATAGGTTTTGGCGGAGGTGCTGGGCGTAGTCTAGCGCATGCCTTTGGCAGTTTATTGCAGATATCGCTGGACAGATCAATCTGGAAAGCGTACAGTAGTGGTCTAATCAAAGCCGATTTGCAGGTGGAAATCGTGTTGGCTGCTAAGCCTTGTCCATGAAGGTGAATGAAGAAGGACATGCAAAAATCAATGGTGATTTCCGTAGGGTTTTTTGCTTTGACGAACGAGACCCACTTTCTCCAGGAAGATTCGTATTGCCGTCGTGTGGATTCGGTCTTGTATTCCTCGAGGAAGTCTAGACTTTTCTTCGAGATCCCAAACCTTTTCTTTGCGGCCAGGGAGAGAAAATCATGAGATGAAGGTCCCTGACTTTCAGTGATGAAGCGAAGACAGTCGACTTCTGTACTTGATGAGAGAGAACTGGGCCCGGGAGGGGGATCAGCGTGGGCTGCAGCTCCAGGACCAGGGGGTACCAATTGCTCCGGGGCCACTTGGGAGCCACTAGGGCCACTGTCCCTTTGAAGGTTCTCAGTTTGGAGAGGACTTTCAGCAGAAGGTTGGGGGGAGGGAACAGGTATATCCTGGACCATCTGTTCCAATCCAGTGACATGGCATCCACTGCTTCTGCCTTGGGGTCCTCGTACGGGCCCACATATCGAGGAAGTTGATTGTTGTCGCTCGTTGCGAAGAGATTGATCTGAAGTTCTGGGACTTGGCGAGAGATGAAGGAGAATGATCTTGCGTCTAGAGACCATTCCGACTCTATTGGGCTCGTCCGTGATAGAGCGTCCGCCGTCACGTTGCGGAATCCTTGTAGGTGAACTGCAGACAGGTGCCATTTCTTCTTTTCTACCAGACGAAAGATTGGAAGAAGTACCTGATTTATGTGGGGCGATCTCGAGCCCTGACGATTGAGACATCTGACTACCACCGAGTTGTCCAGAGTCAGACGGATGTGGATCAAGGGAGGCGGGGAGAGTTTCTTCAGGGTGAGAAGAACCGCCATGGCCTCCAAGATGTTGATGTGAAACGTCTTGAATAGGGGAGACCATGTTCCTTGAACCTGTCGTTGGTGGAAGTGACCTCACCAACCCTCCAGTGAAGCGTCCGTGTGGATGTTGAGCGATGGAGGCGGGTGTTGAAGAGGAATGGACCTTTTAGGGGCCTTTGCTTCCGACCACGGCTTTAATAGTAAGCGAAGTCTGTTTGGGAGCCGTCTCTTGAGGTCTCTTTGAGCGATGGATGCGGAACGTCTCCAGACTCCCGCGGCATCCTTTAGCTGTGCGCGAAGCACTGGGTTTGTCACAGAGGCGAACTGTAGAGAGCCTAGAACTTGTTCCTGCTGTTGTCTTGAGATCCGTTTGGATTTCAGCAGTCTTCTGACAGACCCTGCTATTTCCTTCCTTTTCTTCTGTGGAATGGAAAGGCGGTGTGACTGAAGATCCCAATGGATTCCCAACCATTGGAACTTCTGAGCGGGAGAGAGGCGAGATTTCTCGGTGTTTATCTTGAATCCCAGATGTTCCAGGAACTGGGTGACTTTGTTGCAGGATCTTACACAATCTTCGGGCGATGTCGCCCAGACCAGCCAGTCGTCTAGGTAAGCCATCACTTGGACGCCGCGAAGGCAGAGCTGTTGGACGATGGAGTCTGCCAGCTTGGTGAAGATCCGTGGAGCCACGTTGAGCCCGAAGGGCATGGCCCTGAAGGCGTAACTTTTCCTTTGGAGTCGAAATCCTAGGTAGGAGGAAGCGTGATGATTCATTGGAACGTGCCAGTAGGCATCCGCCAGGTCTATGGAGACCGTGTAGGCCCCTTGAGGCAGAAGGGTCCTTATTTGTTGCAGAGTCAGCATCTTGAACTTGTTGTTCGCAATGAACTTGTTGAGGGGGGATAAGTCTAGAATGACTCTGAGTTTGTCGGAGTCCTTCTTGGGGACGCAAAATAGTCTCCCTTGGAACCTGGTTGACTTTACCCTCCTGATCATCTTTTTGTTCAAGAGTTCTAGGACGTATTCTTCTAGGAGGGGGGTTGACTGTTGGAAGAATTGCTGGAAGGCTGGGGGTGGTTGCGTCCAGCTCCAGCCTAGTCCCTTCTTGACGATGCTGTGTGCCCAGGGATCGAAGGTCCAATGATCCTGGAATTGGCGGAGTCTTCCTCCCACCGGAAGCACTTCATTGCTTCTGGTGTCCCGAGGGTTTGCCACCTCGGCCGCTAGCTCCCCTTCCTCCTCTGCCTCTGGAGGGGCGGCGAGACGAATCTCTGCTGGAACCTCTGCTTGAGCCCCTACCTCTGGGACGAAAGGTAGTAGCATGTTGCTCGAATGCAGGGGTAAAGACCGGTGACTGCGACACCACTGGCTGGGTGACCAACTGAAAGGTTTGCTGTGGCTGTGCTGCCACTTGGGGAGTAGCGGAACCCGGAAAATGCCGTCTCTGTTGACGTTGCTGGGGTTTCGGTTTCTGGGACTTCCTCTTAGGTTGAGGGCCATCGTCCTGAGAGGATTTCCTTTTTTTTGACATGCCCCACTTATGGAGAAGGTTCCTGTTCTCCGTGGCGGCCTTGTCGGCAATCTCTTTCACCAGGGAGGAGGGAAAGAGATATTTACCCCAGATATTGGAGGAAATCAGCCTCCGGGGTTCGTGTTTTACCGTCGCGCTAGCAAACACGAATTCACGACAGGCTCTGCGAGCCCTAGTGAAGCTGTACAGGTCTTTAGTCACCGTTGCCAAATGTGTTTTGGCTAGGACCATGTAGAAGTCCGGGACTCTAGTGTCTCCGGCCATAAGTTCGAGCTGTACCTGGAGGGACAGCGATGCGGCAAGCCTCTCCTTCGTATCCTGTTCCCTACGAAGGAGGTGATCATTTAGCCTTGGGAGGTCCTCATTGAACTGACGACCGGCTACGTCAGGCTCTAGCCTCCCCACCGTGAAGGTTGACTGGACGTCTTTCCAGTGTCTATCATCAGGGGGGACGGTAAGGGAGAAAGGTCTGCACTCCTCCAGTACAGGGCAAGGTTTCCCTTCTTCCACTGCTTTCAAGACCGCAGTGAAGGCCTTTTCTATAAAGGGGAAGGTCGCATCATTCGGCGCAACGAAGGTTGGGTGCTTCTTGCTGAGCGCCGGCATCTTGGAGTTGGTGAAACCCTTACTCTTCACCGCACTGGCTAGCATAGCCTGGGCCTTCGCGAGATCGAACACGATTACTTTCTTCAGTTCGGTCTCTTCCTTTGAGGCTGGTTCGGACCTGAGCCGGACGTAACAGTCCGGATAAGCTTCGAAATTCGGGAAGAATTCCACTTCTTCCAACAAGATCGAGCCGACCTTCTCACTGATGAAGATCTTACCAGTTGTAATCGGCATATGCTCGGCATACCTCCATGGGTTAGTATCCGAGCAAGAGGGGAGGTCCTTAACCGAAATCCGTTTCGGTTGTTTAACCCTGGAAAGGTATGATGGGTCGTATGCGACCCCTACAGCATTTTCAAAACCTGTTTTTTTCCCCATAAATCATCAGCTGTCTCGAATATGGAAGTGATCGACCTGCAAGGGGTGACTAGTCTACATGCCATTGTCTGCTTTAGGACTGATTTTCGTCTAACTTCCCTCCTTCCCCATTTTTTTACCCCCCCCAGTGGTCGACCTCGACCCTGACATACCCTTATAGGGGTAAGTGATCAAACAGCAAAGTTATTACATAATTATAAATTGTCGAACAGTGTTGATACTTGTTTGGTTCTTCATAGTTGGAAAGTGTGGATGGATGGTGTGTCTACCACTTGCATGACATTGGTTTTGGCTTAGATGCCATATATTGCCATGAGGTCCATTTTCCGTCAAATGCTAATTTCTGAATTTCTTTTATTTTTTGCAAATTTGATTTTTTTCTATTTATTTTGAATTTATCTTCAATAATGGCCAGCAGGCAGTATTCCCTCGGCATGGATGTCATCAACACACTTCTAATGGAGTTAAAAAGAGATGTTGATGATAATATGGAGTTTGCAACCCCATTCTTTATTTCAAGTGGTAGATTGGGCTGTGAGAGTTGTTGCGGTCTGCGGCCATTTTGTTGACATACCCGAAAGGTAAGTTGGCATATCTCTATATATTCTTGTTCTGTATAGGATTCGTGATATTGTGGTATATTTTAATGCATAAATATCATATTTTATAGGAGATACAATGATTTTCATAAGAAATTTACATTGTGAAACTAGGCCGTCAAAAAATGACCTTTAGATTTCGCCCCTGATATAACAGTAAATTACATCTTAGTGCACATTTTATTATGTATTTCTGTTCTAGGATAATATGAGTTTATTCTATAAAAAAAATTAGCCTCTTCCTATTTCATTTGGGTACCCAAAAAAATTCATGAAATTTGGACAAATTTTTTTTGGCCAAAAAAAGTTACCCTTTTTTTCTCATTTCAGATCTTGACTTCTATGGGTCCAACTCATTTCCAGCAATTACAGGCTGTTGCTTTGCCATCTAAGAAGGTGTCCCTAAAGGGATTTATGTGTATATGTATATTTCTATTTTTTGTGAATATTTACGTCGTCTTTTCTTTTGTATACTTAAATTTTTAATATATTTCCAATAAATAGTTATTTGTAGATGGGTATAATTTATATTTTCAGTAGTTTTTAGCATTCTTTGAAGTATTTTTAGCAAGTCAAACAATACAGATTGATGCATAACTAAATTTTTCCTAAATTTTTTTCGGAGTCGGGGTCGTTCGCGACCCAGTATACCCTTAAAGGGGTGTCCGAGGAGCGTACCTATCCAGGGCTAAAACTCATTAGGGTAGACCTGAATTGCTCCTGGGTCTCACGAAGTTTTCTTTCCATGAGGGCTTCAAGCATCTTGAAGACCTCGTGAGTGCCTCATGGAAGAGGGTCCGGGGTGGCAGAAGTCGAAGGAACAGGTTCCTCGGCCGTTGCAGGAGTCAATGTGGGAGTAGGAGTGGGAGCGACCTCATGCTCCGAATCAGGGTATTCCACCTGATCTTCCTCATAGTCGAGCTCCTCGCCCATGAGGTTCCTCTCCGTCCCTTCCGACACTTCCGACATACGTTCCACGTTATCGGAATCTAAGTGGCACTCATGCATGGACTGGGCCATGACGATATCAAGTTCCACCACGATCTGGATGGGGGGGATCTGATCACTGGGGACCACGGAGTCTTTAGATGCCTTTGGAAACAGCAAGGCCCTCAAATCTTCAGTGGCGAGATACGGTCCGGTGGCGTTCTTCTGGAAGCCACACACCCACTTGCGTAGCTTCTCTCGAGCGGTGTCCCTTGCCTCCGGTGAAGGAGGATCGTCGAACGCTTCGACCAGACGACTCTTGCAGACTGTACAGTGCTGCGGGTCTCAGTATTTCAGGTCGCCTTTCTTGGCGGCGCAGGGGGCGTGGGTCCGGCACGCCTTGTGCCCGTAGAAGTTCGGGCGCTTCACTCCGCAAAAGTTGCTTTCGCACTTCATATACTCCTCCTGTAAAAGAAAGAGATCATGAGTACATGGAAGGCATAAGAATGACTTACATTACTCTAAAATTAAGATAACTTAATCTAAGTTTTTAAGCATTAAAACGATTCATAAGGTATTATAATGCCTGAGAGTAGAGAGCGGGAAAGGAAGTAGATAGACACATACTTGTGAATCCCGCCCAGTCGGTTACCGTAACCTTATCAGTAGGCAATTTCTTTTGTGGCCGTGGTGGGTAGAAGCTAAGCCTCTAACAGAAATTGCCCGCGAGGTATAGCAGGGACTGAGATCACTCAGATCCCTGGAGTAGAAGGGGAATAGGAGAAACCCCTTATTAGATATAGGTTCCGGCAATCGGCTGCACTAAGACGCACAGATTATGCTGGAATATTGTAATGTGCAATCAAACAGCAAAGCCACAGATCTAGATGGTAAGACAACACCTATATATAGAAGTGGCTAAGCCATCTGGCTGTAGTATGTTGACTGTCGGCATGTCGTCGGCAGGTATGAGAAGGGGTGCATGTCCCTTAACGTCTCCGGGGGACGGCACGCCGGAGGCCGGTCCAGCAGGGTGGAAAGCACGCCGGAGGCCGGTCCAGCAGGGTGGAAGGCATCAAGACAGACACATTGAGTATCTAAATATAATACCATCGTGGCGACCGCCGGCACAGCGGCGGGTCGCCGGCAGGAGGGGGCTCCGGCAGCCGAAGGCTGATGGCCTGGTGAGCTTGGATCAATTCGTAAGATGGATATGTATATGGTTGCATACCTAGACCGCCGGCAATCAATGCCGGCATGCCGGTGGCCGGCTCCTAAGGTCGGCCAGCTGTTACTAGGTAAAAGGAGGGGTGGGACGTCGGCTGTATGTCGACGGAAGGCGGCAGCCTCCGGCACACGGAAGGCTGACGTCTTAGAGGGGGGAGGGCATCTTATGAAAGAATGTCACCAGAGGTAAGGCGGTACCGCCGGCAGTAGAGGCGGCAAGGGACCGGCACCAGGATAGATGGAGAGAAAGGTAAGGAGGGATGGGAGGGGTAAGACCACATACCCCTCCGGCATCCCTCCGGAGAGAGTGCACTCATGATAGGAGTAGATACTCCTAGCATCCAATGGCAGGGGGCCGGCAGTCGGCCGGGTGCCTGGGGTAACCCAAGGGAGGGTTAGAGGGCACTCAAGAGGGGTAACCCCCGCCGGCCGGACCGCTGCCGGCGACTACCCCCATAGAACGCTATGAAGGGTATGTGTACCAGAGCGGGCAGCTCAGCAGGAGAACAAGTTAGCCCTACCACTCCACCCAAGGGAGGAGTTGTAGGACTAAGGACAGATGTGTATAGGCAAGCTTACACCAAAGGGATAGGTGGGGAGGGAGAAGAAGAGGGGTCTTTCATAGTGGAGGCTCTGTACAAGAACGGCCACCAAGGAGAGGGAGAACGCTCCCTAACCTAGGTTAGGTAACCAGAATGAGATTGGTACAGGAGTACCGTCTCAAACTATAAAAGTCCAGAACTAGCCCCCAAAGCCTAACCTAGAGAAGGAGGGTTAACTCCTAGGCTAGGTAGGCTGAAAGACACATCGCAAGTTGCAGGGAGGAAGGAGTAACCCAACCAGATGCAACTGAGGAAAGGCAGAGCCGTTCCTTATTTCTCGGTCGCAACCCTAAAGGGGGATCATTCCATAAGGATAGACAGAGAAGCGATAAATACTCTGATTGTAGACAAGATTCCCCTATATAGAAGGGGAAGCATGGCCACACAGAGGGAATGCCCGCAGGTAGGGGATAGGGAGCATATAGGGGTTCCTACATTTAGGTTAGGGTGGAAAGATACGCAATCAACCCTGTCCCCTATATGGTCCCCGACGGCGAAAACACTTACATCACAGTTAGCAGTATGTTCAATAATGCCACAATCTTCATAACTTAACCTAGGATCACTGGTAAATATCATGCATGAACACAAGCATTAGGCTATCTAGCCTAGGGGTAAGCTAGCTATCTAGTATGGGGTTGAACGATGACCGAGTAGATGAGCGTTAAAACACGATATACGTGATTCCTAGCTATGAAGACTAAATAACTAATAATATAAATTAGTTAAGAGACCGGATAAGGCTGTTCTGGCTAGCTAAATAAGGCATGCAATAGAACAGCGACGCCATAAAATGGCTCGTCCGGGATCGCCACAGCTCCGCCACAAAACACAATATTTTACGAAAAGTAGGAGTTACTTTACGGCTAGAGCTTATTTAAATAATACTGGGACCTGGTACTCAACTTTCCAGAACAAGGCGAGGCTGAAGGTAACGACATGACAGCGATGTAAGTCGATGAAAATCGCACAAAGGGAAATCCGACCAAAGCAAGGGGCTACAGGCTGAAGGATGAGGACGGACGTGACGTCATTTAGCAATGGCGCCCGTTTGTTTACGTTTCGAGTACCAAAAGCAGCCACGGACGAGTGTAACTGTGGAACGGCTCCCCAGTTATTCTCCACCTTTCCATATCGAAGTGTTAACTCTATATGGGGTGCAGATAGCTATGTGGCGTGTTAATACATACGTCCCCTGTTGAAATACGATATCCTAGAGGGAAACCTTTAGGGTACTCGCACCAGAAGTTAGAACTCTGTGATAACCTTTAGTTTAATTCTCTGGGAATATCCCTGTAATTAAATATACCCAAGGAAGCTACTGAATGAACCTTCTATCAGGACGTCATGGCTTGAGCCCAAAAATTAAACTTTTACATCTTTTATTACTATATACATATACAGTAATAGATAGCCTTCACTCCATGCTTTCTCACTTTCTCTCTCTCTCTCTCTCTCTCTCTCTCTCTCTCTCTCTCTCTCTCTCTCTCTCTCTCTCTCTCTCTCTCTCTCTCTTTTAGCTTGCTAGATACTCCAACAATAGGTAGCTAATCCGGCAATATGCCAGCTGAACTACAGTATATGTCTATACAGGTAATCAGTATAATTGCAGTATAGTATATACAGCAGATGAATAACTATCGTATATATTATACTAGTACAGTAGTTATTTCCAATATATCTTGGGTATCCCTGTCCAGATATTTGCTGAACCCAATTCTATATTGATGGATTAATATTTCATCAATATTCTGATTTGAAATCAGTTTCTATTTACCCTGCAATATTAAATTTTGTAAAGGGCCGGTGGTATGACGCCTCTAACCCCTAAAGGGGAGAGCCCTTATCCCTGAGTTTCCCTGTTCAGGAAACTTCCTGATTTAATATTGTAAGGGAGGTTGCAGCGAATAGATGGGTTGGGATACACAAATATATGTCTTTTAATCTCTAATCAACATATCTTGGATGCGAGCTTCTACTGTTACCGCTCCTATTTCGAAAGAATGACATTCCTTCAATACTCTGATTGTGTATCAATCCTCCTTACCTCACAGTGTTAAGCATAGAAGGGGACAGTGCATGTACACTTCCTTACACCTAGGTGTTCGAGCCCCCTTTTCTTCAGGGAATTCCCCGATTGGAGGAATTTCCTTAAGACTGAGGAGAAGTAACAGCATTGGCTCACAGGGGATACACGGCTATGTGTCTCCCACTATCTCTTTTAGCTTTCTGTCCTAAGCTATTTTGTCAAAAGACAATTTTGCAAATTACTTATCGATGCGATAATCAATTGAATACTCCTTTCTGTTCTCCCTTCCTTATAGGAGGGACACCAGATGATGCATTGCAGTCTTCTGCAGTTATAAAGATGAGTATTTTCACGGATATAATATATGCAGATTCCCCCAGCAATATTATTTCCAAAATCCCCAATCTACAAGACGGCAGTCTAGAGCTGTCGAACTGTGGTTGGTTCGAAAAGTTATCGAAAGTTATCTCTTAAATACGGTTCAACTGCGAACTCGTAAAATACGAAAACTCTACGGGAATTGGACCGAGAAATTCACTTTATCACTACTAAAAATGCCGATTTAGTGCTCCTTTTAAAGGTTTTTTAAGGTCTAAACAGCACCTCCCAACCCTGCCTCTCAAGTTGAGGTGGCAGACACTAACGGCATTGGTGAGTCTGAGCGGGACTCGAACCCCCAACTGACAAACACCGGGCAGAGACTCCACATTCAAGCCACACCTTCTAGTGAAATCAACAACAGCAGTCATTGTTTCACTGTCACATCTGACTCCGCCGCCAAGAGCCGGCAGTGTGTGCCCTTGGTCACCACCCAGTCAATAGCTGAGTTGGTATACCTTCAATTGACAGCCCGCCGATTACCGGCGGTCTGCCGACAGCGCGAGGAGTCTCCTCTGGTTCAGAGATACGCTGACTATACGTATAGTTTTCATCACTACCCGGTCACATTGAATACTGGCTAGGATGGTGTGACGTCTGTCAGCGACCCGCTGACAGCCGACAAGTCCCTGATATGTCGAAGACCTGCTAGCCATATTGGTACTGAAGTACTGAGCCAGTTAACTTACCCCCAAGCACTAACCTTGACGGTAACATGCCAGTTGTATAGGGGTATACAATACCCTGTACACCTGCAGTTTAGGACCATATCGCAGAGAGAAATCCTTGGTACATAACCATACAATAGAATGGTTTTCCAGTACGTTGTGCTTCTATGCACAACCCCTTGCTGAGACCTACCTGATTTGGGGGATCCACTCCCCCCCCCTTTTTTTCCTTACGCTGATGCTTCATCAGCCTCTTGATTCTCATTATTAATTCCCCGGATGTAGGGCGCTACTCTAGCCTTATGGACTAGAATCTTCCATCGGTCTCTTCTTGAAAGGGGATGCCCTAGAATCAATAATTAGGAAAACCGCAGCAGTTGGCTGGAAGGATTTACACGTCTGTGTCTCTCCTCTTTTCCAGCGTACTTACCCTAAGCTTTATACAATAGAAAGGAATCTTCTATTATAGTGAAACACTGAAAAGCTGATATAGGCAAACAGTCAGGTATGGCCTGAAAGGAGAACGGAAGGGTTTCTTAGTTCTCCCTTGGATGTTAAACAGCATCCCACAGTTACAATGACCGTTGTTCCACAGACAGTCTGATTTATACACCTTCGGATCAAGCGAAGCAAACAGACGCTTCTGGTAGGAGGGAAGTTCCCCCTGGATCGCCGGAACTTCGATCACTGGAGTCCAAGGCCTGACCAAGATGAGACTAGAATGGAAATGGACATACCTCCACCATCCTTTCCTCAACTCTTCTTATATTCAAATTCCCCCTAGAAGAGTATACCTTAAAGCTCTAGAGCATACTAGCGGTGAGGAAAGTAGAGTCCATCGATTTCCAATGAAGGCAGTTTAGTGTTCACATGAAAGACTCAAGAAATCTTTGAGTCATTCTGAACTTGGCGCCACGCAACAAGTTCCAATAGAACAGCAAGTTCAGAATGATAATCCTTCTGAACATAAGGACCCTATTCAGTAAGGGGCGTTGACAATCTAGCCAACCCTGGAAGATGTCTATCAGCAACTTCCAGTCAGTCACCCCCTCCCCTCCTACCTAGGATCCAAGTTACAGAAGATAACATATATCCTGGACGAGATTCTCGTCGGACTAGTTTCAGTCCTAGGATCCTTACGGAATTAGCAGACACAGTCAAGCGAAACCAAGCCTAGAAAGAGTTCAGGCAACGATGGCTCTGGACGACAGGCTGGGGTAGGCAGCACCCGAAATGACTGTCTATTATTATTATTATTACTTACTAAGCTACAACCCTAGTTGGAAAAGCAGTATGCTATAAGCCCAAGGGCTCCAACAGGGAAAATAGCTCAGTGCGGAAAGGAAAAAAGGAAAAAAAAATATTCTAAGAAGAGTAACAACAATAAATATCTCCTATATAAACTATAAAAACTTTAACAAAACAAGAGAAAGAGAAATAAGATAGGAGAGTGTGTTCGAGTGTACCCTCAAGCAAGAGAACTCTAACCCAAGACAGTGAAAGGCCATGGTACAGAGGCTATGGCACTACCCAAGACTAGAGAACAGTGGTTTGATTTTGGAGTGTCCTTCTCCTAGAAGAGCTGCTTACCATAGCTAAAGAGTCTCTTCTACCCTTACCAAGAGGAAAGTGGCACTGAACAATTACAGTGCAGTAACCCCTTGGGTGATGAAGAATTGTTTGGTAATCTGTGTTGTCAGGTGTATGAGGATAGAGGAGAATATGTAAAGAATATGCCAGACTATTCAGTGTGTATGTAGGCAAAGGGAAAATGAACCGTAACCAGAGAGGAGGATCCAATGTAGTACTGTCTGGCCAGTCAAAAGACCCCATAACTCTCTAGCGGTAGTATCTCAACGGGTGGCTGGTGCCCTGGCCAACCTACTACCTATGAGCATCCATGGAGATGATCCGGCCCTGGAACATTGAGGATGCAAATAATAGAATCTCGATTCTCTCCAACTCAGGGGCTTCAATGTTTTAAAAAATAATTGAAACCTGTAGTCACCCTAACGCCCCCTTTTTCCCCTGGGGATGTAAAAGGAGATCGCAAGGTCTGTCAAGAGACTATGGTAATCAGTCAGGATTCCATAACGCTAACAGGGAGGAGTTTCGAACTCTCTCCAGTTCACGATGATGACAGACCCAGTGCTACGTGCACAACTATAAGATGCGCTAAGAGGCTGGAGAAGATACGCATCAAACGCTCGAAGAGATCTAATAGGACCAATGATGGTCATTCCCTCTCCGCTTACCCTACAATGACCAAGGGCCACGGACCCGTAGGCCATTTTAGCCCTGTAATGGGTGGATAAACTCTCTCCACACAGATCGGACCTCCTCAGGTTGATCTGGGGCATCGAAGCGATAATGAGGCATCGAAACTGTCGAGGATAAGGGACGTCTCATTTCATTAGGGAATGCTAGCCATCCCTTCCTTAAGGGAATGGCGCCTATCAGCAGCTCGTTTATATATGATCCGCAAGGTGACAGCGGATGCTCTTCTCGGGTTCCACCCAATAGAGTTGGAATGTTACACGGACGCAGACCCATTCCCTCCCAGAAAGGGACAAGTCCCCGAGCTGCAGTTCGTTCTCTTCATCATGAGCGTTATCAAGATACTATCTCGTTATTTAGCCCCATACGAGGACCCTCTAATGGAGGTAACAGACATCATGTCTCTACATTAAAAGTGATGGACTTAGAATTCCTATTCAGCCCATCAAAATTTCCTCCAGAAGGCCCTCTACATGCTGAGACCCTTCCAAGGAAGAGGGGCTCTATTGGCTCCCAGAAAGCCCAAGAACATCCCGTTCCCTGTAATGAAGGAACTGAGGCTGAGGCTAGTCCTAGTTATGCACCTAGGACTACCCAGGAGGTTCAGAAGTTTTCTGCCTTCGATTTATCACAGTACACCTGATCCCTTCATTTTACGAATTCCTTGCCCTTAACGGTTAGGAAAAAGACTGGGATCTTAAAGGCAAAATAGAATTCCTAGAAGAATACAAGTCTAGTCAACGAGAAGACAATACGAGTCTTCTTGGGAAGTAAATTGTTTTGTAAAGCAAAAGGGCCCGAAAACAATCTCATGATCTTCTGCCTGTCCTTTTCTGTTCACCCCTACATTCAGGGTCTGGCGGCCGACAGCACGTTGGCCTTTGAGGAAGGAGGCTGTGTATCCTTGAATACTATGAGAATGCTAGTTCTTCGGCCTTGAGTAAGCACCAAGGGTATGGCCGACTTTGCGAGAGAGGTCACTTAATGGGATCTTTGGATCCATGGATCATTATCTCTGTGCAAGTCAGCCCCGACTAGACCTCTTCTATATGCCCTTTGAATGGATCTAACGATTGGAATCTTTAATAAATTTCCGATAACATGTGCAGGCTTAGGCCTGCAACGCCACTAAAGCCTGTCTAGTGGTCTTTGGACAAGGTCCAACATTATGCCTCACCTGTGAACATTGAGGATTGTTCCCTCAATCATCAAACCTAAAAGGTTATTTTTTCGGTTTGCTATAGCCTCTGGGACTAGAGTTAGTGAAATAGTGGCCCTATCCTGAGGGCCACATTAAGTGGGAGATCTGCATCTCTTTCTGATCTAACCTTTCTCATTAAAGGCGTCCTACCTACTAAGAAGTGGGGCTCCTGGAGAATCTGCCCTCTGAAGGAAGATGTCTCTCTAGGTCTGCTAGAGTGTCTAAGGTCTATCTTCATAGAACTTCAGACTTCAGGAGGAACAGCTCTTTACTGGAGAAAACTTTGGATCAAACTATCCCTACAACTGAGGGCGAAGCTCACCTACCCTTTTCGCGGACCGGATCCTGACAGTACTCTTGTAGATAAAAGATCCGAGGAAAGTTGCTTCATCACTGAACCTTTCAGTGTGTGGACTTCAGCCTCTTCGTTCACCTACTGATCGGAGGTTGTCCAATGCGTCTTACAGACACTATACTAAGCAAATCTATGGATTGAAGCATTATGTGGAGGCGGCAGGTGCTATTTGGACCCTGTCGTCTAGCTCTGCGAGGAACAGTAAATTGATTGGGACTATCAATTAAAAGGAGAAGGGGTCAGCAATTTTCGTGTGACCTCCCTTTGAATAAGTGTTGCCAAGGTAACACTAAATCTGTTCAGAATCTCAGGTGTGAAATTATACGGATACCACTAGTGCCGTGTGTACATAGTACACAGTGTCGTTAGACTACTTCATGTACAGAAATTATAAAGAAAAGTCTTTTTAAAAGAGCTTTTCTTCAGTTTGAGAATGGCACTCATCATTTCCCCCTTTCAAAAAGGGGAACATTAATTTCTGCGTATGTCTCTCGTATAATTTCCTTATCATGCTACATTCATTTAGCATGTAGTCATTTATTAGGAATAAATGTCTATTAAAATGCAGTTGCGTCCTAATTCGCCCAACAATTGCATATTTTTAAATACCAGAGTTCCTTAACTTACTCATGTAAGTATTTCTCATATCATTGTATGCTTACAATCAATGGATGGGGACACTAATATTGGTTCCGCAATATATACAATCCTTGAGACTGTTTGTATTCTCAGTGTATACTGATGTTTGTTCATACAATATATGCTACCTTGAGGCCCTTTTCCTTCGTCTAAAAATGACTCTTCCCTGCATGGGGCAGGAAGCACTAACATTGTTTTGCTTAGTGATGATGACGGATAACGGTAACGTCCTTTGTCTCAATTGGCCCCTTTGGCCGTGGAAATATTGCCCCAAGGTTAAGGCACTAACATAAAACCACAGATACATTAATTCTCTGGTATGCTTCCATTAGGACGTCATGGCTTGAGCCCAAAAAATGGATTTTGAGTGAAGCGAAAAATCTATTTTTGGGTGAGATGGCCATGACGTCCTAATGGACCCACCCTTCTTTTCTATGAAAAGATCTTCTCGGTTTCCCCCCCCCCCCTGATCTACTGTATCTGTAGCACCTTGCTCAACGCTACAAGGAATGACCGCCAGAGGGAGTTGGCACGGTTTTGATACGATTGTAGTAGGGGAACCAGGGTAATCTTTGTTGCGGTTACCCTTCTATTCTGCCACGTTTTCCCCCTAGAGCCTAGAGGGGTAAAGGCTATTGGGGGTGCAGATTGCCATGTGGCGTGTCAAGAATACGTCCCCTGATGATATACGATACCCTTGAGTGTAATCTTAAAGGTACTCGCGCCAGAAGTTAGAATTCTGTGAAACCTTTGGTTTGATTTTCTGGGAATATCACTGTAGTCATATATACCCTTCGGAAGCTACTAAAGGAACCTTCCATTAGGACGTCATGGCCATCTCACCCAAAAATAGATTTTTTGCTTCGCTCAAAATCCGTTTTTTGGGCTCAAGCCATGACGTCCCGATGGAAGGTTCCTTTATCAGCTTCCTAAGGGTATATATGATTACAGTGGATATTCCCAGAGAATCGAACCAAAGGTTTCACAGAATTCTAACTTCTGGCGCGAGTACCCTAAAGGTTTTCCTTTAGGATATCATATATCAACAGGGGACGTATGCATTGACATGCCACATGGCTATCTGCACCCCACGTAGCGTTTATGCTTTGAGGGGGAAAAGGTGGCGAGATAACTGAGGAGCCGTTGCAAAGTTATCCTCCTACGTTACTATTACGGTACCTCGCGACGTAAACAAACGGCAGCCATAGCTGTCCGCCATCATGAATGACGTCACGTCCGTCTTCTTGATTCCAACCTTTGTAGCGATCTACGTTGTTTGGTTTTTTCCCAGTGATCCATATTTTTCGCCATGTCGCAACCTTCGGCCTCGCCTTCTTCTGGAAAGTTGAGTACCATGTTCTTGTATTGTATAAATAAGCTCTGGCCGTAAAGTAACGACTATTTTTCCTTAAATCTTGTGTTTTGTGGCAGAGCCGTGCCCTGACCGGAGGCGTCATGTTACGACGCCACTGTTCGCACCGCATGCTTTATTCTGTTAGCCAGAACAGCTCCCTGTCTCATAACTAATTTATTATTATTAGTTATTTAGTCTTCACTGCTAGGAATTAGTTATATTATGCCGATAGTATTCTCTGCGAACTTAGTTAGCCGATCCCCATGCTAGCCTACTAGCCTACCGTAGGCTCGATGCCTAGTGTTCATGTTTACTTACTGCATGATATAATAAGTGTTCCTAGGGTTTTAATAATTATGAAATGAAGATATAGGCATTTATACATACAAGATTCAGTGTTGCACATGTGTTTTCGCCTTCTAGGGACCATTCAAGGAATCGTGCGTGGTCTACCCATTGACACTCCCCTAACCTAACATTGGGGCCCTTGTATGCTTCCTTATTTCCCCTGTTACCTTACAAGGTAACCTCCTCCCTCTGGGTAGCCTTGCTATATCCTAGCCCTCTTACCTCGAATTGCATTCAGGCAGGTTAGGCTGGGGTCGTTCTTTCCTTCTCCTCGCCATTGTTCATGGCTTGAGTTGGGACAGAACCCCATAGTAACTGTCGTTCATCCCAGTCCACCTTAGGAGAACGTTTTCTCCTTATGGTATCGACTGAGGTTGAAGGTGGAAGGGCTCTGCCTTTCCCCCTAGACTGCACTTGGTTGGGACACGTCCCTTCCTCCCGGCAGCCTAGCGACTTGTCCTACTCTTGCCCTCCCTAGCTTAGGAGAATGGTTCTCCTGGCCTAGGTTAGGCTTGGGTGGATTCTGTTTTATTATAGTTCAGGACAGTACACTAGTGCAGTACCTGATCTGAGCTAACCTTCCCTAGGTTGAAGAGCGTTCTCTTCTCCCTAGGTAGGCTAGCACCCGAACAGATCCCCCTCTCTCTTGGGAGCATAGGGTGTGTCACCACCCCTTCTGCTCCCTCCCAGGACCCTCACACCCTCCCCACTCTGTCCCTTTGTGTTGGCTTGCCATCACACTCCTGTCCGCTTCCCTACAACTCCTCGCTTGCGGCGAGTTGTGGGATTGGCTATGCTCTTCTGCTAGGTGGTCCGCTCTGCTACACTTCCCTACCTAGTCGAACTATGGGGTAGTGCCGGCGGTCGGCCTGCCGGCGGAAGACCTCCCTCTTTGAGTGTTCGCTGATCCTCCCTTGGATTACCACAGGCATTATAGCCGGCTGCCGGCTCCCTGCCGCCGGATGATTGGCGTATCCCCTCCTATCATGAGAACACCCCTTCTGGAGGAAAGTTAGTTTGGGTATTGGGTATTACCCTTCCTTACCTTCCCTCCTTACCTTTTCCTCTCTCTATCTGGTGCCGGTCCACTGCCGCCTCCGCTTGCCGGCGCTAGCCACCGACATCTCTGGTAACCTTCCTGCCTCATCGAATGTTGTCAGCTTAGGTCTACCAAGGTCGTCTGCCTTCCAGCTGCCGGAGTCCTGCCGGCAATCCGCCATTTTCAAGTGTATTCCTGTCTCCCTGCTACTTAGTTTGTGGCCTTTGACGGGTTCACCTTGCCGGACGGGCCTCCGGCGTGCCGTCAGTCTGCCGGCGCTCCTAACCTCGGCTTACAGTGGACAATCACCCCTCCCTGGCTGCTGGCCCCGTGCCGGCAGTCACTATCGTGCAGCCGGGTGGACTAGCCAGTCCTTCTCTGGTATTTCATACCTTAGAACGACGATTATTGTACTCGGTTGTACAGTAAAACATTTCCAGCATACTGTATTCTGTGCTTCCTAGTGCTGTCTCTTGCCGGGGCCAATCCCTCTAAAAGGGGGGTTTATCCTATTTTCCCTCCTTCTTTCCCTTTATGAACTGAATGATTTCAGGTCTACACCTCTCTATAATTAATTCCTTAGAGGAAACCTAAGCTTGGCTCATCCTACAGGATTCTCTCCCCTCCCTTAGAACCCTATAGGTCCTATGGAATTAATTATGGGGCATAGTCACGGCAATTGGCTGGGCAGGATGCACAAGTATGTGTCTTCCTACTTCTTTTCTAGCTCACCTATCCTGAGCTTAGATAAATGAATCTTATAATTTCTAAGTTATTACTTAATTTAAGATTACTATAAGTCATATTACAATGACTTCTATGTACTCATTGTTTCTTTCTTTGGGCATCGGGCGTGCCGGACCCACGCCGCCTGTGCTACGAAGAAAGGGAATCTCAAGTATTGGGACCCGCAGACTTGTGCTATCTGCAAAAGCCTTCTTGATGAGGCGTTTGACAACCCTCCGTCCGCGAAGGCCAGGGACAATGCTCGAGAGAAACTGCGCAAGTGGGTGCGCGGTTTCCAGAAAAACGCCACAGGGCCTTATCTCCCCAATGAGAAGATGAGGGCCCTTCTCTTTCCCAAAGCTACGAGTGACTCCGTAATCCCTAGGGATGAGATCCCCTGCGTTCAACTGGTGGTTGAACCTGACGTTTCGGCTGCTCTCCGAATGTGTCACATAGACGAAGTTGAAAAGATGTCGGACGTGTCCGACAACACCGAGAGAACCCTCATGGGTGAGGATGGGGAGGAAGAAGAGGATCAGGTGAAGTTCCCTGATTCGGAGGGCGAGCTTGCCCAGGCACCTCCTGTGACTCCTACTGTGGTTGAGGAGCCAGTGCCCTCCACTTCTACTGCTTCGCTTCCTGCGCTGCCGACCACCGAGGATACCATCCAGGTTCTGGTGGCGCTCATGGACGAGAGGTTCCGTAAGGGCCAAGAGGACCTCAAATGTCACTTCATGGGCTGGGAGCAACCGAAAAAGATCTCGGTCAAGTAACTTCCTCCCTGCTCGGTGTCAAACCCTTGGAGGTACGCTGACCATATGCCAGTTACAACTGGCAGGATCTTCATAAACGACAAGTTAGGTGCCGTCGCCATCGAAGAAGTAGAGTTCTTCCCCAGCTTTGAGGCATATCCGGACTGTTACGTCTGACTCAGGTCCGAGCCGGCCTCCAAGGAGGAGACCGAACCCAAAGAAGTGATCGTGTTCGAGCACTCAAAGGCACAGGCTATGCTGGCAGATTGCCTCAAGACCCAAGGCTTCACCAATTCGTAGATACCTGCACTAAGCAAGAAGCATCCATCCTTTCTTGCTCCCCCTACCATGACCTTTCCTTTCATGGAAAAGGCCTTCAATGCTGTCATGAAGGCGGTGGAGGAGGGAAAACCCTGCCCTACACTGGAGGAGTGTAGGCCTCTCTCCCTCGCCCTTCCCCCCAACGATAAAAGCTGGAAGGACATCCAGCTTACATTTACGGTTGGAAAACTGGAACCTGACGTCGCGGGCCGTCAGTTCAACGAAGATCTCCCTAAGCTGAACGACCACCTAATCCATCGGAAACAGGCCACCAAGCAGAGGCTAGCTGCCTCCCTATCCCTTCAAGTCCAACTTGAAGTAATGGCCGGGGACATCAGGGTCCCGGATTTCTACATGGTTCTCACGAAGACTCATCTTGGTACCGTGATGAAGGACTTATATAGCTTCATCAAGGCCCGGAGAGCCTGTAGAGAGTTTGTGTTCGCCAATGCGGCTGTGAAACACGAACCCCGGAAACTAATCTCCTCCAACATCTGGGGCAAGCATCTCTTCCCAACTGCTTTGGTGAAGGAGATCGTGGACAAGGCCGCCACTGAGTGGGGCATGTCACGTAAAAGGAAGTCCTCTCAGGATGAAGGCCCACAGCCTAAGAGGAAATCTTCTAAGCCTAGACCCCAGCAGCGTCAACCCAAACGACAGTTTCCGGCTCCCGCTACTCCCCAGATAGTGGCACAGCTACAACAGACCTTTCAGTTGGTTCCCCAACCGGTGGTGTCCCAATCACCGGTCTTCACCCCTGACTACAAACGCCAGTCAACTATCTTTCGTCCCAGAGGTAGAGGCTCCGGCAGAGACTCCTCTCGTCGTCCTTCCAGAGGCAGAGGAGGAAGGGGAGCTAGCGGCCGAGGTGGCAAACCCTCGGGAAACCAGAAGCAATGAGATGCTTCCGGTGGGAGGAAGACTCCGCCACTTTCAGGATCACTGGACCTTCGATCCTTGGGCACACAGCATCATCAAGAAGGGACTAGGTTGGAGCTGGACACAACCACTCCCAACCTTCCACCAATTCTTCCAGCCATCAACCCCCCTCTTGGAAGAATATGTCCTGGAACTCTTGAACAAGAAGGTGATCAAGAGGGTCAAGTCCACCAGGTTCCAGGGAAGACTGTTTTGTGTTCCCAAGAAGGACTCAGACAAGCTCAGAGTCATTCTCGACTTGTCCCCTCTCAACAAGTTCATTGTGAACAAAAAATTCAAGATGCTGACTCTTCAACATATAAGAGCCCTACTGCCTCACAAGGCCTACACGGTCTCAATAGACCTGGCGGATGCCTATTGGCACATCCCAATGAACCACCACGCTTCCTCCTACATAGGATTCCGGCTCTATCGAAGAAGCTACGCCTTCAGGGCCATGCCCTTCGGGCTCAACGTGGCTCCAAGAATCTTCATGAAGCTGGCAGACACAATTGTCCACCAACTACGCCTCCAAGGCGTCCAAGTGATGGCTTACCTCGACGATTGGCTGGTCTGGTCGACATCGTTAGAATAATGTTCGCGAGCCTGCAGAAAGGTGAACCAATTCCTGGAACATCTGGGTTTCAAGATAAACACCAAGAAGTCTCACCTGTCCCCAGCTCAGAAGTTTCAATAGTTAGGAATCTATTGGAATCTTCAGTCACACCGCCTTTCCATCCCTCTGAAGAAAAGGAAGGAAATAGCCGGGTCTGTCAAAAGACTTCTCAAATCCAATCGAATCTCAAGACGACAGCAGGAACGAGTACTCCCTACAGTTCGCCTCAGTGACAAACCCAGTGCTACGAGTACAGCTAAAGGATGCCTCAGGAATCTGGAGACGAAACGCATCCGTCAATCAAGAAATCTCAAAAGACCCCTACCAAACAGGCTTTGCTCACTTCTCAAGCCGTGGTCAGAAACAAGGACCTTGAAAAGATCCATCCCTCTTCAACCACCGTCTCCGTCGATCAACATCCACACGGACACATCCCTGGAGAGATGGGGGGGTTACTCCCACCAACGACAAGTTCAAGGAACATGGTCTCCTCTGTTCAAGACGTTTCACATCAACATCTTGGAGGCCATGGCGATTCTTCTCACTCTGAAGAAACTATCTCCACATCCTTCGATCCACATTCGTCTAACTCTGGACGGCTCCGTAGTAGTCAGATGTCTCAACCATCAGGGCTCGAGATCGCCCTACCTAAACCAAGTGCTTCTCCCCATTTTTCGTCTAGCGGACAAGTAGAAGTGGCACTTGTCTGCAGTTCACCTACAAGGATTCCACAATGTGACGGCGGACGCTCTATCGAGGATAAGCCCCATAGAGTCGGAATGGTCCTTAGACGCAAGATCATTCTCCTTCATCTCTCGTCAAGTCCCGGAACTACAGATCGATCTCTTCGCGACGAGCGACAACAAACAACTTTCTCGTTATGTGGCCCCTTACGAGGACCCCAAGGCGGAAGCAGTGGACGCCATGTCCCTGGACTGGAACAGATGGTCCAAGATTTACCTGTTCCCTCCACCCTACCTTCTGCTGAAAGTCCTCTCCAAGCTGACAACCTTCAAGGGAACAGCAGCCCTAGTGGCTCCCAAGTGGCCCCGAAGTAACTGGTTTCCCCTAGTTCTGGAGCTACAGCCTAAGCTGATCCCTCTGCCGGGTCCAGTTCTCTCCCAACAGGTGCAGAAGTCGACTGTCTTCAATTCATCAAAGAAAGTCCAAGACCTTTATCTCATTATTTTCTCTCCCTAGCTGTTAAGAAAAGGTTCGGTATCTCGAAGAAAAGTTTAGACTTCCTAGAGGAATACAAAACAAAGTCTACCAGAAGGCAATACGAATCATCCTGGAAGAAGTGCGTGTCCTTTGACAAGGCAAAAAATCCTATTGCAATCTCCAAAGATTTTTGCATGTCCTTTATTCACCTTCATGGACAAGGCTTGGCAGCCAATACGATTTCCACTTGTAAATTGGCCTTGACTAGACCACTACTGTACGCCTTCCAAATAGATTTGTCCAACGAAATCTTTAACAAACTCCCGAAGGCATGTGCTAGACTCCGTCTTGCACCTCCACCGAGACCCATCACCTGGTCCCTGGATAAGGTGCTTCATTTTGCCTCTAACTTGGACAATGAATCTTGCCCTCTGAAAGACTTGACTCAAAAAGTAATTTTCCTTTTTGCTCTCGCATTGGGAGCTCGAGTCAGGGAAATAGTGGCATTATTAAGAGAGGAGGGCCAGATACAGTTCGCCAAAACAGGGGAACTTACCCTCTTCCCTGACCCTACGTTTCTCGCCAAAAATGAACTCCCCACCAAGAGATGGGGACCCTGGAGAATCTGCCCTCTGACGGAAGATGTCTCTCTATGACCAGTGGAGAGTTTTAAAGTCTATACTCGAAGAACTTCAGACTTTGGCGGAGGACAGCTTTACAAAGGAGAAACATCGGGTAGCGACCTGTCACTTAAACAACTAATGGCGAAAATCACCTACTTTATTCTCAGAGCGGATCCTGACAGTACACCCGCAGGTCATGATCCTAGGAAAGTTGCTTCTTCCCTGAATTTCTTCCAAGGAATGGATTTCGAAAGCCTCCGGTCATTCACAGGCTGGAAATCCTCAAGAGTGTTCTTCAAACACTATGCGAAGCAGGTGCACGAAATCAAGAGATTCGTGGTAGCAGCAGGTAGTGTAATGAAACCTGCTGTTTAGTGCTGCGTAGAACAGTGAGTTATTTCGGAACTCTAGCTCAACAGGTGCCTGTGTTGTCCCTAGTGCGATACATAGTGATTTCAGGTGACACTTAGTGTCACATTTGGACTGTTCTTCCCCAAGGTGAAGTGACATAGATTCTCACACGTGTGCCACATGTTCTTTGACATGAAGTGTATAGTGATTTTAAAACAGACTTTTGTTCCTCCGGGAACTTATGTGTATAAAGGCAATAATTTTTTCCCTTTCAGATTCCACATTATCGTCTGTCAACTCATAATCTATGTCCATTATTCAATTATATTATTGTAAATAATTACCTTAATTTAATTTTGTAATTTATTGAATAAAATAGGTATTTTATTTACCATGTGCATCTTATTTCGCCTTGCCATATGAAAATAAATTGCTGTTACTGTTTTCTCTGCCCCTATTCCTATTATTATAATATGTATAATAAATTTCCTGTCTGAGATATGCTCACCAATCAGTGAAATATTGTTCCTGCATAAATATTTAACCTTCTGATCTGTCCTCGAGACCGACACGATCTTCGCATCCAGGTGAGTTTATCTTCATTAGGGCACTGCGAGATATTCCTCTTGTCCAAACAGGACCTCCCTGCCAGGGGGGCAGGAAGCCATGTCATTGTTATGCCATTGGTAGTGACATATAACGGAGATGTCACGGTCTCTATGGTCACCAGACCAAAGGAATATTGTTTGAAGTAGAAGGCCCTTGAAATGGGGAAAAACCACAATACACTAATTCTCTGGTACACTTCCATCAGGACGTCATGGCTTGAGCCCAAAAATCGGATTTTGAGTGAAGCCAAAAATCTATTTTTGGGTGAGATGGCCATGACGTCCTGATGGACCCGCCCTACTGTTTCCAGTTCAGCCTGGCAGGCCCCTCCCTTCCATATTGTATCGTGGAGGCTGGTAGATGCGCTGAGTTTGGAATGATAAAGACTGACGTGACGTCATTCATGATGGCAGACAGCTATGGCTGCCGTTTGTTTACGTCGCGAGGTACCGTTACAGTAACGTAGGAGGATAACTTTGCAACGGCTCCTCAGTTATCTTGCCACCTTTTCCCTCTCAAAGCGTAAACGCTATGTGGGGTGCAGATACCCATGTGGGATGTCAATCCATACGTCCCCTGTTGATATACGATATTCTAAAGGGAAACCTTTAGGGTACTCGCACCAGAAGTTAGAATTCTGTGAAACCTTTGGTTTAATTCTCTGGGAATATCCACTGTAGACATATATACCCTTAAGAAGCTACTAAAGGAACCTTCCATCAGGACGTCATGGCCATCTCACCCAAAAATAGATTTTTCGCTTCGCTCAAAATCCGTTAATTGCAGCTTCACTTGTGTCATCTTTAGGCCGCAATGTCTTAAACACTTCCCGAACTTCCCTACCTGCTGTATGAAGTAATAATGCCTTCTTTTGGGCATTCTTCATGTTCCCTAATGCTTCTAAATAAATCTTAAATTCCTCACACCACTGTTGCCATCTTGTTGCAACAGAATTGGGCTCAGCTGTGATGCTAAATAGTTCAGGATGTTCAATGTCAAAAGGCATTTTAATTCTTACCTTATTACCTACAATAGGTTACTGTTCTGAAGTCACTTTGTATCCTACCTTTCTTGTATCCTACCCAACTTTACAATATACTTTTTGGGCTCAGGCCATGTCGTCCTGATGGAAGTTCCTTCTTAGCAGCTTCCTAGGTTATATTTAACTACAGTGATATATCCCAGAGAATTTTACTAAAGGTATCTAGAATTCTATCTCCTGGCGCGAGTATCCCTTGTATTATCTTATAGGAATATCGCATAAGATCAGAGGACGTATTCTTGACAAGCCACATAGCTATCTACACTCCTAATAGCGTTTACGCTTCGAGAGGGGAAAATGGCAAGAATTGTAGGAGAGCTATTTTTAAGGCAATACTCCAACTCATACTGTAATTGGGCGCCAGCACGCCGCTGCGTGGCGCCATCTATTTTTTCGTTCGTAGCGTTCCTGACCGGTGTTTATCCCGTGTTATCTCCAACTATTTTGGATTGTTTTGCTACGATGATGTCTTCCCCAACCTCATCTGCCCCTGGAAAGTTAAGTACTATCTTTCAATTGTATAAATGTAAGTTTTTGCCAGTTTTTTCCTCGATATCAGTTCGTAATTAACGTAACGAGCTGTTGCCAGCCGGATGGTGTCTTGGACGCAGTCGTTCTTTGCATGTGCATTGATCGCTTTAATAACTTTTAGCTATTTAGCAATTTAGCTAGGAATTCTTATATTATGCCATTGTTTTCGTGGATTTGGCAAATTTATGACCACGCCCCACCAGTGCTAGGCTTCCTAGTCTAGGCACCTACATACTTCATGCATGATATAACCTTCCTGGTAAAGTTTTATTGAAGCACAGGCAATATTTTATACAATTAAGATATTACTGCTTAATATTTTCCTCTTCCAAGATAGTATATGAGAGAGTTTCGGTGACCGATTCTCACTGCGCCTAGGCTATCAGCCTAGGGGCTTTAGTATACTTTCATACATATCCCCAATTGCCCTTGAACCGTCCTTTAAGTGGAGACTGACACCTCCTATACCTTTTAAGTCAATACCAATCTCCTTGTGAGATTTAAGAGCAATTCCTCCTCTCTCTGACTAGCCTAGGCTAACCCTAGTTGGCTTTGCCTTGAATTGTACTTTGGCAAATCTTTACTGGGGTGTTCCCGCTTCTTTCTCTCAACCACTGAGTCGGTTTTGAGTTTAGTACGGGACGTCAGAGTAGCATGTCTGTGATCAACAACAGTCCGTCTTGGTGAAATGATTTCCCAAGCCAGGTTAGGTTGCCAATGCTGGAGGCTAGACCTTCCTAGGCCATACCCTGGAGGCGTTATATGATAATTCCTCCTCTCCAAGGCCTAGCAGACAGTCCTGTGCCGGCAGGTCCTAAGCCGAAGAATTGAATTCTTCCCTTTCTTAGGGTCTCCGACACTGGATTCTGTTCCTCAGTTGAGACAGCGACTTGTGTGCCGCCTTCTCAACCAATCAGACTAACCCAACCTAGGGAATTGAATTCCCTGGCCCCTAAGGTTGTCTTTACTATGGATCAGAATCTTTAAGGTTAGGTAGTGCCTTCTAGGTACTACCTCACCTGCAGGACCCTTGCCTCTCCCCTGCTGTCCTTTAGTGTTGGCCTAGCCTTCACACATCCTGGCCATCATTCTACAATCGACCCTATGGGTAGTTTGTGGGATTGGCTGGGGGTTCCCTGTCTATCGCTGGCCGAGCCGGCTGCCGGCTGGGATCGTCCCCTATCTTTAGAGTGTTCTTCAGTCCTCCCTTGGACTGCCTTCCATGACCCTTTTACCAATATGGATGGGCTATGGTTGAATGGAAGCCCGAATATAATTCCCCCTTCCATATGACCCCTCACTCCGGATGAAGGTCTGCAAGGCTGAGCCTTTGCTTTCCCCCCCCCCCCATCCATACTTTCTCTTTATCTTACCATCAACCCTGGGCTGGCTGCCGGCAGCTTACTTCATCCGGCAGCCAACTCGGACGACTGTCCGCCGTTAAATTGCTCTGCCGCCGCTTGCCATGGGTGCCGTTGATCGGCAACCCAACGGCAACAGGCATACACTCTGGCCGGCTGCCGGCAACTATGTTGACTGCCGGCAGCCGGTCATCCATGTCTGCAGACATTCTCTCCGCCGGCAGCCGGTCATCCATGTCTGCAGACATTCTCTCCGCCGGCTGCCGGCGGGTCCACCATGATAAAGGGACCCCTCGGCGGCTGGAAGCGGAGCAACTGCCGGCGACCCACCGCCCTTTATCCATGAAGGCTGTATATACCTTCAATAGCCCAGGGCAATGCTGGCGTATACCGGCAGGCACTACAATACTGACTGCGGTGGTCGTAGTCACTGCGATATTGATTACTCTGCATGACACATACCGCTGTATGGTCTGCGCTGTAGGCCATACAAAATTTTTTCCAACCTACAAGGTGCTTCATGGGCAGCTTATTGTGGGACCACCACTTCTAGAGAGTGATTCTCTCTGCTTAATTTAATGGTTGATAACCATTATTAAAAAATCCCCAATATTGAACCTTAGTGTTAAAATTACACTTTATATCCAAGGATATTATCCTCCCATATAATTCGTCAAGAATTTAGTGTTCAATATTGAAGGAAGTCATAGCAATGGGCTGGACAGGAGGCACATCTGGGTGTCTTTCCCTTTTTCTAGCTTACACTATCCTAAGCTAAATAATGTGTATACCACTGTATGATGAAATTCTGAGATTTTCACTGAATACTTATATGCTTTTCTTTCTTTACAGGAGGAGCATCCCGAGTGCGGGAACCATTTCTGCAAGGTCCGCAGTAAGAACTTCTGCGGCCACGACATGAAGGGATCTCTGAAATATTGGGACCCACAGGTATGTACCGTTTGTGAAAAATTGGTCAACGAGGCTTTTGATGATCAAAAGTCCACAGAGTCAAGGGATGCAGCATGAGACGCTGCAAAAATGGGTCAGAGGTTTTCAGAAGAACACCACTGGCCCATACCTTCTTAATGAGAAGATGAGGGCTTGTCTGTTCCCTAGGGCATCTTCGGATGCAGTTGTTCCCCTAACTCAACCGGAGATTCCCCTCGTCCAGATTCCGATAGAATCTGATGTGTCCGATGCCTTGAAGGACATCCAACTGGAAGACAACATGTCGGTTGTCTCCGAGGAGATGGAACGAAGTCTCCTAGTGGAAGAGCAGGAGCAGGAGACTGTCTTACCTCCTGAAGGCGACGATGATAAAGCCAACTATTTCAGTTTCATGGGCTACGGTGGCTGAGCCTGTCACGTCGACTTCTTCTTCTGCCCCCCAGCTAGACTCGATCACTAATACACTGCATTAGCTTTTGTCCATGTTCCAGGACATGCAAAAGCAGTCGTCCGAAAAGGAGGCTTCTCTACGGACTGAAATGCACCAGCTCGTGTCTACACGTTTAGCCCCCAAGAAGCTAAACATCAAAGACCTTCCCGCCTTTTCTGACATCAATCCTTGGAGGTATGCTGAGCACATGCCTATGTCAGGGGAGAAGATCTTCCTCTCCGAGAAATTGGGGACTGTCCCAGTAGATGATGTGGAGTTCTGGCCCAGCAAAGGGGCCTACCCGGATTGTTATGTCCGCCTGAGGACGGAACCCCCTTCCAAAGAAGAAATGAGCCGAAAGAGGTCTTCATTCTAGACCTCCTCAAGGCCCAGGCCTTGTTTACCAAAACCTTGAAGGAGAGGGCCTTCACTAGCTCCAAGGTGCCGGCTCTGAGCAAGAAGCACCCTTCCTTCATTGCTGCTTCTTCCCGTGCCTTCCCCTTTATGGAAAAAGTTCGCCTCAGTGACAGACCCAGTATTGAGAGCTCAATTAAAAGGTGCATCAGGAGTTTGGAGAAAATACGCATCAAACGCTCGAAGAGATCTGAAAAGACCAATACCAACTCGTCTGTGATCCCTCCTCAAGCCATGGTCGGAGGCCAAGTACCTGAAGAAGAAGGTACCCTTACAACCGCCTCCACCTTCAGTCACCGCTCAAAGGAAGGGTGGGGAGGCCACTCTCACTATCGGAAAGTCCAAGGAACCTGGTCCTCCCTCTTCAAAACCTTCCACATCAACATTCTGGAAGCCATGGCAGTTTTTCTCTCACTGAAAAAACTGAAACTTCGCTGCTCAATCCATATCCGACTGGTACTAGACAGCGAGATTGTAATGAGATGCCTGAATCGACAGGGCTCAAGATCGGAGAAGAAGAGATGGCACTTATCAGCAGTCCACCTTCAAGGGTTCCGTAATGTGACGGCAGACGCTCTATCCAGGCTCAACCCGATAGAGTCAGAATGGTCCCTAGACGCAAGATCATTCTCCTTCATTTTTTTGCAGTCCCAGGACTGCAGATAGACCTCTTTGCAACGAGCGACCACAAGAAGCTACCCCGGTATGTAGCACCGTACGAGGATCCTCTAGCGGAAGCAACGGACGCGATGTCTCTTGACTGAAACAGATGGTCCAAGATCTACCTGTTCCCTCCAAGCAACCTTCTGCTGAAAGTGCTCAACAAACTGAGATCCTTTCACGGAACAGCAGCAATAGTGGCCCACAAATGGCCCAACAGCATATGGTTCCCCCTGATAACGGAACTACGCCTGAAGTTGATCCCGTTGCCGGATCCAGTTCTGACTCAGCAAGTGCAGAGGTCGACTGTCTCAGCTTCATCACAGAAAACCCAGAACCTTTATCTCATGATTTTCTCACCTTAGCAGTCAAGAAAAGGTTTGGGATTTCAAGGGACAGTATTAACTTTCTAGAAGAATACAAGTCAAAATCAACGAGAAGACAATATGAGTCTTCCTGGAAGAAATGGGTCGCCTTTGTCAAGGCAAAGAAACCAAAGGAGACTTCAACAGATTTCTGTTTATCCTTCTTCACCCATCTCCATGAACAAGGTTTAGCAGCCAACACGATTGCCACGTGCAAATCTGCCCTTACCAGACCCTTGCTGTACGCCTTCTAGGTGGACTTCTCCGATGATATCTTCAACAAGATTCCAAAAGCCTGCGCTAAACTTCGGCCCGCAGCTCCTCCGAGGCTCATTTCATGGTCCTTGGATAAGGTTCTTCACTTGGCATCAACCTTGAACAACGAAGACTGCTCTCTAAAAGACTTGACTCAAAAAGTGATATTCTTATTTGCACTAGCCTCAGGAGCCAGAGTTAGCAAAATAGTGGCTCTCTCGAGGGATGATGGCCACATTCAGTTCACAGACTGCGGAGAACTGAACCTTTTTCCGGACCCAGCGTTTCTGGCCGTGAACGAACTGCCCACTAAGAGGTGGGGTCCCTGGAGAATCTGCCCTCTGAAGGAAGAAGCATCCCTATGCCCAGTGGAATGCCTAAAGGTCTATCTTCGTAGAACTTCAGACTTTAAGGGAGGTCAGCTTTTCAGGGGAGAAACATCAGGTTCAACATTAACCTTAAAACAACTAAGGGCAAAGATCACCTATTTTATTCGCAGAGCGGATCCAGACAATACACCCGCAGGTCATGATCCGAGAAAAGTTGCTTCGTCTCTGAATTTCTTTCAAAATATGTCTTTTGAAAGTCTTCGCGCTTACACTGGATGGAAGTCATCCAGGGTCTTCTTCAAGGATTATGCGAAACAATTACAGGAAATCAAACATTATGTGGTGGCAGCAGGTAGTGTACTAAAACCTGCCGCTTGATTTCTGCGAAGAACAGTGCACTTATTGGGACTTTTTAGTGAAGGGTGTACATGATGGACTCTTACGGTGTATCATGTTGAGTGATGTGTCTAGTACATGGCACTATAGACTTTTCTAATTACACAGGTGACAAAAAGCATAAAATACTGACACATGTGCCATGCATATTTATATGTAAGTGTTCCTTTTGTAACAACAGAATCTATAGTGAAATATTCCATATTTCCCATAGAGTGGCTAGTGTTTCCTTTTCAGATGAAACCTTATTAATTTTTCTGTTATTACTAATTATGCTTTCTCACAGAAATTTTCAGTGAAAATTGTGATTGATTGTATATGTTACAACCCTTGATTTCTATATTCTATTTGTTAGTAAACATAGTTAGGAATCTTTGCGTCTCATTTCGCCCCAAATATCCCAAAATACAAATAAAGGGTGTTAGAGCTACTTTTTATCCTCTTATTTTTGGAAAAATATTCAGAACAAAGGGTATTACTGTTCCAAGCAAACAATCATCAGATTATATGCTATGCTATTGAGTTCAGTCCCTAGTAATGACTGATTGTACCAACCTGTTTACCTTACTGATTTAAAGTTTCCTACATGAATGTAAACCTCTCTATCTTGTCTCCAATGAACAAACAGACTCAGGAGGTATCAATAACCTACACAGATCAATTCCATTCAGAGTACAAACTATGCTTTATGTATATGAGGACACTAATATACAACTTGTTTGTTAGACTTGTTCCTTGAACTCACAATCCTCGGGTTTTTCTCCTAGAGTCTTCCAAGACTCTTCCCTGTAAGGGGCAGGAAGCACTGACATAGTCCATGATCAGTTGAATGGTGTATGACGGTAACACCAGGTGTCTCTGGGTCTAGACGACCAAGGAAAATTTATCTCGAGATGATTGGCACTATTGAAAATCCACAGATACTGTACATTAATGCTCTGGTAAACTTCCATCAGGACGACATGGCCTGAGCCAAAAAAAACGGATTTTGAGCGAAGCAAAAAATCTATTTTTGGGTGAGGTAGCCATGTCGTCCTGATGGACCCACCCTCTTTTGACAAAGGATAAATGAATCCCTCCCTAATATACTGTATCTGTAGCACCTAAGTAACGCTACAAAGAATGACTAGATGGCGACACGCGGTGGCGTGCTGGCGCCCAATTACAGTATGAGTAGTATTGCCTTAATAACGGCTCTCATGCAATTGTTGCCACTTTCCCCTCTCGAAGTGAAAACGCTATTAGGGGTGTAGATAGCTATGTGGCGTGTCAAGAATACGTCCTCTGATCTTATGTGATATCCCTATAAGATAATACAAGGGATACTCGCGCCAGGAGCTAGAATTCTGGGTACCTTTAGTAAAATTCTCTGGGATATATCACTGTAGTTTAATATAACCTAGGAAGCTACTAAGAAGGAACTTCCATCAGGACAATAATGCTACCTCACCCAAAAATAGATTTTTCGCTTCGCTCAAAATCCATTTTATAGTCTTGTTTGCTTTGATGACATTCCTCCGTTCTACTGCTTGGAAAATCTTCATTGGGCTTTTTCTCCTCTTGTCCATCGATCTACAAAAGCTCCTTCTTTTGTGCTGGCCATCAATCTACAAAAGCCCTAATGTTTCTTCTGCGTGTGTTCGTCCTCCTGCTTGTTGCCAATTAATATGATGATAGGATGTCTACATAACAACCTAATGATTACCTGGAACATAGATGAAGAATTGTTAGTAATTACTTCTGAGGATCCCATCCTTGTCGCCAATTAATATGATGATAGGATGTCTACATAACAACCTAATGATTACTTGGAACATAGATGAAGAATTGTTAATTATTATTCCTGAGGATCCCATCTGAACTTGTAAATTTTTCTCGGTGGGATTTAATGATACGTTGGTATTCTTAAAATACACTTTAATAAATCTTGTGACTACATTGCTCTATGACAGCCAACTCCTAAGTGTGTGTGTGTGTGGAGCGTCATACACAATCTGACAAAACCAAAACATTGCTAAACAACAAAAGAGCATTGCTCTCAAAAGACTTGAATCCTACTCCAGTACAAGACTATAAAGAGTCACATCCTATCTTTGAGGTAATTAATAAATGTTTGAATCCTAATATCAAAATAAATTATTTCACTTATACACAAAGCATAAAATGTTTTATTCATGCAACATGATGCAATGTTGCACAATACCTGTAACACTTGAAATATTACAGTACATTATTACAATAATACATAACAACAGACATCGCTGGACAACAGTTTAGCGAGAATCTCCCTAAACTTTCTCACTTTCTCTTGCGCAAGGAACAAGAGACGAAGGAGAGACTTGCGGCATCTTTATCCCTACAAAACTGCATAGAGATGTGTGCAGGCCAATGAAATACCCCAGACATGCTCATGGTCCTGTCCAAAATGCATATGGTCACCCTAGTAAAGGACCTGTATGCTTTCATGAAGGCTAGGAGAGCCTGTAGAGAGTTCGTGTTCGCTGCTGCAACAGTGAAACATGAACCCAGGAAGCTGATATCTTCTAACATCTGGGGTAAAGACCTCTTCCCGAATGAAGTAGTCAAAGAGGTAGTCGAGAAAGCCATCACGGAGAATAGGAACCTTCTCCAGAAGTGGGGCAACTCTTCAAAGAGGAAGTCTTCCCCGGATGCGGGTCCCCAACCTAAAAGGAAGACGAAGAAGTCTAGACTTCTCCCTCGGCCTGCTCAACAACATCCCACAGTTACTATGACCGCGGTGCCCCAAGTGGTGGCCCAAACACAGACCACCTTCCAAATGGTGCCTCAACAACTGGTTGCCCAGTCACCAGCATTCAACCCCGAGTTTGAGAGGCAGACCACTACCTTTTGGTTGAAAGGTAAAGGATTCAGACGGGGCTCGTCTAGACATCACTCAAGAGGTAGGGGAGGACGCAGTCGAGGAGGTAAACCCTCCGGTCAATCGAAGCAAGAAGATGCTTCCGATAGGAGGGAGGCTCCAACAATTTCAGGATCGTTGGACCTTCGTTCCTTGGGCCCATGGCCTGATCAAGATTGGACTAGGATGGAAACGGAACAAGTCTCCACCATCATTTCCTCAATTCTTCCAACACTCCACCCACGCATTAGAAGAATATACCCTAGAGCTCTTGAGCATATAGGTGATAAGGAAAGCAAAGTCCACCAAATTCCAGGGAAGGCTGTTTTGTGTTCCCAAGAAGGACTCAAACAAACTCAGAGTCATTTTGGACTTGTCGCCATTCAACAAGTTCATAAAAAAAATCAAGACCAGGATGTTAATCCTTCAACACATAAGGACCAAGTTACAAAATGGGGCGTTCACAGTCTCGATAGGTCTGACAGATGCCTATTGGCACCTTCTAGTCAGTCGCCCCCTCTCCACCTACCTAGGATTCAAGTTACAGAAGATAAAGTATGTTCTCAGAACCATACCCTTCAGACTATACATAGCCCCAAGTATCTTTATGAAACTTGCAGACGCAGTCATGCAACAACTACGCCTAGAAGGTCTTCAGGTAGCAGCGTACCTGATGACTGGCTGGTGTGGGCAGCATCCGTAACGGCTTGTCTGCAAGCATCCAAAGAAGTGATCCAGTTCCTGGAACATCCGAGATGCAAGATCAACTTCAAGAAGTCTCGATTCTCTCCAGCTCAAGGGTTTCAATGGTTGAAAATCCATTGGAACCTGAGGTCACACCGTCCCTCCATTCCCTAAGTGAAGAGGAGGGAGATCGCAGGGTCTGTCAAGAGACTACTGAAAAGACGCCAACAGGAAAGAGTACTGGGCTCTCTCCAGTTTGCGACAGTAACAGACCTAGTGCTAAGAGCACAACTGAAAGATGCGTCAGGAGTCTGGAAAGAGTACTGGGCTATCTCCAGTTTGCAACAGTAACAGACCTAGTGCTAAGAGCACAACTGAAAGATGCGTCAGGAGTCTGGAGAAGATATGCATCAAACGCTCGAAGAGATCTAAAATGACCAAAACCGGCCTTACTATGATCACTTCTCAAACCGTGGTCGAAGGCCAAGAGACTAATGAGGACCATGCCCTTGCAACCACCTCTGCCGTCAATGACCATCCACATGGATGCCTCGACGGAAGAATGGGGAGTTTACTCCCATCAAAGGAAAGTCCAAGGGACTTGGTCATCTCTGTTCAAGGCCTTTCTAATCAACATTTTGGAAGCTATGGCAGTCCTCTTGACGTTGGGAAAACTCTCCCCTCCCAGATCAGACCACATCAGGCTGATCTTAGACAGCGAAGTGATAGTGTAATGTCTAAACTGACAAGGCTCGAGATCGTCCCATATCAACCTTGCGATATTAGCCAGATGGCACCTATCAGCAGTTCACTTACAAAGGTTCCGCAATGTGACAGCGGACGCTCTATCCAGGCTCAAGCCGATAGAGTCAGAATGGTCCCCTGACGCAGACTCATTCTCGTCCATCTTGGAACAAGTTCCGGAACTGCAGATCGACCTCTTCACGACGAGCGACATCAAGAAACTACCTTGATATGTAGCCCCATACGAGGACCCTCTAGTGGAGACAACAGACGCCATGTCCCTAGGCTGGAACGAATGGACCCGGATTTTCCTATTCCTTCCATCCAATCTCCTGTTGAAGGTCCTCAACAAGCTGAGATCCTTCCAGGGAACAGCAGCTCTAGTGGCCAGCAAGTGGCCCAAGAGCAATTGGTTCCCTCTAGTGATGGAACTGAGACTGAGGCCGGCCCTTTTACTGAACCCAGCACTTTCTCAACGGATTCAGAAGTCGACTGTCTTCGCTTCATCACAGAGAACCCAAAACCTTCATCTCATGATTTTCTCGCCTTAGTGGTTAAGAAAAGATTTAGGATCTCAAAAGGCAGTATAGACATCTTAGAAGAATACAAGTCTAAGTCAACTAGAAGACAATATGAGACGTCTTGGAAAAATGGGTTGCTTTTGTTAAAGCAAAAGGACTGAAAGAAATTTATATAGACTTCTGTCTGTCCTTTTTTATCCACCTTCATGAACAAGATCTGGCAGCCAACACGATAACTACGGGCAAGGCAGCCCTGACTAGACCTCTTCTATATGCCTTTCAAGTGGACCTGACGAACGAAATCTTTAACAAGATCCCGAAGGCATGCGCTAGACTTGGGCCTGCAGCTCCTCCGAAGCCCATTTCATGGTCCTTGGACATGGTCCTACATTATGCTTCATCTGCAAACAATGAAGATTGTTCTCTCAAGAATCTAACTCGAAAGGTTAGTGTCCTGTTCGCTATAGCCTCAGGGGCTAGAGTTAGTAAAATAGTAGCCCTATCAAGAAATGAGGGCCACATTCAGTTCACAGAAGTGGGAGAACTGGATCTCTTTCCTGATCCATCCTTTCTCGCCAAGAACGAGCTACCCACTAAGAGATGGGGTCCCTGGAGAATATGCCCTCTGAAGGAAGATGTCTCTCTGTGTCCAGTAGAGTGTGTAAAGGTCTATCTTCGAAGAACTTCAGACTTCAGGGGAGGACAGCTCTTCAAAGGAGAAACTTCAGGATCAAACTTATCCTTAAAACAACTGAGGGCAAAGCTCACCTACTTCATTCGCAGAGCGGATCCTGACAGTACACCCGCAGGTCATGATCTGAGAAAAATTGCTTCATCACTGAACTTTTTTCAGTATATGGACTTTGAGCGTCTTCGCTCATATACCGGATGGAAGTCCATGAACTGAAGCATTATGTGGTGGCGGTAGGTAGTGTATTAAAACCTGTTGTCTAGTGCTGCGATGAACAGTTAATTGATTGGAACTATCAATTAGGATGAAAAGGTGTTGACACTTCCAGTGTGATACCTTTTAAGTGAGTGTCACCATGGTGACACTAAGACTGTTCAAAATCTCAGGTGTGGAATTATACAGATAACACTTGTGCCGTGTGTACATAGTACACAGTGTTGATAGTATACAGCATTTACAGAAAATTATAGTAGAAAATTTTATCAAAAATTTTCAAATTTAGAGTGGCACTCATCATTTCTTCCCTTTCAGGGAGACAAATATTTTCTGTATACGTTGTATGTATAATTCCCTTAACACGTTACACTTGTTATTTTATTTGGTCATTTATTCTAAATAAATGTCTATTAGAATGTAATTGCGTCTTATTTCGCCCTGCAATTAGCACAATGAATATGCCAGAGTTCTCTTACTTATTTAACTAAGTAAACCTCATATGATTGCATGCTTACAAACAATGGATATAGTTGATACTTAGTCGTTCCGACAACATACACAAACTGTGAGACTTTTGTATATCTAGTTGATACTTATGTTTGTTCATACAATATATGCAAACCTTGAGACCTCTTTCCTACTGTCTAGTATGACTCTTCCCTGCAGGGAGCAGGAAGCACTAACATTGTCCATGATTAGTGGTAATGACGGATAACGGTAACGTCATTTGTCTCAATGGTCCAGATTACCATAGAAAAATTGTCCGAAGGTTAAAGCACCAATTAAAATCCACAGATACAGTACTTTCTAGTAATTATCTGGTATACTTCCATCAGGACGACATGGCTTGAGCCCAAAAAACGGATTTTGAGTGAAGCGAAAAATCTATTTTTGGGTGAGATAGCCATGTCGTCCTGGTGGACCCCTTCTTTCCTATAGAAAAGTCCTTGGCAGGATCCCTCCCGAAATTACTATATCTGTAGCACCATACTCAGTGCTACAAGGAATAAGCGCCATCTACATACTAGTAGTAGTACGGGAGGAAGGGTAACCTTGATAACGTCTCCCCTTCTATTTTTGCCACCCTTCCCCCTCGAAAAGAAAACGCTATTCGGGGTGAAGATTGCTATGTGTCGTATCAAGATATACATCCCCTGATATTATGCGATATCCTTAAGAGAAATTTTAAGGATATTCGTGCCAAGAGTTAGAATTCTGGAGACCTAAAGGTTAATTCTCTGGGAATATTACTGTAGCCAAATATCCCTTAGAAAGCTACCTATAGGAACCTTCCATCAGGACGACATATCTGTCTCACCCAAAAATAGATTTTGAGTGAACCTTCGATGGCGTATCCGTTGGTCCACCATGCTACATTCGTTAGCGATTTCTCATGCTGGGTTCTTGCAGTTCTTTCGAGTTCGCCTTTGCAAAGGGTGAGCTCAAGATGTCGGTGCGCTGACATTATTGTTCTGCCGTTTCCTAGCCTCTGGGATTTTTAGATCGAGTAGTATCATTACTTAGTTACTTAATTTAGTTACTTATAATGGGCATTTTACCCCCTGTCATTACCTCTCTCTGTGGTTGGTCTTTCCGGCAGTGACATCGACCTTAAAATTGTGTTTTATGATGCTGTGTCTTTGCAATTGTTAGTGAGGGCTAGTTCCCTCTGGATTCTGGCCCTCCAGAGTCATCAGCATACTTCTCCATGCGGAGTGAGTTGTTAGACTGACAGCAGTGCCGGTATTTTCGAACTTGTCGTCTCCAACGGCATAACTTACTTTTATACCTATAATAGTGATGCGTCGCTATTTATGGCCTGTGACGCTTTTACCATCACTGCCTTCCCATACGGCATTATGTTTCTGCGGAAACTATTACCGCTTGTGTCCACTGCCATATTTTTACCGACATTACCATTACTGGCGGTGGGACTAGTATTAGTATATGGGAATATTTATTGTGCTTGCGCCTTAGGGCAATTTTATGTTGACTACAATGCCGTTTCTAGAGTGGGCCGGTACTCCAGCAACATTTGTACCTTTAAGGCACATGTCCTTCTTTCCTTTTGAGACCGCTTTATCTACTATAAGGTGGGTTCTCTACTATCTGTAGATGATTAAAACTACAGATTAAAATAAAGGCCTTATTTCTGCTACTTTTGAGGATTCTTTATGTAAGCCGGCCATGGATGTCTCTTTTACGAAAGGTCTTCCGTGTCTCGGCATAGAGATAACCACTACATATGGTTACATGTTTTTTATCAATTTATCCATTTCCCTTTGAGGGTGTGGATTGGATTTTTGACTGATAACTCTACAGGTTAGATCCTGTTGGTAGGTTCTCTCTCGTAAGATTATCAATTTGAATTTTAGTCTTTTGTTGCTACTGACGTTTGCTCAGTTATCGATGCGTCAATGTTGTATTCTATTTGGTTGTTGCCTTCTGATTAGCTATTTCTCTGCGAAGATATAGGAGCTATGGTTCTTTTTATGAGCATACCCCCCCCCCTAACAATTATGTTACACGTAGCAATTTTCTTTTAAAGGCTAATTATTCCAATCTAACACCCTTAGTAGGGATTTGGATATTTTGTTCTTTATCTCCTACTTTATCACCAATTGAAATATCACACAATTTGGGGATTACTATTCGCTGAATTGTTATCATAGAATGTAACTAATTCATTCTTTTCAGCCTTTGGTGACTGTTAGAGACACACGTACTCATAACTCTTCTTTTTCTCTTTACAGGCGTTGTCTACAAAGGAGATGCACTGTAGAGTGTACATATATGCCAGGACCGTGAGACACCCTTGCGGTCATGATACTTGTCGGACCCATTCTAAGTATTGGAAGATGAAGGGTCCAGTCTCTTACTGGGATCCACAGGATTGCACTGTATGTAAGGACATGCATCATTCGGGTTGGATATTGAAGGATATCTCCGAGGATGACCGGATGTTCTTCCAGAGATCCCTTTGTACCTGGGTCAGGGCATTCAAGAAGAACGGGGATCCAAAGGCTCCTTACCTTCCATCTACAGAGTGGAAGGGTATCCTCTTCCCTAAGGCAGCACCTGACTCGGTTTTGGGATATTTTCAGCCTAAACCCATCCTAACCGTCCAGCTACATGTGGATGAGGCATTAGGTGCTATGAACCTGAATATAGAAAACGTGTCCACGGTTTCCTCTCTTTCTCTCTGGGTAAAGAATCGGCTCTGCTATCTACAGTTTTTGCCCGAACTTTTTAGCTGTAGTTACTACCTTGATAGACTTAACTAGCCCCAAGAAAAATTTGTATGGAGCAGTGAGTGCCAGGTATCCTGGCACTTGGCAGTTTAGAAGTATGGTTCTATTGTCACCTGACGAGGCAACCCTCTCAGCTAACTCTGCCCACCTCCTCTCATAACATTAAAGAATAAAAAGTAAGTATAAGTCTAGAACCTTCATGTAACTTCCAACCAGATGCAAATATGATGCAATCCCTTGGTGTTCATTTCTGTCACCATGGGGAACTAGTTGACTTTGGCCACAGGGGAGCAACCAGGGCTGCTGTCCAGTTGAACGATCGAAGCTTTTCCAGAACCTTCATGAGAAGATTGAATGGGTAACACAGGTAAATCCTCGCCCAACAATTCCAATCCAGGGTCATGGCATCCATGCTCACTGCTGCTAGATCCATGTTCGGTGCTACGTAGCCGGGAAGTCTCTTGTTGAGACTCGTTGCAAACAGATCCACTTGAAGACCAGGGACTTGACCCTGCATGAAAGAGAATGATTTTCCGTCTAGAGACCATTCCGTCTCTAGAGGTTGTGTCCGAGATAGGGAGTCCACCATCACATTTCTTTCTCCGTGAAGGTGGGATGCTGACAGATGCCAACCTTTCCTCTGAGCCAATGTAAAGATAGCTAACATTACGTGATTTATTTGAGGAGACCTCGACCGTTGCCTGTTGATGCAATGGAATATTATTTTGCTGTCTAGGACTAAACGAATGTGAATGTTCTTCTTCAAGTGTAACTTTTTGAGGGACAAGAAGAGTGCCATAGCCTCCAGAATATTTAAGTAGAATTGTTAAAATTTCTGGGAACAACCACCTTGCACTTTCTTTAGCGGGGTATGACCCCCCAACCGTGCAATGAGGCGTCCGTATGAAGAATCACTAACGGAGGAGGAAAGAGGAACGGTATTGTCTGTGACAGACTTTTGGCAGTGGACCACAGCCGAAGTTGTCTTTGGAGTAACACCGGGGTTCTTTTCTGATGGTCGCGAAGAGCTTTGGAGGATTTCCGTTTCTAAACTCTGCTTGCATCTTTGAGCCGTACTTTGAGGACAGGGTTCGTTACTGAGGCGAATTGCAAAGATCCTAGAACCCTCTCCTGGTGTCACCTGGTGGTCGTTCCCTACTTAATCAGAGACCGGACTGACTTCGCTATTTCTTTCCTTTTGGAGGAAGGTATAGAAAGGGAATGAGACTGTAGGTTCCAATGAATCCCCAGCCACTGGAAAACTTGAACTGGGGCCAGTCTTGACATCTTGAAGTTGTTCTGAAATCCTGAAGACTGAAGGAACCTTACAACTTGAGAGGTTGCTTCCGAGCACTCCAGTGCCGATGGAGCCCACACTAGCCAGTCGTCCATGTACGCTGCTACTTGAAGTCCTTCTTCCCGAAGTTGTTGAACGACTGCGTCAATAACCTATCGGAAGATGCCAATAAGCATCAGTAAGATCTATAGAGACAGTGTAAGCCTCCCGGGGTTGCAAGGTCCATATCTGTGAAATAGTCAGCATCCGGAACTTGTCGCACTGATCGAACAGGTTTAGATAGGACAAGTCGAGAATAGTCTGAGGTATAATCGAATCTTTCTTTAGCACGCAAAATAGACGACTTTGAAATCTCATAGATCTCGTGCAACGGATAATTCTTTTCTTCAGAAGGTCTTATACATATTGTTCCAGATGAGATGTTGACTTCTGGAAAAATCTCCTGAGTTTTGGAGGCCGTTTCTTCCACTTCCAACCCAAGCCATTAGAAATGACGCTGTAAGGACAGTGAGACAAGCGTCACCAAGATCAACTGATACTTTATTTGAATGCGCACGGAAATACATAACAAGGTGCGGACGGAAACGTAGGATTACATTGGCGCCAAGTCAGATTTAAGTGCCCGCCCAAATATATGTGTTTTCTTACACTTACAAATATATGAATTATGGATTAACAAAAACCTGTCATGAAACGATACATATATCAAAATGTAGCTCTGGTAGAGCGGAATATATATACATAGGACACCACAGTGTGGCGAAGAGAGAATTTAAATAGATAAGTAGTTTGTCGATTTTCTGGACGACGAAGGGATCGGTGTCCTTACAAGTACTCCCCCCCCAAGACATCGGGCGGTGTAGAGGGCTGATGATCAATCTTCGTATCTCTTCGGGCGTCGGAGGGTTCCTCTTGTTTTTGAACGGAGGGGCGCGCTGGCGGTCGGTGTAAGGATTTCTTCCTCTTGACGTCGTTTGATGATTTTTCCTTCGTTGGGCGGCTTGTTTTGTGGCGGAACTCTGGGTCTGCCAGGTCCAGCGGAGGCGGTGTCGCTTCCTTCGAGAAACGCTGGTTTCACGCGGTCTATAGAGACCCAGTCCTCTTGGCCATGGACGTCGAGAAGGAAGGCTTTCGTCGTTTTCTTGATTACTCGGTAGGGGCCTCGATAAGGTCTGGTTAGTTAGCGGCTGTCGATGAGCGTCGACACGGACGAAAACGTACTTGCAGTCATCCAGGCTTTTTGGCTTGAAGTGCTTGGTTCTGTCCTGGTAAGTTTTGAGACACGGCCTGAACTTCCTGGCGATATCCCTTAGGTGATCCAGCTGCGTGTCGTCGGTTGTTGAGGGAAAGAATTCGCCAGGAACTGCGAGCGCTTCCCCGTAAACTTTTTCGGAGGCCGAAGGTTCGCCGTCTGCGTGAGGGGCGGTGCGAAGGCCGAGGAGTACCCAAGGAAGTCGTGATTTCCAGTCCCCGTTGGTGCAGCTCGCCATCAGGGACGCCTTGAGGGCGCGGTGCGTTCGTTCGACCATGCCGTTTGCCGCGGGGTTGTACGCCGTGGTGCTGTGGAGCGTCGTCCCCATCAGGTTCGCCAAAGCCAGCCATATTTCTGAGAGGAAAGCGGGGCCTCTGTCAGTCGTGATGTCGTCAGGAAGGCCAAACCTGCTCACCCAGCTTGACAGGAGGGCTTTGGCACATGCTTGAGTCGTAGCTTCGGTCATCGGCGATGCCTCCAACCACCTCGTGGAGCGATCGATGATCGTAAGTAGGTAGCGAGCGGATCCAGAAGGGGGCAATGGTCCCACGACGTCGATGTGTATATGTCCGAAACGTCTTTTTGGCTGGGGAAAATCGCCCACCCCCGATTCGGTGTGACGGCTGACCTTGCTTGACTGGCAGTTGATGCATGACCTCGCCCATTCTCGGGCGTCCTTTTTTATCCCTGACCAGACAAACTTTTCAGACAGAAGGAGAGCGGTGGTGCGTCCTGAGGGGTGCGAAAGTCCATGGATGATATCGAATATTTTCCTTCTGCAGGAGGCTGGTACCCAGGGACGAGGGCGGCCCGTGCTGGTGTCGCAAAGAATAGTTACTCCTGCTGGTCCGAGGGGAACCGCACTTATCTTGAGCGCGGATGGCTCCGTCAGGTGAACCTGTGCTTCTCGGTCGGTGCGTTGTTCGGTTGCGAGATTGGCGTAGTCGATTCCCAGGTGGATCGCGTCAATTTCAATCCTTGAAAGGGCGTCTGCGACTGGGTTTTTCTTTCCTGGGACGTAACGTATGGTGCACCCGAATTCGGCGATTGATGCGAGATGACGTTGTTGTCGGGATGACCATGCGTCCATTGATTTCGTGAAGGCGTGGACGAGGGGTTGATGATCCGTTGCAATCGTGAAGGGGGTACCCTCCAAGATGTGCCTGAAGTGGCGGACGGTGAGGTGGACGGTGAGGAGTTCCCTATCGAAGGTGCTGTATCTTGTTTCGGCGGGTTTCAATTTCTTGCTGAAGAATGCCAGCGGTCGAGGTGAACCATCGACGAGTTGCTCAAGCACGGCCCCGCAGGCGACGTTGCTGGCGTCGGTCGTTAGTCGCAGGGGCGCGTTGTCGTCGAAATGAGCCAGGGTGGTGGCATTCGCAAGGGCATCCTTCGTCCGAGCGAATGCCTGTTGCTGGGGCAAGCCCCACTCGAGTTTTTTTTTGCTTTTCCTTTCAGGACGTCGTCGAGGGGTGACAGGGTTTGTGCGATGTTGGGGATGAAGCGCCTGTAGTAATTGACCATTCCCAAGAACTCCTGAAGTTGGCGAATGGTCGTAGGTATTGGGAACTTCCTGATGGCGTCGACTTTGGTTGTCATGGGTTTTACCCCGCGCGAGGATACACGGTGACCAAGGAAATCCACTCCCTCCGCACCGAACGTACATTTGTCGAAGCGTACGACTAGGCCGTTCTCCTGTAGGCGCTTTAGGACGGTGCGGACGTGTCCCCGGTGTTCCTCTTTGTTTTTCGAGAATATCAGGATGTCGTCGACGTAGCAGACGCAGAAAGGTAGGTCACCCAGAATGCTATCCATTAGTCGTTGGAAGGTTGCCCCGGCGTTGCGTAGACCGAAGGTTGAGTATGGGAAGGTGTAGGATCCGAACGGCGTTACAATGGCAGTTTTTGGGATATCTTCCGGGAATACGGGGACCTGGAAGTAAGACTTGAGAAGGTCCATCTTGGTAAAAAACCTAGCGCCGTGCAACGCGTTCGTTAGGTCCTGCATGTTGGGCAGTGGGTAGTGATCGGGCGTTGTGATGAGGTTGAGGCGCCTGTAGTCGCCGCAAGGTCTCCAGGACCCGTCTGGCTTTTTAACCATGTGCAGGGGTGATGCCCAGGGGCTCGATGCTTTCTTACAGATACCCATGCGTTCCATGTCCTCGAAGGCGCGTTTGGCATCCTTCAGTTTCTGAGGTGGGAGGTGGCGGAATTTGGCGTGAGTGGGAGGTCCTGTCGTTGTGATGTGGTGGTAGATGCCATGCTTGGACGGGGAACCTGGCGAGTGTCGGAGCTCGGGCTTGAAAACCTCGGGAAACTCTCGTAGGAGGTCGGCGTAGGGGTGTGTTGTTACGGCGGATACGGACATTGTTGCAGGGCCATGTTCTAGGGCGCGAGACTGGCAGGTCCCCGTGTCGATGAGACGTCTGTTAGCGACATCGACGAGGAGTCCATGGTGGGCGAGGAAATCCGCACCGAGGAGGGGGCGATTGACGTCGGCGATAGCGAAGGGCCAAGAATACGAACGGCCCATGATAGATATCTTGAGGGTCTTGATTCCATAGCAGCACCGTATGGGAGATCCGTTGGCGGCGATGAGTGAGGAGCGTTTTTGTCGGGACCACGGTCTAGGTCGGACTTCGAAGGAGGGAACATTGACTGCATTGCGCCGGTGTCCACCATGAGTCTACGGTTGGAAATGGTATCGAGGATACAGAAACCAATCTTGTTATGGTTAACTGCGGCCGCGATGGTGGCAGGTGGATGCTTCTGGCGTCGTCTTCTAGGGAAACTGCATGGTGCTCTACATTTCTTTGCGTCACTGCCGAACTGTTGGTGGTAGAAGCACCATGCTGGGTTAGGCCTAGGGTTTGGTCGTGTCGGTTGCGGTGGTTTCTTTCTTGATAGAATGTTGATCTCGTCGTCCTCGAGGGCCATTGCCGAGGAGTCTATGGAAGAGCAGCTGCTGAAGGAGGAGAACGGAGGCGGTGTTGACGATGATGCTCCGAGGCGAGATGCTTTGGAGGCCTCGTGGAGCTTCTGAGCCTTCGACAGGAGTTCGTTCATCGGGAGCGTGTTGGCGTCTGTCAGTTGGGCCCGTACGTCCTGTGGTAGGCGTCGAAGAAAGATCTCGCGAGATAAGCTAATCTCACGTCGTCTGCCGTTGCTGTCTGTTTCGGGGAGCATGAGCAGGCCGGTTAGCTCGTCCCACGCCTCGACAGGAGAGGTGTCACCCATGGGCTTGCCGGCGAGGTCCAGTACTTTCTGTGCCCTTGCTGAGACGGAGAGGGAGTAGATACCGATGAGTTTCGTTCTCAGGTCGTCGTATGAAACTTGGCCGGCCTGGGCGTCGAGCCATGGGGAAATCTTGTCGAATACTTCTTCAGGTATGGAGGTGAGAGCGATGTCAGCCTTGGCGCAGGAGTCGCTGAGTCTAGCGACGCGGAAGAGTACGTCCGCTCTCAGGAACCAGGAAGCGGTGTTGTGTTGAGAAAAGGGCGGCAGTTTGACTTTGGGCGTGGAGGCAAGGCCGTTGGGTGCGATGGGCGTGTTGCTCCCTACATCGTGGCCAGACGACGAGTCGGCGAAGAGGTGAGAGGTTGATATGTCGGTTAAGCTCATCCTACTGCCTTACATTCACCGAAGTGTGGGAGAACCAAAGGCAGGTTCTTGCCTAAGGTAACGGAGTATGTAGAAGGTAGCACGGCCGTAATAAGTCCGTTAATGGCAAAGCCAAAACCGCTGATGCTACTTTCAACTCCGGGGTCACCAGTTGTAAGGACAGTGAGACAAGCGTCACCAAGATCAACTGATACTTTATTTGAATGCGCACGGAAATACATAACAAGGTGCGGACGGAAACGTAGGATTACATTGGTGCCAAGTCAGATTTAAGTGCCCGCCAAAATATATGTGTTTTCTTACACTTACAAATATATGAATTATGGATTAACAAAAACCTGTCATGAAACGATACATATATCAAAATGTAGCTCTGGTAGAGCAGAATATATATACATTGGACACCACAGTGTGGCGAAGAGAGAATTTAAATAGATAAGTAGTTTGTCGATTTTCTGGACGACGAAGGGATCGGTGTACTTACAACGCTTTGTGACCAAGGACTGAACAAGGTCAGCCGTCCCCCTATCAGAATATCCTCATTGTTTGAGCTGATGACGTGCACCCCTTCCTCCTCTGCCGCCTCGACGTCCGCGACCCCTGGACCTGCCTCCTCTGTCAGAGCGGCCTCTGCCGCCTCTTTCTCTCTTTAGGGATCGAAAGGACGACGACCCCTTCTCATACAACAGATTGAAAACTGGGGACTGTGAAATCACGGGATGAGGAATGGCCAAAACAGTCTGAGGGATGTTGGCTGGGGATGGAGCAAACAACCTCCTAAGAAAAGTTAGTTTTCAAGACCTCTTACGCTGTGGTCCTACCCCAGGAGTAAATTTCCTCTTCAGAGAAATCCCCCACTTCTGGAAACAGGCTCTTATTCTCGGCTGCAGCTTTATCTAAAACCTCCTTCACAAGTTTCTGGGGAAAAAGGTCCTTTCCCCATATTCGAGAGTCGATGAGACGTTTCGGCTCATGGCGTATAGTGGCTGAAGCGAGAACATGTTCTCTACAGACTCTACGAGCTTGAAAGAAAGCATAGAGATCCTTCATAAATGTAGCTAGATGAGTTTTTGCTAACAGGGAAATGACTGGGCATCTGTAAAATTCCCAATCATCATTTCCATGAAGCACTGGAGAGACATCGAAGCTGATAGTCTCACCCTAGTCTCCAGTTCAGCTTTAAGGAGGTGTTCAGGAATCATGGGCAGTTTCTCATTAAATTGGCGACTGGCTACATCCTTATCCAGTTTACCTTTGGAAAAAGTTAACTGGACATCCATCCAATGGTCAGCATCATGTGGAAGAACGAGTGACACAGGTCTACACTCTTCCAACACCGGGAGAGATCTACCATCCCGAATGGACTTTTCCACAGCTACGAAATCCTTCGAAGCAAAAGGGAAGACCATCATGTCTGGAGCCACAAAGGTGGCTAACCTTTTACCAAAAGCACCCAGCTGTGTATTAATACACCCTGCTGTCTTCATTTCCTTCACTGCCAGGTGCTGAGCCCTGGTATGTTCCAGAAGGATCATTCCTTCAGCTAACCTCACGTAGCAAAAGGGATAGGCCTCAATATCTTGAAAAATTCCAGATTGGCCACCGGCCTGGAGCCTAGCCCTTCGCCAATGTGGAGGATACCCTCAGAAAGTACCTTGTGACCCCCATACCTCCATGGATTCTGCTGCGTACAGTAAGGTAGCTGAGAAGGTAAGACTTTAACCTTACCCGGTTCCTTCTGCGCTTTCAAAGCCTGTATCTCCTCACGCAAGGCTTTGAACATCATACGTTGGTATTGTTGGATCCCTTCCATGAAAGCTTTCATGTTAGTGAATAGGGATGAATCCCCAATGTACTTGGGAATTGAGGGGGTTTGGGTTCCACAGACTCTACAGGGGATGGAGAAGGAAAAGTAGTCGGAACCGCTCCCGTCACGGAAGATGTAGTCGTCATCGCAGACAGAGAGGCCACTGTCGTAGTAAAAGTTGAAACAGCGGAAACTACTGAGTCCCTAACAGACGCCACACTATCATCATCCAAATCAGACAGGTAAGAACTGTCCACCGGAGGGAGAGGTTCGTCATTTGACTCCACTGTAGATAGCAAAGCCGATTCTTTACCCAGAGAGAGAGAGAGGAAACCGGGGACACGTTTTCTATATTCAGGTTCATACTACCTAATGCCTCATCCACATGTAGCTGGACGGTTAGGATGGGTTTAGGCTGAAAATATCCCAAAACCGAGTCAGGTGCGGCCTTAGGGAAGAGGATATCCTTCCACTCTGTAGAAGGAAGGTAAGGAGCCTTTGAATCCCCGTTCTTCTTGAATGCCCTGACCCAGGTACAAAGGGATCTCTGGAAGAACATCCGGTCATCCTCGGAGATATCCTTCAATATCCAACCCGAATGATGCATGTCCTTACATACAGTGCAATCCTGTGGATCCCAGTAAGAGACTGGACCCTTCATCTTCCAACACTTGGCATGGGTCCGACAAGTATCATGACCGCAAGGGTGTCTCATGGTCCTGGCACAAATGTACACTCTACAGTGCATCTCCTTTGTAGACAACGCCTGTAAAGAGAAAAAGAAGAGTTATGAGTACGTGTGTCTCTAACAGTCACCAAAGGCTGAAAAGAATGAATAAGTAACATTCTATGATAACAATTCAGCGAATAGTAATCCCCAAATTGTGTGATATTTCAATTGGTAATAAAGTAGGAGATAAAGAACAAAATATCCAAATCCCTAATAAGGGTGTTAGATTGGAATAATTAGCCTTTAAAAGAAAATTGCTACGTGTAACATAATTGTTTGGGGGAGGGGGTATGCTCATAAAAAGAACCATAGCTCCTATATCTTCGCAGAGAAATAGCTAATCAGAAGGCAACATCCAAATAGAATAAAATATTGACACATCGATAACTGAGCAAACGTCAGTAGCAACAAAAGACTAAAATTCAAATTGATAATCTTACGAGAGAGAACCTAACAACAGGATCTAACCTGTAGAGTTATCAATCAAAAATCCAATCCACACCCTCAAAGGGAAATGGATAAATTGATAGAAAACATGTAACCATATGTAGTGGTTATCTCTATGCCGAGACACGGAAGACCTTTCGTAAAAGAGACATCCATGGCCGGCTTACATAAAGAATCCTCAAAAGTAGCAGAAATAAGGCCTTTATGTTAATCTGTAGTTGTAATCATCTACAGATAGTAGAGAACCCACCTTATAGTAGATAAAGCAGTCTCAAAAGGGAAGAAGGACATGTGCCTTAAAGGTACAAATGTTGCTGGAGTACCGGCCCACTCTAGAAACGGCATTGTCGTCAACATAAAATTGCCCTAAGGCGCAAGCACAATAAATATTCCCATATACTAATACTAGTCCCATCGCCAGTAACGGTAATGTTGGTAAAAATATGGCAGTGGACACAAGCGGTAATAGTTCCCGCAGAAACATAATGCCGTATGGGAAGGCAGTGATGGTAAAAGCGTCACAGGCCATAAATAGCGACGCATCACTATTATAGGTATAAAAGTAAGTTATGCCGTTGGAGACGACAAGTTCGTAAATAACGGCACTGCCGTCAGTCTAACAACTCACTCCGCATGGAGAAGTATGCTGATGGCTCTGGAGGGCCAGAATCCAGAGGGAACTAGCCCTCATTAACAATTGCAAAGACACAGCATCATAAAACACAATTTTAAGGTCGATGTCTCTGCCGGAAAGACCAACCACAGAGAGAGGAAATGACATGGGGTAAAATGCCCATTATAAGTAACTAAAATAGGTAACTAAGTAATGATACTACTCAATCTAAAAATCCCAGAGGCTAGGAAACGGCAGAACAATAATGTCAGCTCACCGACATCTTGAGCTCACCCTTTGCAAAGGCGAACTCGAAAGAACTGCAAGAACCCAGCATGAGAAATCGCTAACGAATGTAGCATGTGGACCAACGGATACGCTCAAAATCTATTTTTGGGTGAGATAGATATGTCGTCCTGATGGAAGGTTCCTATAGGTAGCTTTCTAAGGGATATTTGGCTACAGTAATATTCCCAGAGAATTAACATTTAGGTCTCCAGAATTCTAACTCCTGGCACGAATATCCTTAAAATTTCTCTTAAGGATATCGCATAATATCAGGGGAAGTATATCTTGATACGACATATAGCAATCTTCACCCCGAATAGCGTTTTCATTTCGAGGGGGAAGGGTGGCAAAAATAAAAGGGGAGCCATTATCAAGGTAACCCTTCCTCCCGTACTACTACTAGTATGTAGATGGCGCTGTATCCAAGATGGTGCTTATTCCTTGTAGCACTGAGTATGGTGCTACAGATATAGTAATTTCGGGAGGGATCCTGCCAAGGCCTTTTCTATAGGAAAGGAGGGGTCCACCAGGACGACATGGCTATCTCACCCAAAAATAGATTTTTCGCTTCACTCAAAATCCGTTTTTTGGGCTCAAGCCATGTCGTCCTGATGGAAGTATACCAGAGAATTACTAGAAAGTACTGTATCTGTGGATTTTAATAGGTGCTTTAACCTTAGGACAATTTTTCTATGGTAATCTGGACCATTGAGACAAATGACGTTACCGTTATCCGTCATTACCACTAATCATGGACAATGTTAGTGCTTCCTGCTCCCTGCAGGGAAGAGTTATACTAGACAGTAGGAAAGAGGTCTCAAGGTTTGCATATATTGTATGAACAAACATAAGTATCAACTAGATATACAAAAGTCTCACAGTTTGTGTATGTTGTCGGAACGACTAAGTATCAACTATATCCATTGTTTGTAAGCATGCAATTTATATGAGGTTTACTTAGTTAAATAAGTAAGAGAACTCTGGCATATTCATTGTGCTAATTGCAGGGCGAAATAAGACGCAATTACATTCTAATGGACATTTATTTAGAATAAATGACCAAATAAAATAACGAGTGTAACGTGTTAAGGGAATTATACGTACAACGTATACGTGCCACTTTAAATTTGAAAATTTTTGATAAAATTTTCTAATGTAATTTTCTGTAAATGCTGTATACTATCAACACTGTGTACTATGTACACACGGCACAAGTGTTATCTGTATAATTCCACACCTGAGATTTTGAACAGTCTTAGTGTCACCATGGTGACACTCACTTAAAAGGTATCACACTAGAAGTGTCAACACCTTTTCATCCTAATTGATAGTTCCAATCAATTAACTGTTCATCGCAGCACTAGACAACAGGTTTTAATACACTACCTACCGCCACCACATAATGCTTCAGTTCATGGACTTCCATCCGGTATATGAGCGAAGACGCTCAAAGTCCATATACAGAAAAAAGTTCAGTGATGAAGCAATTTTTCTCGGATCATGACCTGCGGGTGTACTGTCAGGATCCGCTCTGCGAATGAAGTAGGTGAGCTTTGCCCTCAGTTGTTTTAAGGATAAGTTTGATCCTGAAGTTTCTCCTTTGAAGAGCTGTCCTCCCCTGAAGTCTGAAGTTCTTCGAAGATAGACCTTTACACACTCTACTGGACACAGAGAGACATCTTCCTTCAGAGGGCATATTCTCCAGGGACCCCATCTCTTAGTGGGTAGTTCGTTCTTGGCGAGAAAGGATGGATCAGGAAAGAGATCCAGTTCTCCCACTTCTGTGAACTGAATGTGGCCCTCATTTCTTGATAGGGCTACTATTTCACTAACTCTAGCCCCTGAGGCTATAGCGAACAGGAAACTAACCTTCCGAGTTAGATTCTTGAGAGAACAATCTTCATTGTTCACAGATGAAGTATAATGTAGGACCTTGTCTAAGGACCATGAAATAGGCTTCGGAGGAGCTGCAGGCCCAAGTCTAGCGCATGCCTTCGGGATCTTGTTAAAGATTTCGTTCGTCAGGTCCACTTGAAAGGCATATAGAAGAGTTCTAGGTTGGGCTGACTTGCCCGTAGTTATCGTGTTGGCTGCCAGACCTTGTTCATGAAGGTGGATAAAAAAGGACAGACAGAAGTCTATATAAATTTCTTTCAGTCCTTTTGCTTTAACGAAAGCAACCCACTTTTTCCAAGAGGATTCATATAGTCTTCTAGTTGACTTAGACTTGTATTCTTCTAAGATGTCTATACTGCCTTTTGAGATCCTAAATCTTTTCTTAACCACTAAGGCGAGAAAATCATGAGATGAAGGTTTTGGGTTCTCTGTGATGAAGCGAAGACAGTCGACTTCTGAACCCGTTGAGAAAGTGCTGGGTTTGGTAAAAGGGCCGGCCTCAGTCTCAGTTCCATCACTAGAGGGAACCAGTTGCTCTTGGGCCACTTGGGGGCCACTAGAGCTGCCGTTCCCCTGAAGGATCTCAGCTTGTTGAGGACCTTCAACAGGAGATTGGATGGAAGGAACAGGAAAATCCGGGTCCATTCGTTCCAGCCTAGGGACATGGCGTCTGTTGTCTCCACTAGAGGGTCCTCGTATGAGGCTACACATCGAGGTAGTTTCTTGATGTCGCTTGTCGTGAAGAGGTCGATCTGCAGTTCCGGAACTTGTTCCAAGATGGAGGAGAATGAGTCTGCGTCAGGGGACCATTCTGACTCTATCGGCTTGAGCCTGGATAGAGCGTCCGTTGTCACATTACGGAACCTTTGTAAGTGAACTGGTGATAGGTACCATCTGGCTAATATCGCATGGTTGATATGGGATGATCTCGAGCCTTGTCGGTTTAGAAGTGGTCTGATCTGCGAGGGGAGAGTTTTCCCAACTTCAAGAGGACTGCCATGGCTTCCAAATTGTTGATTAGAAAGGCCTTAAACAGAGATGACCAAGTCCCTTGGACTTTCCTTTGATGGGAGTAAACTCCCCATTCTTCCGTCGAGGCATCCATGTGGATGGTCATTGACGGCAGAGGTGGTTGCAAGGGCATGGTCCTCATTAGGCTCTTGGCCTTTGACCACGGTTTGAGAAGTGATCATAGTAAGGCCGGTATCGGTCATTTTAGATGTCTTCGAGCGTTTGATGCGTATCTTCTCCAGACTCCTGACGCATCTTTCAGTTGTGCTCTTAGCACTAGGTCTGTTACTGTCGCAAACTGGAGAGAGCCCAGTACTCTTTCCTGTTGGCGTCTTTTCAGTAGTCTCTTGACAGGCCCTGCGATCTCCCTCCTCTTCACTTAGGGAATGGAGGGACGGTGTGACCTCAGGTTCCAATGGATTTTCGACCATTGAAACCCTTGAGCTGGAGAGAATCGAGACTTCTTGAAGTTGATCTTGCATCTCGGATGTTCCAGGAACTGGATCACTTCTTTGGATGCTTGCAGACAAGCCGTTATGTATGCTGCCCACACCAGCCAGTCATCCAGGTACGCAGCTACCTGAAGACCTTCTAGGCGTAGTTGTTGCACGACTGCGTCTGCAAGTTTCATGAAGATACTTGGGGCTATGTATAGTCTGAAGGGTATGGTTCTGATAACATACTTTATCTTCTGTAACTTGAATCCTAGGTAGGTGGAGAGGGGGCGACTGACTAGAAGGTGCCAATAGGCATCTGTCAGACCTATTGAGACTGTGAACGCCCCATTTTGTAACTTGGTCCTTATGTGTTGAAGGATTAACATCCTGGTCTTGATTTTTTTTATGAACTTGTTGAATGGCGACAAGTCCAAAATGACTCTGAGTTTGTCTGAGTCCTTCTTGGGAACACAAAACAGCCTTCCCTGGAATTTGGTGGACTTTGCTTTCCTTATCACCTATATGCTTAAGAGCTCTAGGGTATATTCTTCTAATGCGTGGGTGGAGTGTTGGAAGAATTGAGGAAATGATGGTGGAGACTTGTTCCGTTTCCATCCTAGTCCAATCTTGATCAGGCCATGGGCCCAAGGAACGAAGGTCCAACGATCCTGAAATTGTTGGAGCCTCCCTCCTATCGGAAGCATCTTCTTGCTTCGATTGACCGAAGGGTTTACCTCCTCGACTGCGTCCTCCCCTACCTCTTGAGTGATGTCTAGAGGAGCCCCGTCTGAATCCTTTACCTTTCACCCAAAAGGTAGTGGTCTGCCTCTCAAACTCGGGGTTGAATGCTGGTGACTGGGCAACCAGTTGTTGAGGCACCATTTGGAAGGTGGTCTGTGTTTGGGCCACCACTTGGGGCACCGCGGTCATAGTAACTGTGGGATGTTGTTGAGCAGGCCGAGGGAGAAGTCTAGACTTCTTCGTCTTCCTTTTAGGTTGGGGACCCGCATCCGGGGAAGACTTCCTCTTTGAAGAGTTGCCCCACTTCTGGAGAAGGTTCCTATTCTCCGTGATGGCTTTCTCGACTACCTCTTTGACTACTTCATTCGGGAAGAGGTCTTTACCCCAGATGTTAGAAGATATCAGCTTCCTGGGTTCATGTTTCACTTTTGCAGCAGCGAACACGAACTCTACAGGTTCTCCTAGCCTTCATGAAAGCATACAGGTCCTTTACTAGGGTGACCATATGCATTTTGGACAGGACCATGAGCATGTCTGGGGTACTTCGTTGGCCTGCACACATCTCTATGCAGTTTTGTAGGGATAAAGATGCCGCAAGTCTCTCCTTCGTCTCTTGTTCCTTGCGCAAGAGAAAGTGAGAAAGTTTAGGGAGATTCTCGCAAAACTGTTGTCCAGCGATGTCTGTTGTTATGTATTATTGTAATAATGTACTGTATTATTTCAAGTGTTACAAGTATTGCGCAACATTGCATCATATTGCATGAATAAAACATGCTATGCTTTGTGTATAATTGAAATAATTCATTTTGATATTAGGATTCAAACATTCATTAATTACCTCAAAGATAGGATGTGATTCTTTATAGTCATGTACTGGAGTAGGATTCAAGTCTTTTGAGAGCAATGCTCTTTTGTTTTTTTGCAAAGTTTTGGTTTTGTCAGATTGTGTATGACTCTCCACACACACACACACTTAGGAGTTGGCTGTCATAGAGCAATGTAGTCACAAGATTTATTAAAGTGTATTTTAACCCTGGAACGGTACGGTGGGTCGTCCGCGACCCCGAGCGTCAAAAAAAAAGAGGTTTTTATCACGTGACTCACCCCCGTGACTGAATTTGTGGGTGATCGACCTGCAGTAGGTGTCTCGCCTACACGCTCTAGTAGTGTCCAGATGTGCATTGCTGTAGCTGTACTCTTTCCCCGATTTCTGAGACGCGTCGGGGTCGAGCGCGACCGAGTTTACCCTTCTAAGGTAATTTGCATAATTATCAAAGTTATTACGTATTATGAAATTGTCGTAGAATAGTGCAACTTGTATAGGTTATCAGTTGTGGAAAGTCTTGGTGGATTGTTTGGCTACCATGTGCATGATTTTTTTTTTAGTTAAAATGTCGTTCATCACCACGAGGACCATTTTACCGCGAGTGCCCCTTTTTCATTTTTTTTCATTTTTTTGCCAAGTCACTTTTCCATAAGATATTGCCAAATAGTGTCGTAAAACTTTTGCTTTTTTAGTGTTGGAAAGTGTGTCTAGATGATCTGGCTACCCATGCGTGACTTTGTTTTTGTCAGATACGACGTAGTTATTGGTATATTGGGTATTTAACTGCGGTTGCCAATTTCTGTTTTTTTTTTCAATATTTGTAAAAATTTACTACGTAGTAAGGAATTGCCGTATATTATTGATTTTTTTTCATGTTTATGTGTTAGAAAGTGTGCCTTGATGGTTGGGCTAACACGTGCATGTCTTTTTTTTTATCTGAGATGCCGTATATTAAAATGTTGGGCATTTTACTGCGAGTGCCCCTTTTTCATTTTTTTCATTTTTTTGCCAAGTCATTTTTCCGTAAGATATTGCCAAATAGTGTCGTAAAACTTTTGCTTTTTTAGTGTTGGAAAGTGTGTCTAGATGATCTGGCTACCCATGCGTGACTTTGTTTTTGTCAGATACGACGTAGTTATTGGTATATTGGGTATTTAACTGCGGTTGCCAATTTCTGTTTTTTTTCAATATTTGTAAAAATTTACTACGTAGTAAGGAATTGCCGTATATTATTGATTTTTTTTTCATTTTTATGTGTTAGAAAGTGTGCCTTGATGGTTGGGCTAACACGTGCATGTCTTTTTTTTTATCTGAGATGTCGTATATTAGAATGTTGGGAACTTTTCCGCGAGTGCCCCTTTTTATTTGTTTTGCATTTTTTTGCTTAGTCATGTTACCGTAAGGAATTGGCAAGTAGTGTCGCAAAACTTATATTTTTATAGTGTTGGAAAGTGTTTCTAGATGATATGGCTACCCATGCCTATCTTTTTTTAGCCAGATATAGCGTATAGGCCTATATAGGTATGTGTTCGATTATCCTGTGATTGCCATTTTTTCGTTTTTTCCCATTTCTTTCAAAATTACTACGTACTAAGGAACTATCACAGAGTATTGATTCATTTAGATGTTTATTTGTCGGAAAATGTGCCTTGATGGTTTGCCTAGCACGTGGCTGAAATTTTTTTTTCTGAAATGCGTATAATAAAATGTTGGCCATTTTTCCGCGAGTGCCCCTTTTTATTTGTTTTGCATTTTTTTACTTAGTTATGTTACCGTAAGGAATTGGCAAGAAGTGTCGCAAAACTTATATTTTTATAGTGTTGGAAAGTGTTTCTAGATGATCTGGCTACCCATGCCTATCTTTTTTTTTAGCCATATATGGCGTATATATAGGTATGTGTTCGATTTTCCTGTGATTGCCATTTTTTCGTTTTTTCCCATTTCTTTCAAAATTACTACGTACTAAGGAACTATCACAGAGTAATGATTCATTTATATGTTTATTTGTCGGAAAATGTGCCTTGATGGTTTGCCTAGCACGTGGCTGAAATTTTTTTTTTTTTCTGAAATGCCGTATATTAGAATGGCCATTTTTCCGCGAGTGCCCCTTTTTATTTGTTTTGCATTTTTTTGCTTAGTCATGTTACCGTAAGGAATTGGCAAGTAGTGTCGCAAAACTTATAATTTTATAGTGCTGGAAAGTGTTTCTAGATGATCTGGCTACCCATGCCTATCTTTTTTTTTAGCCAGATATGGCGTATATATAGGTATGTGTTCGATTTTCCTGCGATTGCCATTTTTTCGTTTTTTTCCCATTTCTTTCAAAATTACTACGTACTAAGGAACTATCACAGAGTAATGATTCATTTAGATGTTTATTTTGTCGGAAAATGTGCCTTGATGGTTTGCCTAGCACGTGGCTGAAATTTTTTTTTCTGAAATGCCGTATATTAGAATGGCCATTTTTCCGCGAGTGCCCCTTTTTATTTGTTTTGCATTTTTTTGCTTAGTCATGTTACCGTAAGGAATTGGCAAGTAGTGTCGCAAAACTTATATTTTTATAGTGTTGGAAAGTGTTTCTAGATGATCTGGCTACCCATGCCTATTTTTTTTTAGCCAGATATAGCGTATATATAGGTATGTGTTCGATTTTCCTGTGATTGCCATTTTTTCGTTTTTTCCCATTTCTTTCAAAATTACTATGTACTAAGGAACTATCACAGAGTAATGATTCATTTAGGTGTTTATTTGTCGGAAAATGTGCCTTGATGGTTTGCCTAGCACGTGGCTGAAATTTTTTTTTCTGAAATGCGTATAATAAAATATTGGCCATTTTTCTGCGAGTGCCCCTTTTTATTTGTTTTACATTTTTTTGCTTAGTCATGTTACCGTAAGGAATTGGCAAGTAGTGTCGCAAAACTTATAATTTTATAGTGTTGGAAAGTGTTTCTAGATGATCTGGCTACCCATGCCTATCTTTTTTTTTAGCCAGATATGGCGTATATATAGGTATGTGTTCGATTTTCCTGTGATTGCCATTTTTTTTGTTTTTTCCCATTTCTTTCAAAATTACTACGTACTAAGGAACTATCACAGAGTAATGATTCATTTAGATGTTTATTTGTCGGAAAATGTGCCTTGATGGTTTGCCTAGCACGTGGCTGAATTTTTTTTTTTCTGAAATGCCGTATATTAGAATGTTAGCCATTTTTCCGCGAGTGCCCCTTTTTATTTGTTTTGCATTTTTTTGCTTAGTCATGTTACCGTAAGGAATTGGCAAGTAGTGTCGCAAAACTTATATTTTTATAGTGTTGAAAAGTGTTTCTAGATGATCTGGCTACCCATGCCTATCTTTTTTTTAGCCAGATATGGCGTATATATAGGTATGTGTTCGATTTTCCGGTGATTGCCATTTTTTCGCTTTTTCCCATTTCTTTCAAAATTACTACGTACTAAGGAACTATCACAGAGTAATGATTCATTTAGATGTTTATTTGTCGGAAAATGTGCCTTGATGGTTTGCCTAGCACGTGGCTGAATTTTTTTTTTTTTCTGAAATGCCGTATATTAGAATGTTGGCCATTTTTCCGCGAGTGCCCCTTTTTATTTGTTTTGCATTTTTTTGATTAGTCATGTTACCGTAAGGAATTGGCAAGTAGTGTCGCAAAACTTGTATTTTCATAGTGTTGGAAAGTGTTTCTAGATGATCTGGCTACCCATGCCTATCTTTATTTTTAGCCAGATATGGCATATATATAGGTATGTGTTCGATTTTCCTGCGATTGCCACTTTTTCGTTTTTTCCCATTTCTTTCAAAATTACTACGTACTAAGGAACTATCACAGAGTAATGATTCCTCTAGATGTTTATTTGTCGGAAAATTTTGTTTACTTCTTTTTTGATTGAATATCATGAAATTTTTTTAGCTAAAATATTATATTGTTTTACATTTTTTTTTTCGATTTTATTTCCCTTCAAAAATTTTTTTTTGGGTCAGAATTTTAATCTTATAGTCGTAAAATAATCGACAATTATCCAGCAACCCACCATACAATTCTTATGCATATCCAAGAATAATTAGATTAGTAAATAACACCTTGAAATTGACATACCCTTCCTACATTTCAAGTGGCAGATTAGGGAGTCTGAGTCAGTGTGGTTGGCGGCCATTTTGTGGACATATCCGAAGCGTAAGTTGCCCTATCTATATATATTCTTGTTCCCTATAGAATTTGTGATATTTTGGTATATTTTTACCTGCATAAATATCATATTATATATTAAATATATGTATTTTTTTTACGAAATTTCTAAGTACTCAAAAAATTACCTTTAGATATGGCCCCTGATATAAATGTAATTTACAAAATAATGAAGATTTTTTTTTCATATTTCTATTTTAGGATAACATATGTTTATTCCCTAAAAAAATTAGCCACTTCCTATTTCATTTGGGTACCCAAAAAAATTCATGAAATTTGGACAAATTTTTTTGGCCAAAAAAAGTTACCCTTTTTTTCTCATTTCAGATCTTCACCTCCATGGGTCTGACTTCATCCAAAATACATCAAGATGTGTCCTAAACATTCAAGAATCAATTCCTAAAAGGATTTGTGTATATATGTATAAACTTTTTTTTATGAATTTTTATGTAAGGTCTTTTTTTTTCTACTTAATTTTTTAAAATATTTATAATAAATAGTTTTTCTGCAGATGAGTAGTATTTATCTTTACAGTTGTTTTAAGCATTCATTGAAGTTTTTTTTGGCAAAAGAAAAAAGGAGGTTACTGCAAAAACTGATTTTTCAAGAATTTTTTTTGGCGTCGGGGTCGAGCGCGTCCGAGTATACCCTTAAAGGGGGGTCCGAGGAGCGTACCTATCCAGGGTTAAAAATATCAACGTATCATTAAATCCCACCGAGAAAAATTTACAAGTTCAGATGGGATCCTCAGGAATAATTATTAACAACTCTTCATCTATGTTCCAGGTAATCATTAGGTTGTTATGTAGACATCCTACCATCATATTAATTGGCAAGGAGGATGGGATCCTCAGGAATAATTACTAACAATTCTTCATCTATGTTCCAGGTAATCATTAGGTTGTTATGTAGACATCCTATCATCATATTAATTGGCGACAATCAGAAGGACGAACACACGCAGAAGAAACATTGGGGCTTTTGTAGATTGATGGCCAGCACAAAAGAAGGAGCTTTTGTAGATCGATGGACAAGAGGAGAAAAAGCCCAATGAAGATTTTCCAAGCAGCAGAACGGAGGAATTTCATCAAAGCAAACAAGACTATAAAACAGATTTTGAGCGAAGCGAAAAATCTATTTTTGGGTGAGGTAGCCATATCGTCCTGATGGAAGTTCCTTCTTAGTAGCTTCCTAGGTTATATTTAACTACAGTGATATATCTCAGAGAATTTTACTAAAGGTACCCAGAATTCTAACTCCTGGCGCGAGTATCCCTTGTATTATCTTATACCAGACTTATAGGGATATCGCATAAGATCAGAGGACGTATTCTTGACACGCCACATAGCTATCTACACCCCTAATAGCGTTTTCACTTCGAGAGGGGAAAGTGGCAACAATTGCATGAGAGCCGTTATTAAGGCAATACTACTTGTACTGTAATTGGGCGCCAGCACGCCGCCGCGTTTCGCCATCTAGTCATTCTTAGTAGCGTTACTTAGGTGCTACAGATACAGTATATTAGGGAGGGATTAATTTATCCTTTGTCAAAAGAGGGTGGGTCCATCAGGACGACATGGCTACCTCACCCAAAAATAGATTTTTTGCTTCGCTCAAAATCCGTTTTTTTGGCTCAGGCCATGTCGTCCTGATGGAAGTTTACCAGAGCATTAATGTATCTGTGGATTTTCAATAGTGCCAATCATCTCGAGATAAATTTTCCTTGGTCGTCTAGACCCAGAGACACCTGGTGTTACCGTCATACACCATTCAACTGATCATGGACTATGTCAGTGCTTCCTGCCCCTTACAGGGAAGAGTCTTGGAAGACTCTAGGAGAAAAACCCGAGGATTGTGAGTTCAAGGAACAATTCTAGCAAACAAGTTGTAAATTAGTGTCCTCATATACATAAAGCATAGTTTGTACTCTGAATGGAATTGATCTGTGTAGGTTACTGATACCTCCCGAGTCTGTTTGTTCATTGGAGACAAGATAGAGAGGTTTACATTCTTGTAGGAAACTTTAAATCAGTAAGGTAAACAGGTTGGTACAATCAGTCATTACTAGGGACTAAACTCAATAGCATAGCATATAATCTGATGATTGTTTGCTTGGATCAGTAATAACCTTTGTTCTGAATATTTTTCCAAAAATAAGAGGATAAAAAGTAGCTCTAACACCCTTTATTTGTATTTTGGGATATTTGGGGCGAAATGAGACGCAAAGATTCCTAACTATGTTTATTAACAAATAGAATATAGAAATCAAGGGTTGTAACATGTACAATCAATCACAATTTTCACTGAAAATTTCTGCGAGAAAGCATAATTAGTAATAACAGAAAAGTTAATAAGGTTTCATCTGAAAAGGAAACACAAGCCACTCTATGGGAAATATGGAATATTTCACTATGGATTCTGTTGTTACAAAAGGAACACTTGCATATAAATATGCAATGCACATGTGTCAGTCTTTTATGCTTTTTGTCACCCATGTAATTAGAAAAGTCTATAGTGCCATGTACTAGACACATCACTCAACATGGTACAACGTAAGAGTCCATCATGTACAATCTTCACTAAAAAGTCCCAATAAGTGCACTGTTCTTCGCAGAAATCAAGCAGCAGGTTTTAGTCCACTACCTGCTGCCACCGCATAATGTTTGATTTCCTGTAATTGTTTCGCATAATGCTTGAAGAAGACCCTGGATGACTTCCATCCAGTGTAAGCGCGAAGACTTTCAAAAGACATATTGTGAAAGAAATTCAGAGACGAAGCAACTTTTCTCGGATCATGACCTGCGGGTGTATTGTCTGGATCCGCTCTGCGAATAAAATAGGTGATCTTCGCCCTTAGTTGTTTTAAGGTTAATGTTGAACCTGATGTTTCTCCCCTGAAAAGCTGACCTCCCTTAAAGTCTGGAGTTCTACGAAGATAGACCTTTAGGCATTCCACTGGGCATAGGGATGCTTCTTCCTTCAGAGGGCAGATTCTCCAGGGACCCCACCTCTTAGTGGGCAGTTCGTTCACGGCCAGAAACGCTGGGTCCGGAAAAAGGTTCAGTTCTCCGCAGTCTGTGAACTGAATGTGGCCATCATCCCTCGAGAGAGCCACTATTTCGCTAACTCTGGCTCCTGAGGCTAGTGCAAATAAGAATATCACTTTTTGAGTCAAGTCTTTTAGAGAGTAGTCTTCGTTGTTCAAGGTTGATGCCAAGTGAAGAACCTTATCCAAGGACCATGAAATGGGCCTTGGAGGAGCTGCGGGCCGAAGTTTAGCGCAAGCTTTTGGAATCTTGTTGAAGATATCATTGGAGAAGTCCACCTGGAAGGTGTACAGCAAGGGTCTGGTCAGGGCAGATTTGCACGTGGCAATCGTGTTGGCTGCTAAACCTTGTTCATGGAGATGGATGAAGAAGGATAAACAGAAATCTGTTGAAATCTCCTTTGGTTTCTTTGCCTTGACAAAGGCGACCCATTTCTTCCAGGAAGACTCATATTGTCTTCTCGTTGATTTTGACTTGTATTCTTCTAGAAAGTTAATACTGTCCCTTGAAATCCCAAACCTTTTCTTGACTGCTAAGGTGAGAAAATCATGAGATAAAGGTTCTGGGTTTTCGGTGATGAAGCTGAGACAGTCGACTTCTGCACTTGCTGAGTCAGAACTGGATCCGGCAACAGGATCAGCTTCAGCCGTAGTTCCGTTCTCAGGGGGAACCATATGCTGTTGGGCCATTTGTGGGCCACTATTGCTGCTGTTCCGTGAAAGGATCTCAGTTTGTTGAGCACTTTCAGCAGAAGGTTGGTTGGAGGGAACAGGTAGATCTTGGACCATCTGTTCCAGTCTAGAGACATCGCGTCTGTTGCTTCCGCTAGAGGATCCTCGTACGGTGCTACATACCGGGGTAGCTTCTTGTTGTCGCTCGTTGCAAAGAGGTCTATCTGCAGTCCTGGGACTGCAGAAAGATGAAGGAGAATGATCTTGCGTCTAGGGACCATTCTGACTCTATCGGGTTGAGCCTGGATAGAGCGTCTGCCGTCACATTACGGAACCCTTGAAGGCGGACTGCTGATAAGTGCCATCTCTTCTTCTCCGATCTTGAGCCCTGTCGATTCAGGCATCTCATTACAACCTCGCTGTCTAGTACCAGTCGGATATGGATTGAGCAGCGAAGTTTCAGTTTTTTCAGTGAGAGAAAAACTACCATGGCTTCCAGAATGTTGATGTGGAAGGTCTTGAAGAGGGAGGACCAGGTTCCTTGGACTTTCCGATAGTGAGAGTGGCCTCCCCACCCTTCCTTTGATGCATCCGTGTGAACGGTGACTGAAGGTAACGGCAGTTGTAAGGGTACCTTCTTCTCCAGGTACTTGGCCTCCGACCATGGCTTGAGGAGGGATCGCAGACGAGTTGGTATTGGTCTTTTCAGATCTCTTCGAGCGTTTGATGCGTATTTTCTCCAAACTCCTGATGTATCTTTTAATTGAGCTCTCAATACTGGGTCTGTCACTGAGGCGAACTTTTTCCATGAAGGGGAAGGCACGGAAAGAAGCAGCAATGAAGGAAGGGTGCTTCTTGCTGAGAGCCGGCACCTTGGAGCTAGTGAAGGCCCTCTCCTTCAAGGTTTTGGTAAACAAGGCCTGGGCCTTGGGGAGGTCTAGAATGATGACCTCTTTCGGCTCATTTCTTCTTTGGAAGGGGGTTCCGTCCTCAGGCGGACATAACAATCCGGGTAGGCCCCTTTGCTGGGCCAGAACTTCACATCATCTACTGGGACAGTCCCCAGTTTCTCGGAGAGGAAGATCTTCCCCCCTGACATAGGCATGTGCTCAGCATACCTCCAAGGATTGATGTCAGAAAAGGCGGGAAGGTCTTTGATGTTTAGCTTCTTGGGGGCTAAACGTGTAGACACGAGCTGGTGCATTTCAGTCCGTAGAGAAGCCTCCTTTTCGGATGACTGCTTTTGCATGTCCTGGAACATGGACAAAAGTGAATGCAGTGTATTAGTGATCGAGTCTATCTGGGGGGCAGAAGAAGAAGTCGACGGGACAGGCTCAGCCACCGTAGCCCATGAAACCGAAATAGTTTGGCTTTCTCAGCGTCGCCTTCAGGAGGTAAGACAGTCTCCTGCTCCTGCTCTTCCACTAGGAGACTTCATTCCATCTCCTCGGAGACAACCGACATGTTGTCTTCCAGTTGGATGTCCTTCAAGGCATTGGACACATCAGATTCTATCGGAATCTGGACGAGGGGAATCTCCAGTTGAGTTAGGGGAACAACTGCATCCGAAGATGCCCTAGGGAACAGACAAGCCCTCATCTTCTCATTAGGAAGGTATGGGCCAGTGGTGTTCTTCTGAAAACCTCTGACCCTTTTTTGCAGCGTCTCTCATGCTGCTTCCCTTGACTCTGTGGACTTTTGATCATCAAAAGCCTCGTTGACCGGTTTTTCACAAACGGTACATACCTATGGGTCCCAAGATTTCAGAGATCCCTTCGTGATTGAGCAGCGCGCATGGGTTCTGTACATGTCGTGGCCACAGAAGTTCTTACTGCGGACCTTGCAGAAATGGTTCCCGCACTCGGTATGCTCCTCCTGTAAAGAAAGAAAAGCATATAAGTATTTGGTGAAAATCTCAGAATTTCATCATACAGTGGTATACACATTATTTAGCTTAGGATAGTGTAAGCTAGAAAAAGGGAAAGACACCCACATGTGCCTCCTGTCCAGCCCATTGCTATGACTTCCTTCAATATTGAACACTAAATTCTTGACGAATTATATGGGAGGATAATATGCTTGGATATAAAGTGTAATTTTAACACTGTCTTCTAAGGTTCAATATTGGGGATTTTTTAATAATGGTTATCAACCATTAAATTAAGCAGAGAGAATCACTGTCTAGAAGTAGTGGTCTCACAATAGGCTGCCCATGAAGCACCTTGTAGTTTGGAAAAAATTTTGTATGGCCTACAGCGCAGACCATACAGCGGTGTGTCATGCGGAGTAATCAATATCGCAGTGACTACGACCACCGCAGTCAGTATTGTAGTGCCTGCCGGTATACGCCGGCATTGCCCTGGGCTATTGAAGGTATATACAGCCTTCATGGATAAAGGGCGGTGGGTCGCCGGCAGTTGCTCCGCTTCCAGCCGCCGAGGGGTCCCTTTATCATGGTGGACCCGCTGGCAGCCGGCGGAGAGAATGTCTGCAGACATGGATGACCGGCTGCCGGCAGTCAACATAGTTGTCGGCAGCCGGCCAGAGTGTGTGCCCGTTGCTGTTGGGTTGCCGATCAATGGCACCCATGGCAAGCGGCGGCAGAGCAATCTGACGGCGGACAGTCATCCGAGTTGGCTGCCAGAAGCCATAAGCTGCCGGCAGTCGGCCCAGGGTTGATGGTAAGATAAAGAGAAAGTATGGATGGGGGGGGGGGAAAGCAAAGGCTCAGCCTTGAAGACCTTCATCCGGAGTGAGGGTTCATATGGAAGGGGGAATTATATTCGGGCTTCCATCCAACCATAGCCCATCCATATTGGTAGGAGGGTCATGGAAGACAGTCCAAGGGAGGACTGACAGGGAACCCCGAGCCAATCCCGCAAACTACCCATAGGGTCGATTGTAGAATGATGGCCAGGATGTGTGAAGGCTAGGCCAACACTAAAGGACAGCAGGGGAGGGGCAAGGGTCCTGCAGGTGAGGTAGTACCTAGAAGGCACTACCTAACTTTAAAGATTCTGGTCCATAGTAAAGACAACCTTAGGGGCCAGGGAATTCAATTCCCTAGGTTGGGTTAGTCTAATTGGGTGAGAAGGTGGTACACAAGTCGCTGTCTCAACTGAGGAACAGAATCTAGTGTCGGAGACCCTAAGGAAGGGAAGAATTCAATTCTTCGGCTTAGGACTTGCCGGCACAGGACTGTCTGCTAGGCCTTGGAGAGGAGGAATTATCATATGACGCCTCCAGGGTATGGCCTAGGGAGGTGTAGCCTCCTGCATTGGCAACCTAACCTGGCTTGGGAAATCATTTCACCAAGACGGACGGTTGTTGATCGCAGATATGCTGCTCTGATGTCCCGTACTAAACTCAAAACCAACTCGCTGGTTGAGAGAAAGAAGCGGGAACACCCCAGTAAAGATTTGCCAAAGTACAATTCAAGGCAAAGCCAACTAGGGTTAGCCTAGGCTAGTCAGAGGGAGGAGGAATTGCTCTTAAATCTCACAAGAAGATTGGTACTGACTTAAAAGGTATAGGTGGTGTCAGTCTCCACTTGAAAGACGATTCAAGAGCAATTGGGGACATGTATGAAAGTATACTAAAGCCCCTAGTCTGGTAGCCTAGGCGCAGTGAGAATCGGTCTCCGAAACTCTCTCATATACTATCTTGGAAGAGGAAAATTTTTAAGCAGGAATATCTTAATTGTATAAAATATTGCCTGTTCTTCAATAAAACTTTACCAGGAAGGTTATATCATGCATGAAGTATGTAGGTGCCTAGGCTAGGAAGCCTAGCACTGGTGGGGAGCGGTCATAAATATGCCAAATCCACGAAAACAATGGCATAATATAAGAATTCCTCGCTAAATTGCTAAATAGCTAAAAGTTATTAAAGCGATCAATGCCGGGAAAAGTCGTTCTGGCTAACTAAATGTACATGCAAAGAACGACCGCATCCAAGACACCAACCGGCTGGCAACAGCTCTTGTTACGTTAATTACGAACTGATATCGAGGAAAAAACTGGCAAGAACTTACATTTATACAATTCAAAGATATTACTTAACTTTCCAGAGGCACATAAGGTTGGGGAAGACATCATCGTAGCAAAACAATCCAAAATAGCTAGAGATAACACGGGATAAACACCGGTCAGGAACGCTACGAACGAAAAAATAGATGGCGGCACGCAGCGGCGTGCTGGCGCCCAATTACAGTACGAGAAGGAGTATTGCCTTAAAAACGGCTCTCCTACAATTCTTGCCACTTTCCCGTCTCGAAGCGTAAACGCTATTAGGTGTGTAGATAGCTATGTGGCTTGTCAAGAATACGTCCTCTGATCTTATGCAATATCCCTTTAAGATAATACAAGGGATACTCGTGCCAGGAGTTAGAATTCTACATACCTTTAGTAAAATTCTCTGGGATATATCACTGTAGTTAAATATAACCTAGGAAGCTACTAAGAAGGAACTTCCATCAGGACGACATGGCCTGAGCCCAAAAAGTATATTGTAAAGTTGGGTAGGATACAAGAAAGGTAGGATACAAAGTGACTTCAGAACAGTAATCTATTGTAGGTAATAAGGTAAGAATTAAAATACCTTTTGACATTGAACATCCTGAACGATTTAGCATCACAGCTGAGCCCAATTCTGTTTCAACAAGATGGCAACAGTGGTGTGAGGAATTTAAGATTTATTTAGAAGCATTAGGGAACATGAAGGATGCCCAAAAGAAGGCATTATTACTTCATACAGCAGGTAGGGAAGTTCGGGAAGTGTTTAAGACATTGCGGCCTAAAGATGACACAAGTGAAGCTGCAATTAAATCTATTTTTGGGTGAGATGGCCATGACGTCCTGATGGAAGGTTCCTTTAGTAGCTTCCGAAGGGTATATATGTCTACAGTGGATATTCCCAGAGAATTAAACCAAAGGTTTCACAGAATTCTAACTTCTGGTGCGAGTACCCTAAAGGTTTCCCTTTAGGATATCGTATATCAACAGGGGACATACGGATTGACACGCCACATGAGTATCTGCACCCCACATAGCGTTTACGCTTTGAGAGGGAAAAGGTGGCGAGATAACTGAGGAGCCGTTGCAAAGTTATCCTCCTATGTTACTGTAACGGTACCTCGCGTCGTAAACAAACGGCAGCCATAGCTGTCCGCCATCATGAATGACGTCACGTCCGTCTTTTTCATTCCAAACTCAGCGCATCTACCAGCCTCCACGATACAATATGGAAGGGAGGGGCCTGGCAGGCTGAACTGGAAACAGTAGGGCGGGTCCATCAGGATGTCATGGCCATCTCACCCAAAAATAGATTTTTGGCTTCACTCAAAATCCGTTTTTTGTGCTCAAGCCATGACGTCCTGATGGAAGTGTACCAGAGAATTAGTGTATTGTGGTTTTTCCCCATTTCAAGTGCCTTCTACTTCAAACAATATTTTTTGGTCTGGTGACCATAGAGACCGTGACATCTCCGTTATATGTCACTACCAATGGCATAACAATGACATGGCTTCCTGCCCTCCTGGCAGAGAGGTCCTGTTTGGACAAGAGGAATATCTCGAAGTGCCCTGATGAAGATAAACTCACCTGGATGCGAAGATCGTGTCGGTCTCGTGGACAGATCAGAAGGTTGAATATTTATGCAGGAACAATATTTCACTGATTGTTGAGCATATCTCAGACAGGAAATTTATTATACATATTATAATAATAGGAATGGGGGGCAGAGAAAACAGTAACAGCAATTTATTTTCATATGGAAAGGCGAAATAAGATGCACATGGTAAATAAAATATCTACTTTATTCAATAAATTGCAAAATTAAAGTAAGGTAATTATTTACAATAATATAATTGAATAATGGACATAGATTATGAGTTGACAGACGATAATGTGGAATCTGAAAGGGAAAAAATTATTGCCTTTATACACATAAGTTCCCGGAGGAACAAAAGTCTGTTTTAAAATCACTATACACTTCTTGTCAAAGAACATGTGGCACACGTGTGAGAATCTATGTCACTTCACCTTGGGGAAGAACAGTCCAAATGTGACACTAAGTGTCACCTGAAATCACTATGTATCGCACTAGGGTCAACACAGGCACCTGTTGAGCTAGAGTCCCGAAATAACTCACTGTTCTACGCAGCACTAAACAGCAGGTTTCATTACACTACCTGCTGCTACCATGAATCTCTTGATTTCGTGCACCTGCTTCGCATAGTGTTTGAAGAACACTCTTGAGGATTTCCAGCCTGTAAATGACTGAAGGCTTTCGAAATCCATTCCTTGGAAGAAATTCAGGGAAGAGGCGACTTTCCTAGGATCATGACCTGCGGGTGTTCTGTCAGGATTTTCTCTGCGAATAAAGTAGGTAATTTTCGCCCTTAGTTGTTTAAGTGACAGGTCGCTACTAGATGTTTCTCCTTTAAAAAGCTGTCCTCCGCCAAAGTCTGAAGTTCTTCGAAGATAGACCTTAAGACTCTCCACTGGTCATAGAGAGACATCTTCCGTCAGAGGGCAGATTCTCCAGGGTCCCCATTGTGGAGGATTAATTTTTTTTTTATTTTTTTTTTTATTTTCTTTTGCCAAATCCAGAGAGAGAGAGAGAGAGAGAGAGAGAGAGAGAGAGAGAGAGAGAGAGAGAGAATTTCATTTGCTTTAGTTTTGCTAAATCGCATGAGAGTGTGTGTGTGTCTGTTTGTGTGTGTGCATGTGTGTTTGTGTGTCCACGGTGTGCGCCGAAGAACAAGTGGTAGTTAGCGAATGATTGTTTGTAGTCGGAAAGACTGTCGGTATATTTGAGGTTGTTTGTTTACATTTTTTAGTTAGGTTATGACAGTGGTGAATGTTTCGGAGCGAATGCTTTTTTGATTTGACTGCAGCAAGAGGCAGTAGTGAGTGCTGGATTTACGATTTGACTATTATTTAGTACCAGCGTTGGAAGTGATTATTGGTTTTCTAAGTAAGTACAGTTTTGTTTATATTTGCTTGTCGTGATCGTGAATGATAGGAATAATTTATTATTCATCTTTGATTATAGTGCGATAGTTCAGTTAGTTAGGAGTGTTCGTAAGTGTTATTCTTTTTTTATTTTGGCAGGCCGTGATTCCTCCTTTGGAGTGACTAAATTTGTTAGAAACTGGATTTAATGTTGACGACCTGGCCTGTATTACGATTTTGCTTGGACTGCTTTTTGGATTGATGATGATGATGATGATGATGATGATAAGGATGATGATTACTGCTTACAAAATCAGCGAGGCAGTTGTGGCAAATTGTCACACAGTTTAATCTATTAAAGCTGTGATAGTAGTAGTTGTGTCATTAAAGACAGTTGGCTTAGTGAATGACTACGAAGTGTTTTTTTACGTATCTTGCGGAGTGTTAGTGAACACAGGCAATATATATGTTTGGTGATTTGAAGTTAAGGTTGTGGTTAATTTAATTTTAAGTTTTGTTAGGTGTTGTTTTTTTGGTTGGTTTATTTGAATGGTATTAAGTTTTTTCAGTGTTCAAGTTTATAATTAGTGTTAAGTGATTATTTTGGTTGTGGACGGTTTGTGATAAGTATTCTAATTTTAATAAATATAGTTTTAAGGTTATGGTTGGTTTTTGTGTCCTTTTCGTTCAAGAGTCCAGTTTATGATAAAGTAAGGGGAAAGTATGTGTTGAGGAGACAATTGTCAGTAAGTAAGATTCAAGGGTGTGGGGGTTGTTTTTGCAACATTCCGCCACACCATCTCTTGGTGGGGAGTTCATTTTTGGCGAGAAACGTAGGGTCAGGGAAGAGGGTAAGTTCCCCTGTTTCGGCAAACTATATCTGGCCCTCCTCTCATAATAATGCCACTATTTCACTGACTCGAGGCTCGAGCTCCCAATGCGAGAGCAAAAAGTAAAATTACTTTTTGAGTCAAGTCTTTCAGAGGGCAAGATTCATTGTCCAAGTTAGAGGCAAAATGAAGCACCTTATCCAGGGACCAGGTGATGGGTCTCGGTGGAGGTGCAGGACGGAGTCTAGCACATGCCTTGGGAAGTTTGTTAAAGTTTTCGTTGGACAAATCTATTTGGAAGGCATACAGTAGTGGTCTAGTCAAGGCCGATTTACAAGTGGAAATCGTATTGGCTGCTAAGCCTTGTCCATGAAGGTGAATAAAGGACATGCAAAAATCTATGGAGATTTCCGTAGGATATTTTGCCTTGACAAAGGACACCCACTTCTTCCAGGTTGATTCGTATTGCCTTCTGGTAGACTTTGTTTTGTGTTCCTCTAGGAAGTCTAAACTTTTCTTCAAGATACCAAACCTTTTCTTAACAGCTAGGGAGAGAAAATCATGAGATGAAGGTCTTGGACTTTCTTTGATGAATCGAAGACAGTCGACTTCTGCACCTGTTGGGAGAGAACTGGGCCCGGCAGAGGGATCAGCTTGGGCTGTAGCTCCAGAACTAGGGGAAACCAGTTACTCCGGGGCCACTTGGAAGCCACTAGGGCTGCTGTTCCCTTGAAGGTTCTCAGCTTGGAGAGGACTTTCAGCAGAAGATTGGGTGGAGGGAACAGGTAAATCTTGGACCATCTGTTCCAGTCCAGTGACATGGAGCCTCGAAAGGATCCTCGAGACTTTGGCCGAAAGGTCGTAAACTGCCTTTCAAACACTGGGGTGAGCACTGGTGACTGAGTCGCCAGGGTTTGGGGCACCAGTTGAAAGGTGGTGGGTGGTTGTGCCACCGTCTGGGGCACCGTGGCCACAGGAAGCTGCTGTTGCTGCTTAGGCCGAGAGGGCACTCTAGGTCGCTTTGATTTATTCTTCGGCTGGGGACTCTCGTCAGCTGAAGATTTCCTCTTGGTGAACAAGCCCCACTTGGAAAAGAGGTTCCTGTTTTCAGTGGCGGCTTTGTCCACGACCTCTTTGGCCACTTCACTTGGGAAGAGGTCTTTTCCCCAGATGTTGGAAGCTATCAGCTTCCTGGGTTCGTGCCTCACCGCTGCCGAGGCGAGCACAAACTCTCTACAAGCCCTTCTGGCTTTAATAAAGTTGTACAGGTCTTTAGTCACCGTCGCCAGATGGGCTTTGGCGAAGACCATGTACATGTACGGTTTATCTGGGATGCTTGCCAATGTCTCCAGGCCAGTCTGTAGAGACAAAGAAGCAGCTAAGCGTTCTTTTGTCTCCTGCTCTCTACGTAGGAGTAAGTCCGACAGCTTGGGGAGGTCTTCGCCGAACTGTCGTCCGGCAATATCTGCCTCCAGCTTCCCGACTGTGAAGGTGTTGTGGACATCCTTCCAGTCTGCATCGTCTGATGGAAAGGCTAGGGAGAAGGGTCTACACTCTTCGAGTGTAGGGCATGGTTTCCCTGCCTTGATTGCATTTAAGGCTGCCTTGAGCCCTTTATCCATAAAGGGGAAGGCACGTTGAGGATCAGCAATGAAGGACGGGTGCTATTTGCTGAGAGCCGGCACCTTAGAGCTAGTAAAGGCCCTCTCCTTTAAGGTGGTGGTCAATAAGACCTGAGCCTTAGAGAGTTCAAGGACAATCGTTTCCTTGGGCTCTGTCTCCTCTTTTGACGCTGGTTCCGTCCTGAGACGGACGTAGCAGTCCGGGTAGGCCCCTTTGCTGGGCCAGAATTCAATTTCCTCTACTGGGACAGTACCCAGTTTATCTGAGAGGAAGATCTTCCCGCCCGACATTGGCATGTGCTCTGCATACCTCCAAGGGTTAACGTCAGGGAAGGCAGGGAGATCCTTAACGTTCAGCTTCTTCGGAGCTAAACGTGCCGCAACCAGTTGATGGATTTCGGTCCGAAAAGAGGCCTCCTTCTTGGTTGATTTCTGTTGCATGTCTTGCACCATGGACAGCAACGAGTGCAAAGTACTCGTAATAGAATCCAGTTGGGGCGCAGTGGAGGAAGTAGAAGGCACTGGCTCATTCCCTATAGCCGATGACACCGCAATCGTATCGGCTTTCTCCGGTAGTGGTTCGGGTGGAACATCATCCGCCTGATCCAGCTCCTCCACTAAGAGATTGTTCTCAGCCTCCTCTGAGACAACTGACATGTTGTCCTCAAGTTGGATGTTCTCCAAGGCATCCGGAACTTCAGATTCTACCGGAATCTGAACAAGGGGAATCTAGGGTTGAGCCTGGGGAATGACCGCATCCGAAGATGCCCTAGGGAAAAGACATGCCCTCATCCTTTCATTAGGAAGGTATGGGCCGGATATATTCTTCTGAAAACCCCTAACCCATTTACGCAGCTTCTCCCTTGCTGCGTCACTTGACTCAGTTGACTTTTGGTCATCAAAAGCCTCTGTTACTAGGTTAGTACAATCGGTACATACCTGCGGGTCCCAATACTTGAGAGCCCCCTTGGTGACAGCGCAGCGAGCATGGGCCCTGCACATATCGTGGCCGCAGAAGTTCTTACTGCGGACCCAGCAAAAACTATTCCCGCACTTGGGATGCTCCTCCTGTAAAAAGAGGAAAAGTCTATTGGTATTTGGTGAAATTCTCAGATTTAAACATACATAACGGATTTTGAGCGAAGCGAAAAATCTATTTTTGGGTGAGATAGCCATGTCGTCCTGATGGAAGGTTCCTTCAGTAGCTCCCTAGGGTATATTTAACTACAATTGATATTCCCAGAGAATCAAACTAAAGGTTATCACAGAATTCTAACTTCTGGTGCGAGTACCCTAAAGGTTTCCCTCTAGGATATCGTATATCAACAGGGGACGTATGTATTAACATGACACATAGCTATCTACACCCCATATAGAGTTAACACTTCGATATGGAAAGGTGGCGAGATAACTGAGGAGCCGTTCCAAAGTTACTCTCATCCGTGGCTACTTTTGGTACTCAAGACGTAAACAAACGGGCGCCATTGCTAAATGACGTCACGTCCGTCCTCATCCTGAGCTCAGCTTCTACCAATCTCCGCAATACAGTAGGTCAGGGAGGGGCCTGAAAGGCTGAACTAGAATAGACGGGAGGGTCCATCAGGACGACATGGCTATCTCACCCAAAAATAGATTTTTCGCTTCGCTCAAAATCCGTTTTTTGGGCTCAAGCCATGTCGTCCTGATGGAAGTGTACCAGAGAATTAATGTATCGTGGATTTTTTTCCCCTTTAATCCAAGTGCCAAGGGCTTCGAACAGTATTATAGAACATGTCCTTACCAGAGATTCTATGATTAACTGGTTTCCTGCCCCCCTGGCAGGGAAGTCCTGGTGGACAATAGGAACATCTCGAAGCGATCATTGAAGAACTACTCACCCGGTGAAGTCATGCTAGACTCGGAGACAAGACCAAGGTTAAAATTCGAGTAGGAATATTATCAAGCATAAGTAAGTATATAACATAATTACTACTCACCTGGAGGAGAGATCATGCTGGTCTCGGAGACAGGACAAAGGTTAATATTTGAGTAGGAATATTATAGAGGCATAAGTGAGTATATAACATAATTACTTATATTATTCTTTTTGATCATCATTAAAGAGGTAAATGAAACTATAACAATCGTATATTTCTTATAAGGAATAGGAGCGAAAGGAGACGCACATGGAAATAAAATAGACATTTTATTTTTTAGGATTGCAGATCATTATGGAAGTAATTACAATAATGATTATAGAATTTATTTACAATAATAAAGAAAAATGTACATAGAAATGAAAGACAGTAATCTTGATTCTGAAAAGAAAAGTTTGCTTTTTAGAAACACAAGTTCCCAGAGGAATGCCAGTCTTTTAAAATTCAAAGAAAACACTCCATGCCCTAGGGCATGTGGCACTCGTGTAAAGTCTATGACATTTCACCTTGGTAAAGAACAGTCTATTAGAAACACTAAGTGTCCATTAAATCACTATGTATCATAATAGGGTCAACACAGACACCCGTAGAGTTAGAGTCCCATGTAACTCACTGCTCCATGCAGATTTAAGCAGCAGGTTTCATAACACTACCTGCAGCTACCACGAAATGCTTAATTTCGTGCACTTGTTTTGCGTAGTGCTTGAAGAAAACGCGCGATGATTTCCAGCCTGTAAAGCTCTTGAGGCTTTCGAAATACATACTCTGGAAGAAGTTCAGAAAAGAAGCAACTTTTCTAGGATTGTGACCTGCGGTTGTACTGTCAGGATCCGCTCTGCGAATGAAGTAGGTGATTTTCGCTCTTAGTTGTTTCAGTGACAGGTCGCTGCCCGATGTTTCTTCTTTGAAGAGTTGTCCTCCTCCGAAGTCTGAAGTTCTTCGAAGATAGACCTTAAGACTCTCCACTGGGCATAGAGAGACATCTTCCTTCAGGGGGCAGATTCTCCAAGGGCCCCATCTCTTGGTGGGTAGTTCATTCTTAGCGAGAAACGTCGGATCGGGGAAGAGGGTAAGATCTCCTGTCTCGGCGAACAGGATATGACCCTCTTCTCTTGATAATGCCACTATTTCACTGACTCTGGCTCCCGAGGCGAGAGAAAAAAAGGAAGATAACTTTTTGAGTCAGGTCTTTCAGAGGGCACGAATCGTTGTCCAGGCTAGAAGCAAAATGGAGCACCTTGTCCAGGGACCAGGAGATAGGACCAGAAGGACATGAAAAAATCAATAGTAATTTCCGTAGGATTTTTTGCCTTGACGAAGGAGACCCACTTTTTCCAGGAAGATTCGTACTGCCGTCTGATAGACTCAGTCTTGTACTCCTCGAGGAAGTCTAAGCTTTTCTTCGAGATCCCAAACCTTTTCTTTGCGGCTAAGGAGAGAAAATCCTGAGATGAAGATCCCTGACTTTCAGTGATGAAGCGAAGACAGTCGACTTCTGTACTTGTTGAGAGAGAACTGTACCCGGTAGGGGGTCAGCGTGGGCTACAGCTCCAGGACCAGGGGATACCAATTGCTCAGGGGCCACTTGGAGCCACTTGGAGCCACTAGGGCCACTGTCCCTTTGAAGGTTCTCAGTTTGGATAGGACTTTCAGCAGAAGGTTGGGAGGAGGGAACAGGTATATCCTGGACCATCTGTTCCAATCCAGGGACATGGCGTCCACTGCTTCTGCCTTGGGGTCCTCGTAGGGGGCCACATATCGAGGAAGTTGATTGTTGTCGCTTGTCACGAAGAGATCGATCTGAAGTTCCGGGACTTGGTGAGAGATGAAGGAGAATTATCTTGCGTCTAGAGACCATTTCGACTCTATGGGGCTTGTCCTCGATAGAGCGTCCGCCGTCACGTTGCGGAATCATTGTAGGTGAACTGCAGACAGGTGCCATTTCTTCCTTTCTGCCAAACGAAAGATCGGGAGAAGCACATGATTTATTTTGGGCGATCTCGAGCCCTGACGGTTGAGACATCTGACTACCACCGAGTTTTCCAGAGTCAGACGGATGTGGATCGAGGGAGGCGGGGAGAGTTTCTTTAGGGTGAGAAGAACCGCCATGGCCTCTAAGATGTTGATGTGAAATGTCTTGAATAGGGGAGACCATATTCCTTGAACCTGCTGTTGGTGGGAGTGACCTCCCCAACCCTCCAGTGAAGCGTCCATGTGGATGTTGATCGATGGAGGCGGGTGTTGAAGAGGGATGGACCTTTTCAGGGCCTTTGCTTCTGACCACGGCTTGAAAAGTAAGCGAGATCTGTTCGGAAGCCGTCTCTTGAGGTCTCTTCGAGCGATGGATGCAAATCGTCTCCAGACTCCCGCGGCATCCTTTAGCTGTGCGTGAAGCACTGGGTTTGTCACAGAGGCGAACTGTAGAGAGCCAAGAACTTGTTCCTGTTGGCGTCTTGAGATCCGTTTGGATTTTAGAAGCCCTCTGACAGACCCTGCTATTTCCTTCCTTTTCTTCTGTGGAATGGAAAGGCGGTGTGACTGAAGGTCCCAATGGATTCCCAACCATTGGAACTTCTGAGCCGGAGAGAGGTGAGATTTTTCTGCGTTTATCTTGAAGCCCAGGTCCTCTAGGAACTGGGTGACTTTGTTGCAGGCTCTCAGACAATCTTCGGGCGATGTCGACCAGACTAGCCAGTAGTCTAGTTAGGCCATCACTTGGACGCCCTGAAGACGTAGCTGTTGGACGATTGCGTCTGCCAGCTTGGTGAAGATCCGTGGAGCCACGTTGAGCCCAAAGGGCATGGCCCTGAAGGCGTAACTTTTCCTTTGGAGTCGAAATCCTAGGTAGGAGGAAGCGTAGTGATTCATTGGAATGTGCCAGTAGGCATCTGCCAGGTCTATGGAGACCGTGTAGGCCCTGTGAGGCAAGAGGGTCCTTATTTGTTGCAGAGTCAGCATCTTGAATTTGTTGTTCGCAATGAACTTGTTGAGGGGGGACAAGTCTAGAATGACTCTGAGTTTGTCTGAGTCTTTCTTGGGAACACAAAAGAGTCTCCCTTGGAACCTGGTTAACTTTACCCTCCTGATCACCTTCTTGTTCAAGAGTTCCAGGACATATTCTTCCAGGAGGGGGGTTGACTGTTGGAAGAATTGCTGGAAGGATGGGGCTGGTTGAATCCAACTCCAGCCCAGTCCTTTCTTGACTATGTTGTGTGCCCAAGGATCGAAGGTCCAACGATCCTGGAATTGGCGGAGTCTTCCTCCCACCGGAAGCACTTCATTGCTTCTGGTGTCCCAAGGGTTTGCCACCTAGGACGCTAGCTCCACTTCCTCCTCTGCCTCTGGAGGGACGCCGAGAAGAATATCTGCCGGAGCCTCTGGCTGAGCTCCTACCTTTGGGACGAAAGGTAGTCGAGTGTTGCTCATAGGCAGGGGTGAAGACCGGTGACTGCGACACCACCAGCTGGGGGACCAGTTGAAAGGTCTGTTGTGGCTGCGTAGCCACTTGGGGAGTAGCGGGACCCGGATACTGTCGTCTTGGTTGACGTTGCTGGGGTCTGGGTTTTGAGGATTTCCTCTTAGGCTGAGGGCCATCGTCCTGAGAGGACTTCCTCTTTCGGGACATGCCCCACTTATGGAGAAGGTTCCAGTTCTCCGTAGCAGCTTTGTCCACTATCTCTTTCACCAAGGTAGACGGGAAGAGATGTTTGCCCCAGATATTGGAGGAAATCAGTCTCCGAGGTTCGTGTTCCACTTAGCAAAGGTCATGTAAAAGTCCAGGACTCTGGTGTCCCCGGCCATGAGTTCTAGCTGTACCTGATGGGACAGCAAAGTGGCGAGTCTCTCTTTCATATCCTTTTCCCCACGAAGGAGATGATCGTTCAGCCATGGGAGGTCCTCGTTGAATTGACGACCGGCCACATCAGGTTCTAGCTTTCCTACCGTGAAGGTCAACTGGACGTCTTTCCAATACCTATCATTGGGGGGAAGAATAAGGGAGAAGGGTCTGCACTCCTCCAGTGCAGGGCAAGGCTTCCCTTCCTCCACAGCCTTCATGACCGCTTGGAAGGCCTTTTCAATGAAGGGGAAGGTCGCAGTAGCTGGACCAACGAAGGTTGGATGCTTCTTGCTCAGCGCTGGCATCTTGGAGTTTGTGAAACCCCGGCTCTTCACTGCTTGAGCTAGCATATAAATTGGGCCTTCACGAGATCGAACACTATTACTCACTTCGGTTCGGTCTCTTCTTTTGAGGCTGGTTCGGACCTGAGCCGGACATAACAGTCCGGATAAGCCTCGAAGTTCGGGAAGAACTCCACTTCTTCCAACAGAATAGAGCCAACCCTTTCACTAATGTAGATCTTGCCAGTAGTGATTGGCATATGCTCGGTGTATCTCCAAGGGTTAGCTTCCGAGCAGGTGGGGAGGTCCTTAACCGAAATCTTCTTCGGTTGTTTGAAGTCGACAAGAGTCGTCCGGAATTGTTCCTGGGTCTCGCGCAGCTTCTTGTCCATGAGGGCTTCAAGCATTCTGAAGATCTTTTGAGTGGCCGATGGAAGAGGGTCCGGGGTGGCAGAAGTCGAAGGAACAGGTTCCTCGGACGGTGCTGGAGTTGCTGGGGGAGCTGGAGCGACTTCGTTCTACGAGTCAGGGTATTCCACCTGATCTTCCTCATAGTTGTACCAACCGTGTTTCACACAATTGTACATAATTCCTTTTGTATATATTATGCTTGTATCTTCGCTCTTCCCTCGCACTAAAACGAACATGAAAATTCATGTCTGGTTTTTCCTCTGTAATATTGTCTGTCTTGTGAACTTGTTATGTCCTGTTGCCTTGAGGTTTTGTATATAAGGATAATGTTCTACAATAATATAACTCAGTCGTTTCCAACCTGCCTTTGAGTTCACAGCCTTACTCAGCTCCGTCACATTGGTGACCCCGGAAGTCGACTCGTTCCCACTGCCTTCCACCCCCACCTCCCTCGCCCCTCCATCGTTGGTACTATGACGGAGACGGACTCTACTACAGCAGTTGGCGCCGCGGCCGCCCCATTGAAACTTTCACCGTTCGCCAGCAGAGAAGCGTTTGCTTGGTTTCAACGCGCTGAAGTCCACTTTCGTATCAGGGGCGTGACTCGCCAGCCGCCCGTATAGCAAAACTTTTTCAGCTCTCGCAACAACCGTTGGGGGACCAAAGGGCTTCGCTTGCCCTCAGGGAAATGACCAGTATCGCTCGCCTTCAACCTGCCGCAGACGGCTCTCCTCGTGAGGTGAACCTACTTCGTGCCCTTTGGATATGCCGTTTACCCGAACCTGTACGCGCTGCCATACCCGATGTCGATAGTTTACCCATAAAGGACTTGATGACTAAAGCCGACGCCCTTATGAACAGCCACTTCAAGACCTCCATCAACGCCTCCACCCCTGACGACGAGGATGCCTATTCAACGTCAACCGAAGCTGACATGAATGCCGTAGGACATACACGCCTACCCCGTGACGTGCCGAAGCGGCGACAAAGCCGCCCACCACCCACCAATCGCTCACGCCCCAACGAACGACTTCTACAGCCACTTACTACCTCCCATCCGCCGCAGTTTTGCTACTACCACTTCAGATTCGGGGCAACCACGAAGAAATGTGCCAAAGATTGTCAGTGGCAAAAAAACGTGTAAGTAGGCCATCGCTTGTGGCGGTGGCCTCCCATGTTTCTAATCTTTTCTTTTTACAGGATGCAGGAACGGGTGCTTGTCGTTCTCTTTTGCCAAGGAAACTCTTCAAGGCACAACGTAGTCTGTCTACATCTGCCAACGTCCGCTTGGTAGCTGCCAACGGATCTGCGATACCCACCTACGGTTACGAGAACCTCACATTATCATTCAGAAACGGTAAATTCAATTGGAAGTTTCTCGTCACAATGCCAATCCTCGGTGCGGATTTCCTCTCTCATTTCCACATTCTGGTCGATGTCGCCCACCGACGATTGGTCAACGCAGACTCGTACTTGTCGACACCTCTTCAACCCGCCCCCTCTAACCTCGCTCTCCACATCAGCGCACCCACGGATGCCTACACCCACCTCCTCACGTCGTACCCGGAAGTTTTCCGTCCAGAACTTCGCCAAACGCCCACGGTTCCTGCCAAGCACGGTATTTATCACCATATCAAGACGACGGGACCCCCAATCTTTGCAAAATTCAGACGTCTGGCACCGGAACGATTGGCAGCCGCCAAACACATCCTTTCTGAAGAAAGACGGCTCCCTCCGTCCGTGCGGGGATTACAGGCGCCTGAACATGCAAACAGAACCGGATCACTACCCCCTCCCAAACATTGCCGATGTAACCTACCTGCACAAAGCGAAGGTTTTCTCTACGCTCGACCTCCTGAAGGGGTATTATCAGGTGCCTATGAACCCAGAAGACATCCCCAAGACCGCCATCACCACTCCGTTTGGCACATACACCTTCAATTACTCCTGTTTTGGCCTTCGTAATGCTGGGGCAACGTTTCAACGTCCCATGGATGGCATCTTAGGGGACCTCCCTTTCTGTATATGTTATGTGGACGACATACTTGTGTTCTCCTCCTCAAAAGAGGAACACCTCCGTCACCTGCGCATCATGCTCGACCGCCTGCAACAAAACGGCCTTGTAGTCCGGTACGACAAGTGTACCTTTGGCGCCAACGAAGTGTCGTTCTTAGGGCACCGTATCACTCCTGAAGGAGTCCATCCCCTCCCTGAGAAGGTAGCAGCCGTTCAGAATTTCCCCGCGCCCTCGACCGTCAAAGCTCTGCAGGAATTCTTGGGCATGATCAACTATTATCACCGTTTTCTGCCAGCCATTGCCGCCACTCTTGCTCCCCTCTACACCTCCCTCAAGGGCAAGCCAAAGGACCTGAAGTGGGGTCCCCTTCAAGAAGCAGCCTTCTGCAATGCAAAGAAGGCCCTATCAACTGCTGCGGCTCTCACTTTTCCTATCCCACACGCCCCTCTCCTTCTCTCCACCGATGCCAGCGACGTCGCTATTTGTGCAGTACTCGAGCAGGTGGTCAAAGGCTCGCCCCGCCCATTGGCCTTCTTCAGCAGAAAACTGTCCAAGGCAGAATCGGGTTATTCTACCTTCGATTGAGAATTGCTGGCGGTGCACTTGGCTGTCCGTCACTTTCGCCATTTCTTAGAAGGTACGCCCTTCGTCATTCGCACAGACCACATGCCTCTGGTGCACGCCTTCACTCGACAGTCTGACGCCTGGTCCGCCCGTCAACGCCGACATCTCTCCGCCGTGGCTGAATACAATTGCACCCTCCAATACGTCCCTGGGAAAATGAATCCCGTTGCCGATGCCCAGTCAAGAAACACGTTGGCTGCTGTTCAACTGGGATTGGATTACAACGCCCTGGCTGAAGCCCAACGACAGGATCCAGAGTATCAAGCTTGTAGGACATCCTGCACGTCCCTCCGTTGGGAAGATTTTCCCCTCGAAGACTCCAACACCACCCTCCTCTGTGACGTCAGTACTGGTAGACCGCGACCTTGGATTCCTGCTCCCATGCGCCGACAGGTGTTTGATTTCATCCACGGCCTTTCACATCCCTCGTGCCGTTCTACTGCACAGCTGCTGAAGGCAAAGTTCATTTGGCACGGCATTTCTAAGGATGCTAAGGATTGGGTCCGCGCCTGTACTTCTTGCCAAACTTCCAAAGTACATCGACACACGGATTCAGGAGTGGGCACCTTTCCTCAACCTCAGCGTCGTTTTGCACACATTCACGTCGACGTTGTAGGCCCCCTACCCACATCACAAGGACATCGTTACCTGTTTACCATCATTGACCGCTCCACTCGTTGGCCTGAAGCCATTCCCATGGAAACTGCAACGTCCGCCTCATGTACATCTGCCTTACTCTCTGGATGGATTTCAAGATTCGGTATCCCTGAGCATATTACTTCTGACAGGGGAACCACCTTCAACTCTCAATTGTGGACGTCATTAGCGAATCTCCTGGGCATCACCCTACATCAGATAACGGCCTACAACCACGCTGCCAGTGGAATGGTTGAACGTTTTCATCGCACCCTCAAAGCAGCTTTGATGTCCCGCTGCAAGGATTGCAACTGGTTTACTCAGCTTCCCTGGGTCCTCCTTGGACTAAGGACCACTCCTAAAGACGCCCTCGACGTCTCGGCAGCTGAAATGGTGTATGGCGACCCGTTGGTCGTCCCTGCCGAATTTTTTCCTTCTACAACCTCCTCCGACGATCTCCAGCGCATACGTCACGTCGAGGGAAAATTTACTCCGTGCCGCCAGACTTACAAGCCCCCAGCGAAGCATCACATACCAACGGACTTGCACTCTGCAACGCACGTCTTCCTGCGCAACGACACCAGCAAGCCACCACTAACGCCCCCTTACACGGGCCCTTTCCTTGTGATCCGACGCAGTCCGAAAGCATTCCTCCTAAACATTCGGGGCAAAGAAGACTGGGTCTCCATTGATCATCTAAAACCTGCTTATCTTCTGCCAGATGACCTGCCAACAGTTCGCCTCTCTAGATCAGGGCGCCCTATTTAACATGTACAGTATGTCATTTTTAGGGGGGGTGGGAGCCATGTACCAACCGTGTTTCACACAATTGTACATAATTCCTTTTGTATATATTATGCTTGTATCTTCGCTCTTCCCTCGCACTAAAACGAACATGAAAATTCATGTCTGGTTTTTCCTCTGTAATATTGTCTGTCTTGTGAACTTGTTATGTCCTGTTGCCTTGAGGTTTTGTATATAAGGATAATGTTCTACAATAATATAACTCAGTCGTTTCCAACCTGCCTTTGAGTTCACAGCCTTACTCGGCGCTGTCACATAGTCGAGCTCCTCACCCATGAGGTTCTTCTCTGTCTCTTCAGACACCTCCGACATACGTTTTACGTTGTCGGAATCAAGATGGCACTCACGCATGGACTGTGCCATGACGATGTCGGGTTCGACCACAATTTGGACGGTGGGAATTTGTTCTCGAGGGACCACCGTGTCCTTGGATGCTTTTGGAAAAAGCAAAGCCCTCAAGTCTTCATTGGGAAGATACGGTCCAGTGACGTTCTTTTGGAAGCCACGCACCCATTTGCGTAGCTTCTCTCTAGCGATGTCCCTTACCTCCGTGGTAGGAGGATCGTTGAACGCCTCGTCAAGAAGACTCTTGCAGACAACAGTTCTGCGGGTCCCAGAATTTAAGGTCGCCTTTCTTGGCGGCGCAGGGGGCGTAGTAGTCCGGGCGCTTCACTCCACAAAAGTTGCTTTTGCACTTCATATATTCCTCCTGTAAAAGAAAGAGATCATGAGTACATGGAAGGCATAAGAATGACTTACATTACTCTAGAATTAAGAATAACTTAATCTATAATAGCATATTATTGTTCAAGATTGATGAGCGGGAAAGGAAGTAGATAGACACATACTTGTGAATCCCGCCCAGCCGGTTACCGTAACCTTATCCGTAGACAATTCCTTAGGACCCGAGGGTCTCAAATGAAGGAAATCCGTATGGATGAGCCAAGCTAGGCTTTTTAAAAGGAATTGTCCGCAGAGTGTACAAGAATCTGAGACCACTCAGAGCCTTGGGGGAGAGGGGAAAATAGGATAAACCCCTTAGTAAATGTAGGTTCCGGCAATCGACTGAACTGAGATGCACAGAATATGCTGGAAATGTTGTAATGTGCAATCAAACAGCATAGCCACTATTTTAGTTGGTATAACAATACCTATATGGAGGTGGCCAGGCTATCTGGCTGTATCATATTGGCTCCCGACATGTTGCCGGCAGCCAGGAAAGGGGTACATGTCCCTTAGCGTCTCATGAGAGGGCGTCGGTAGATCGATGGCACACCGGAGGCCGGTCCTGCAGGGTGGAAAACATCAAGAAAGACACACTGAGCAACCGAGATGGACAATACCACAGTGGCAACGGGCTCCGGCAGCCGGAGGCTGACGGCATGGTGAACCTTAGTTCAATTCATAAGATATATATATATATTTAAGGATGGATACCTAGATCGCCAGCAATCAATGCCGGCATGTGGGCGGCAGACTCCGAAAGTCGGCCGGCTGTCACTAAGTAAATATAAGGGGTGGGACGTCGGCGGTATGTCGACGGAAGGCGGCAGCCTCCGGCACTCGGTAGGCTGACGTCTTAGAGGGGGGAGGTATCTTATGAATAAAGGTCACCTGAGGTAGTGGCGGTTATCACCGGCAGTAGAGACGGCAAGGGACTGGCACTAAGATAGAGAGAGAAAAAGGTAAGGAGGGATGGGAGGGGTAATATCCTATACCCCTCCGGCATCCCCCCGGAGAGAGTGCACTCATGATAGGAGTAGATAATCCTAACATCCGGCGGCAGTGGGCCGGCAGATGGCCGAGAGCCTGAGGTAACCCAAGGGAGGGATAGAGAGCACTCAAAGAGGGGGAATCCCCCGCCGGCAGGACCGCCGCAGGCAACCACCCTTATAGAACGCTATGAAGGGTATGTGTACCAGACCGGCCAGCTCAGCAGAAGAACAAGGTTAGCCCTAACACTCCACCCAAAGGAGGAGTTGTAGGACCGAGGACAGGGGTGTGTAGGCAGGCCTACACCAAAGGGATAGAATGGGGAGGGAGAAGTAGGGGTCTTTCTAAATGGGTAGACTCTGTATGAGAGCGGCCACCAAGGCAAGGGAGAACGCTCCCTAACCTAGGATAGGTAGCCCAGATCAAGTTCAGTACTAATGTACTGTCCCAAACTATAATAAGACAGAGTCTGCCCCCAGAGCTTAACCTAGAGTAGGAGGACCAACTCCTAGGCTAGGAAAGTCTGAAAGACACATCGCTAGTTGCAGGGAGGAAGGGTAACCCAACCAAGTGCAACTGGGGAAGGGCAGAGCCCTTCATAATGTCTCAGGAGCGACCCTAAGGGGGGTTCATCCCGTTAGGGTAGGCAGAGAAGCGATAAATACTCTGGGTGTAGACAAGATCTCCCTATAGAGAAGGGAAAGCAAGTCTACGCAGAGGAATTTACCCGCAGGCAAGGGGAATAGGGAGCATACAAGGGTTCCTACATTAGGTTAGGAGGGGGTTGGTACACAACCAACTAAGTCCCTTGTATGGTCCCCGAAGGCGAAAACACTTACATCACAGTAACTAGTATGTTTAATAATGCCAAAATCTTCATAACTTAACTTAGGAACACTAATATATATCATGCATGAATAAGAGCACTAGGCTGTCAAGCCTAGGGGCTAAGCTAGCGATCTAGTATGGGGTCGAACAGCGACCGTAGTCTAATGAGCGCTAAAACACGATATAATGATTTCCTAGCTATGAAGACTAAATAACTAATAATATTAATTAGTTAAAGGACCGGAGAAGGCTGTTCTGGCTAACTAAATAAGGCAAGCAACGTGAACAGCGACGCCGTCATGGCACGTCCGGTATCGGCACAGCTCCGCCACAAAACACGATATTTTAAGAAAATTAGAAGTTACTTTACGGCCAGAGCTTATTTAAACAATACTAGGACCTGGTACTCAACTTTCCAAAAGAAGGCGAGGCTGAAGGCTGCAACATTACGGCGATGTAAGCAGATAAAAGAGTCACTTGGGAAAAATCCGACTTAGCGTAGAAGCTACAGGCGAAAGGATGAGGACGGACATGACGTCATTTAGCAATGGCGCACGTTTGTTTACGTCTCGAGTACCAAAAGTAGCCACGGATGAGAGTAACTTTGGAACGGCTCCTCAGTTACTCAGCCACCTTTCCATATCGAAGTGTTAACTCTATATGGGGTGCAGATAGCTATGTGGCGTGTTAATACATGCGTCCCCTGTTGATATACTATATCCTAGAGGGAAACCTTTAGGGTACTCGCACCAGAAGTTAGAATTCTGTGATAACCTTCAGTTTAATTCTCTGGGAATATCTACTGTAGTTAAATATACCCTAGGAAGCTACTGAAGGAACCTTCCATCAGGACGACATGGCTTGAGCCCAAAAAATATGTTATAGTAGCTTGGATAGGGTAAGCTATAAGTAGGAAAGACACCTACATGTGTTTCCTGTCCAGCCACCTCCAATATTGAAAACAGAATTCTTAAGAATCTTTAGGGGAAGATGATATCCTATGATATTAGTGTATCTTAACACAATCTTCCAGTTTCAATAATGGGGATTAAGGATAATAAACGGATTTTGAGCGAAGCGAAAAATCTATTTTTGGGTGAGATAGCCATGACGTCCTGATGAAAGGTTCCTTCGGTAGCTTCCTTGGTTATATTTAACTACAAGGATATTCCCAGAGAATTAAACCACAGGTTATCACAGTATTCTAACTTCTGGTGCGAGTATCCTAAAGGTTCCCCTTTAAGACATCGTATTTCAACAGGGGACGCATGTATTAACACGCCACATAGCTATCTGCACCCCATATAGAGTTAACACTTCGATATGAAAAGGTGGAGAATAACTGGGGAGCCGTTCCACAGTTACACTCATCCGTGGCTACTTTTGGTACTCGAAACATAAACAAACGGGCGCCATTGCTAAATGACATCACGTCCGTCCTCATCCTGATGCCAGCTCCTTGCTAATCTCCATGATACAGCAGGACAGGGCAGGGCCTGAAAGGCTGGACTAGAATAGAAGGGAGGGTCCATCAGGACGTCATGGCTATCTCACCCAAAAATAGATTTTTCGCTTCGCTCAAAATCCGTTTTTTGGGCTCAAGCCATGACGTCCTGATGGAAGAGTACCATTGAATTAATGTATCGTGGAAAATTTCCCCTTATTAGAGTAAGTGCCAAGGGTTTCGAATAGAGGTATGTAATGTGACCTTGGTAGAGGTTCCATGGGGATACAACTTCCTGCCCCCCCTAGCAGAGAAGTCCTAACGGATTATACCAAAATTCAAAGTGGTCATCGAAGGGCTACTCACCCTGCGGAGAGTTCGTGAAGGACTCGAAGACAAGACAGAATGGTCAATATTCGTGTAGGAATATTCTCAAGAGTAGACGAGTGATAGTTAATCACTATATTCCATGGGTTAGAGAACACTGGTCTCGAAGGTATGACGAAGGTAAGTATTCAAGTAGGAATATTACACAGCATGAGTGAGTATATAATACAGACAAGTTATATTATTCTTCTCATTTCAAAGGAAAGAGGTAAATTAAACTATAACAATCATGTATTTCATAGTGGTAATAGGAGCGAAGAGAGACGCACAAGTAATAAAATAGACATTTTATTTCATAAATTGCAGGTTATAGTAATAATAAATGCAATAAAGGATGTAAAGTTAGTTTACAATAATAAATAATGTACATAGAAATTAGAAGACTTCAATCTTGAATCTGAAAGAAATTTCAAAATTAGAAAACACAAGTTCCAGAGGAACATCAGTCTTTATCAAAGAAAAAACACATCATGCCCTAGGGCATGTGGCACTCATGTGAAGTCTATGACATTTCACCTTGATAAGAACAGTTTATTAGAAACACTAAGTGTCCATGAAATCACTATGTATCACACAAGGGTCAACACAGGCACCCGTAGAGTTAAAGTCCCAAGTAACTCGCTGTTCTATGCAGAGTTAAACGGCAGGTTTCATAACACTACCTGCGGCTACCACGAAATGTTTGACTTCATGCACTTGCTTCGCGTAGTGCTTGAAGAAAACGCGCGAAGATTTCCATCCCATGAAGCTCTTGAGGCTTTCAAAATCCATACTCTGGAAGAAATTCAGAGAAGACGTGACTTTTCTAGGATCGTGACCTGCGGGTATACTGTCAGGATCCGCTCTGCGAATGAAGTAGGTGATTTTCGCTCTTAGTTGTTTCAGTGACAGATCGCTACCCGATGTTTCTCCTTTGAAGAGTTGACCTCCACAAAAGTCTGAAGTTCTTCGAAGTTAGACCTTGAGACTCTCTACTGGACATAGAGAGACATCTTCCTTCAGGGGGCAGATTCTCCAGGGGCTCCATCTCTTGGTGGGTAATTCGTTTTTTGCGAGAAACGTCGGATCAGGGAAGAGGGTAAGTTCTCCTGTATCTGCGAACAGGATATGACCCTCGTCTCTTGATAATGCCACTATTTCGCTGACTCGGGCTCCCGAGGCGAGAGCAAAAAGTAATATAACTTTTTGAGTCAGGTCCTTGAGAGGGCACGAATCGTTGTCCAAGTTATTATTATTATTATTATTATTATTACTATCCAAGCTACAACCCTAGTTGGAAAAGCAAGATGCTATAAGCCCAGGGGCTCCAACAGGGAAAAATAGCCCAGTGAGGAAAGGAAATAAGGGAATAAATAAATGAAGAGAACAAATTAACAATAAATCATTCTAAAATAAGTAACAACGTCAAAACAGACATGTCATATATAAACTATTAACAACATCAAAAACAAATATGTCATAAATAAACATAAAAAGACTCGTCCACCTGGTCAACAAAAAAGCATTTGCTCCAACTTTGAACTTTTGAAGTTCTACTGATTCAACCACCCGATTAGGAAGATCATTCCACAACTTGGTCACAGCTGGAATAAAACTTCTAGAGTACTGTGTAGTATTGAGCCTCGTGATGGAGAAGGCCTGGCTATTAGAATTAACTGCCTGCCTAGTATTACGAACAGGATAGAATTGTCCAGGGAGATCTGACTGTAAAGGATGGTCAGAGTTATGAAAAATCTTATGCAACATGCATAATGAACTAATTGAACGACGGTGCCAGAGATTAATATCTAGATCAGGAATAAGAAATTTAATAGACCGGAAGTTTCTGTCCAACAAATTAAGATAAGAATCAGCAGCTGAACACCAGACAGGAGAACAATACTCAAAACAAGGTAGAATGAAAGAGTTAAAACACTTCTTCAGAATAGATTGATCACCGAAAATCTTGAAAGACTTTCTCAATAAGCAATTGAAGAAGACACAGACCTTATATGTTTCTCAAAAGTAAATTTGCTGTCGAGAATCACACCTAAAATTTTGAAAGAGTCATACATATTTAAAGAAACATTATCAATACTGAGATCCGAATGTTGAGGAGCCACCGTCCTTGACCTACTTACTGTACAATCATACTTTGAGTTTTGTTAGGATTCAACTTCATACCCCATAATTTGCACCATGCACTAATTTTAGCTAAATCTCTATTAAGGAGAAGTATGATAATAAGGAAAAATTGAAACGTAGACTTATGTCCAAATTAACACATTTAGTCCCTCCCAGTCATTCAATAGAGGATTTGAACACTTTTAAATTCGATTATGAAAAAATTATTTTACAGATGAAAACATTGAATTTAGATGTAGAAGCCATGAACCCCATTTTCTCTAGTATAATATGCGAGAAATTATTACCTGAAACGCGTAAGGTTATAGCTGATAAACATAATAGTATGTCTCTTGATTTAAAGCAAATTTCCTCAGGTTTGAAATATGTTTGTGAATTGATGGAATTTTGTAACGAAGGTGAGAATTCTAATAAAAGAAAACGGGATCAGGGCAACTATTCTAAAGTAATTCCCTCAAATGTGCCTAACGTGCAGAGAGCACAACCAAGTAACAGTAAACCTCGTAGTAGTACTCCTTACAATAATTGCGTGTTTTGCTCATTGAACCATGCTTCTCGCGATTGTAAGACTTTCAAATCCGTTGATAGTAGAAGGGATAGAGTTAAATGTTTAAGATTGTGTTTTGCTTGCCTCAAAGGAGGTCATCTATTCTCTGAATGTAGGAATAAGCCTAAATGTAATATATGTGATGGTCCTCATTACCCGATGATTTGTAAGAAAACAGAAAACCCTGTAAATCCTGCTTCATCAAAGTTGAGTGTAAATAGTACTAATGTTAGTAAATCAGATGTTAACTTTATGTGTCCTAATAAGGATCCCAAAGGTGCTGTTAGTCAATCAAATGTTAATGGGAATTCTCATAAGGATCCCAAAGGTGCTGTTAGTTAAGGTGATTCCCCCGTAGTTATGACTGCTTCTTTGGGAATTGATCATTCTCAGAATAATAAGATTTCTGTTTCGACTGCTCTTCCTACTGCTAGCGTAATTGTGTCAGGCAATGGACATCGTTCCTTTGAGAGAGCACTCTTTGATTCTGGTGAGAAAAGAACGTTTATTGCAACGGAATTGGCCCATAAGCTTAATATATCGTCCATAGCAACGGTAGTCTTAAAGGTAAAACCATTTGGCAGTGATGCCATGGAAGTTGATTGTGATATAGTAAGAATTGTGGTGAGACTAGGAAAAATTCGTACTGTCATTAATGCCATTGCATTCGATAGAGTTAATTCCAGAATTTATTCTCCAGGATTATTTAAGTCAGCTGCGTTCTTGACGAGTAAAGGCATAAAATTAGCAGATAATGATTTGAATTCAGATAAAGTAAATGGTATAGAATTAGTCATTGGGGCTGATTATTATGAAAAATTCATTCAGAACAGTCAAATTTGCTCTAGAATACAGATATTGAATAGTTCTGGTGGTGCACTAATTTTTGGACCCCTTCTTAGTTGTTCTGATGACGACGTAGAATCTAATGAGATTACTACATCAAATGTATGTTGTTCCAGAATAGAAGAAGAGGAAATTCCTATTAATTCTTGTTGTGAAGTTAGAAGATTATGGGATTTAGAAAGTGTTGGTATTCGTCAATCTGAAATTAGTCCTGAAGAAAGAGAATCAGTTAAGTGTTTTAAGGATAAAGTTGAAAGGGTTGACAATAAATATGAAGTGTCCTTACCATTTAAAGACGAAAGTAGACCGCCTGTTAACTATAGAATAGCCATTGGTCAATTAAATTCCTTGTTACATAGATTTGAATCTGACCCCTCCTTGTATGCTAAATATGATAAGATTATCAAAGATTACGTTCAGTCTGGGTTTATAGAATTAATTCCTGCAGGTTCCCCTATTATCGGGCATTATTTACCCCATCATGCTGTATTGAAGGATTCCGAAACTACTCCCATTCGAATAGTTTTTAATGCTTCTTCAAAGACTAAAGGAGAACTTTCCTTAAATGATTGTTTATTAACTGGTCCCTCATTAACTACTAAACTTTTCGATGCCCTGTTGAGTTTCCGTACAAACCCAGTAGCTGTGATTTCAGATATCAGTAAAGCCTTTTTAAGGATAGGCATTTCACCTGATTGTCGTGATTATTGCAGATTTCTATGGATAACTGGTCCCTCAGATTTGAAGTCAACTGTAACTTGCATCATTTATCTTTACATGATAATCCTCTTGCATCATCTCTGATGAAGAATTTCTATGTAGATAATTTTAGTAAAACTTACAAGGATGTGTCAGTCTTGATGGATGAGTATCCAGTAATAAGTGAGATTCTTGAAGACGCTAATATGCCTCCACAAGAATGGGTCAGTAATGATTCAGATTTTAACAGAACCGTAGACGTTAGCAAAGAAAGAGTAAACGTTTTGGGTTTAGAGTGGTATCTAGCACAAGATGAGATGTCACTAAAGAAAGTAAATGGTGAGCATAAAGGACCTTTAACCAAACAAAAGGTTTTATCAGTAGTAGCTCGGATGTTTGATCCTCTAGGATTATTGTCACCAATACAGGTGAGAGGTAAATATTTTCTGAAATGTTTGTGGAGTAACTACAAGTGGGATGACCCTTTGCCAGAATCATTATGTTCAAGGTTTGAGGAAATTTGTAAGTGTTTTAGAAATGTAGAAAGTTTAAGGTTTCCTAGGTTTGTTGTACATCCTGTATGTTCCCACTTACATGTATTTTGTGATGCCTCTAACAAGGCATATGGAGCTGTTGCCTATGTGACTGATTCCAAGAGAAGTGTAAGCAACTTGCTGGAAGATTAATGCAGAATGAGGATTTAAGATTGAGTTCTTGCACTCTCTGGAGTGACTCCATGGTTTCTATTTGTTGGGTGAAGAACAATAATAGTAAAATTCCCTATGTACGAAACAGAGTCACTGAAATTAATGAGTTCAAGTTTCCCCTACGGTATACCCCCTCTAAGGATAATCCAGCTGATATTCTATCCAGAGGTAGTAATAGTAAAGATTTATCACAAAATTCCTTGTGGTGGAATGGTCCAAAATGGCTTTTAACTGGTGATTACCCCCAATCTTTAGCTACAGAAACTGTGCATGTTAATGAAATTCTCTCAGAACCTAAGTTTGTACAACCTCCACCCCCATTAATTGACATCTCACGTTACAGTAATTTAAGTAAACTTAAACGTATCATGAGGTCAATTTTGCTCTTTCTTAGTAAGTGCAGTAAAGGTTCTAAATTTGCCTTTAACGAAATGAAGGCACTTGTCCTCCTTGAACAGAAGCAACATTTTTCTACTACCAGAATGTACCTCTGTGATAAGAATTCACATGGAGTGTCCATGGACATTAAGAATTTGTGTAATCAGTTAAACTTATTTGTTGATGAGGAAGACCTAATAAGGTCTCAGGGTCGCATGAAAAACGCTTCCATGTCTTATGATACTCAGTGTCCAATGTTATTGCCTTCCAGAAGTTATTTAACAGTATTGATTGTTGAACATTTGCATAGACATAATCACCATTGTGGTGTGAATTCTGTACTGGTATTGTTGAGAAAAACCCTTTGGGTACCTAAAGCACGTCAAGTAATCAAATCGATTCTGTCAAAGTGTGTTTTGTGTCAGAAGTTAACTAAGAAACGGTTGTGTTTGCCTCCTCCCCCACCATTACCCATAGAACGAGTGAGATATGATAGACCGTTCCAATCAATAGGAGTTGATTATACTGGTGCTATTAATATTTTTGATCATGAGACTGGTTTGGAGGAGGTCTTTGTGTGTCTATTTACCTGTACTACGAGCAGGGCACTTCATTTTGAATTGACTCATTCCATGACTGCTTCAGATTTCCTACTGGCTTTTCGACGTTTTGTAGCATATCATTCTCTGCCGAGTCTGATTATATCTGACAATGGTCGGATTTTGTTGGATTTAATAATTTCCTGAAAGAAATTATGGAGGAATCAGAGGTAAGGTCATACCTTGAAGGAAATGGTGTTAATTGGAAGTTCATTACACCGCGAGCCCCCTGGTCTGGAGGCTTTTATAAACGTCTTGTTGGTGTTCTAAAAGGATGTTTGTCCAAGGCTTTGTACCACAAACGTGTATCCTTTGAAGAGCTGAGAACTCTACTTGTCGAGTTTCAAGCTGTGATAAATTCTCGACCACTGACTTATCTCTCCTCTGATAGAGATTGTGAGGCTTTGACTCCCTCCATGTTACTTTATGGGAGAAATGTTTGTATTTCACCTCTTAACAATTTAGCAAATGATGACCCAGATTTCACGAGTTCAAGTGATCTTAGAGCACAATATTTGAGACTATCATCAGTGCTAAGGAAATTTGAGAACTCTTAGAAAAGAGACTATTTAGTGTCCTTGAGAGAGAGACATAATAACTCTCGTAATAAACTCTCTGCAAATGTGAAAGTTGGGGACATAGTGATGGTAGACTTAGAAGATCATCTGGGTAAAGGCTATAGATCCCTCCTCTCCTTGGGTAAGGTAACCCAGCTGTTTCCGTCGTCTGATGGTGTGATTAGGTCTGTAGAAGTGAAAGTGAATAATAAACTATACATGAGATCAATCACGAAGATCGTACTTCTGGAGATACCTGAGAGGGAATTTGATAGTGTTGAAACTCAGGAGCCAGATAGTGTGCCTCTGAATGATGCGAGACCTCGGCGTGCAGCAGCAATCCGCTGTGATCAAGAGAGAAAGGATTTAATTTCTATGGATGTACTCTAAGTGTATGTTTTGATTTAGAATTTTGGGTACAGTTGCATTATTTCTAATTATGATTCTTCTTGGGGGAGAATGTAAAAAAATTGACATTTATTCCCCTTGAATAAAAGTATTCTTAGTTTTAACCCTGGATAGGTACGGTGGGTCGTTTGCGACCCCGAGCGTCAAAAAAAAACAGGTTTTTCTCACGTGACTCACCCCTGTGACTGAATTTGTGGGTGATCGACCTGCAGGAGGTGTCTCCCCTACACGCTCTAGTAGTGTCCAGATGTGCATTGCTGTAGCTGTACTCCTTCCCCGATTTCTGAGACGCGTCGGGGTCGTTCGCGTCCGAGTTTACCCTTCTGAGGTAGTTTGCATAATTATCAAAGTTATTACGTATTATGAAATTGTCGTAGAATGGTGCAACTTGTATAGGTTATCAGTTGTGGAAAGTCTTGGTGGATTGTTTGGCTACCATGTGCATGTTTTTTTTTTTAGTTAAAATGTCGTTCATCACCACGAGGACCATTTTACCGCGAGTGCCCCTTTTTCATTTTTTTTTCATTTTTTTGCCAAGTCATTTTTCCGTAAGATATTGCCAAATAGTGTCGTAAAACTTTTGCTTGTTTAGTGTTGGAAAGTGTGTCTAGATGATCTGGCTACCCATGCATGACTTTGTTTTTGTCAGATACGACGTAGTTATTGGTATATTGGGTATTTAACTGCGGTTACCAATTTCTGTTTTTTTTTCAATATTTGTAAAAATTACTACGTAGTAAGGAATTGCCGTATATTATTCATTTTTTTTTCATGTTTATGTGTTAGAAAGTGTGCCTTGATGGTTGGGCTAACACGTGCATGTCTTTTTTTTTATCTGAGATGTCGTATATTAGAATGTCGGGCATTTTACCGCAAGTGTCCCTTTTTAATTGTTTTTAATTTTTTTGCCAAGTCATTTTTCCGTAAGATATTGCGAAATAGTGTCGTAAAACTTTTGCTTTTTTAATGTTGGAAAGTGTGTCTAGATGATCTGGCTACCCATGCGTGATTTTGTTTTTGTCAGATACGACGTAGTTATTGGTATATTGGGTATTTAACTGCGGTTGCCAATTTCTGTTTTTTTTTCAATATTTGTAAAAATTTACTACGTAGTAAGGAATTGCCGTATATTATTGATTTTTTTTTCATGTTTATGTGTTAGAAAGTGTGCCTTGATGGTTGGGCTAACACGTGCATGTCTTTTTTTTTTATCTGAGATGCCGTATATTAGAATGTTGGGCATTTTTCCGCGAGTGCCCCTTTTTATTTGTTTTGCATTTTTTTGCTTAGTCATGTTACCGTAAGGAATTGGCAAGTAGTGTCGCAAAACTTATATTTTTATAGTGTTGGAAAGTGTTTCTAGATGATCTGGCTACCCATGCCTATTTTTTTTTTAGCCAGATATGGCGTATATATAAGTATGTGTTCGATTTTCCTGTGATTGCCATTTTTTCGTTTTTTCCCATTTCTTTCAAAATTACTACGTACTAAGGAACTATCACAGAGTAATATTTCATTTATATGTTTATTTGTCGGAAAATATGCCTTGATGGTTTGCCTAGCACGTGGCTGAAATTTTTTTTTTCTGAAATGCCGTATATTGGAATGGCCATTTTTCCACGAGTGCCCCTTTTTATTTGTTTTGCATTTTTTTGCTTAGTCATGTTACCGTAAGGAATTGGCAAGTAGTGTCGCAAAACTTATATTTTTATAGTGTTGGAAAGTGTTTCTAGATGATCTGGCTACCCATGCCTATCTTTTTTTGAGCCAGATATGGCGTATATATAGGTATGTGTTCGATTTTCCGGTGATTGCCATTTTTTCGTTTTTTCCCAATTCTTTCAAAATTACTACGTACTAAGGAACTATCACAGAGTAATGATTCCTCTAGATGTTTATTTGTCGGAAAATTTTGTTTACTTTTTTTTTGATTGAATATCATCAAATTTTTTTAGCTAAAATATTATATTGTTTTACATTTTTTTTTTCGATTTTATTTCCCTTCAAAAAAAATTTTTTGGGTCAGAATTTTAATTTTATAGTCGTAAAATAATCGACAATTATCCAGCAACCCACCATACAATTTTTATGCATATCCAATAATAATTAGATTAGTAAATAACACCTTGAAATTGACATACCCTTCCTACATTTCAAGTGGCAGATTAGGGAGTCTGAGTCAGTGTGGTTGGCGGCCATTTTGTGGACATATCCGAAGCGTAAGCTGCCCTATCTATATATATTCTTGTTCCCTATAGAATTTGTGATATTTTGGTATATTTTTACCTGCATAAATATCATATTATATATTAAATATATGTATTTTTTTACGAAATTTCCAAGTACTCAAAAAATTACCTTTAGATATGGCCCCTGATATAAATGTAATTTACAAAATAATTAAGATTTTTTTACATATTTCTATTTTAGGATAACATATGTTTATTCCCTAAAAAAATTAGCCACTTCCTATTTCATTTGGGTACCCAAAAAAATTCATGAAATTTGGACAATTTTTTTTGGCCAAAAAAAGTTACCCTTTTTTTCTCATTTCAGATCTTCACCTCCATGGGTCTGACTTCATCCAAAATACATCAAGATGTGTCCTAAACATTCAAGAATCAATTCCTAAAAGGATTTGTGTATATATGTATAAACTTTTTTTTTATGAATTTTTATGTCAGGTCTTTTTTTTCTACTTAATTTTTTAAAATATTTATAATAAATAGTTTTTCTGCAGATGAGTAGTATTTATCTTTACAGTTGTTTTAAGCATTCATTGAAGTTTTTTTTGGCAAAAGAAAAAAGGAGGTTACTGCAAAAACTGATTTTTCAAGAATTTTTTTTGGCGTCGGGGTCGTTCGCGTCCGAGTATACCCTTAAAGGGGTGTCCGAGGACCGTACCTATCCAGGGTTAAGAGTGTTCGTTTTCTAATGTATTTCCCAGTTTCTATGAATATATGTTTAAAATGTGATTATTTTACTCCACAGAGGTAGTTTTATTATATTAACTATATCAATGAGTTTGTATGAATTAGTATAATAATATTTAAAGTAATAAGCTAACTTTCTTGCAAATTTTATCCATCTAAATCAGATAAAATGACGTATCATCCCATTGTTGTCAAACTTCTTCCAGTGGAGATTATATATATTGTTTGATTATTGTAAGGGCACATGCCAGTAATTTAAACTTGCCTTCTGGACGAAACCCCTTTTTTTGTGTATGTTGGGTTACGATTAGAGCACTTGATGTTTATCTTTAAATGGATGTTATGTTACGTAACCCTGTAATTTTGTAGATCTGACAACTGTGCTATGCCATATACTCCTCCTGAGTTTTCTTCCAGGGTGGAAAGGTGAAGCTAGGCCTCTTTGAGCAGTTATCTCCACGAAGGCAAGTAATTAGAAGATATTCTCCTGAATCCGACCATCATCACCTCGTGAACCATCGCATCATTGCAGCAATATTCTTATAAGAATACTCTGTAACCCCGTTTGATATTTGTTTAATTTTTTATCAAGTAACGTAAATTTTGTTCATTTGTGGTATTGTTAATGTTCGCTCTTTAACGTAACTCTGATGATTTTTGTTTGTGTACTTTAAATATTAGATATATGTCAAACTTTTTAATTAAGTCTTTGTGAACCTGTGTGGCATCACCCCCCAAAAGAATTGGTGCAGGAAATATAGTTTTGAATCAAAGGTTAAGTAAACGGCAGATGTATCCTAAGTAAGTGTGTTTCTCAGTTATGTAACTTGGCCTCGCGCGAAGTTGGTGCACGAGGGTTTACAGGTAAAAAGGTTAATTTATGTGGTTGTAAATTCCCCAGTATTTCACCACAGCGTATAAATGCCGGGAAAGAGTCGTTCTGGTTAGCTAAATGAACAAAAGAACGACCGCGTCACTGACACCATCCGGCTGGCAACAGCTCCTGTTACGTTAATTACGATCTCAATCGATAAGCAAAACTGGCAAGAGCTTACATTTACACAGGATAAAGATATTACTTAACTTTCCAAAAGCTGATGAGGCTGGGGAAGACATCATAACTCCAAAAAAACTCCAAAATAGCGTGAGAGAACTGGGAAAAACACCGGTCTATCGAAGCTACAAGCGAAAGAATGACGGTGGCGCCTCGCGGTGGCGGACAGGCTCACTATTTGCAGAGCAGTAGTGACTCGTCGAGAGCGATGTCTCTGGAACGACTCACCTTATTCTTGCCTCTCTTTCCCCTCGTAGTTAACGCTCTATTGGGGGTGTAGATAGCCATGAGACGTGTCAAGAATACGTCCTCTGATATTACGCGATATCCCTTCGTAAAATTTTAAGGGATATTCACTCCAGGAATTAGAATTCTGGATACCTTTGGTAAATTCTCTGGGATATATCACTGTAGTCAAATATACCTAGGAAGCTACCTTTGAAGGAACTTCCATCAGGATGACATGACTACCTCACCCAAAAATAGATTTTTCGCTACGCTCAAAATCCGTTATTTAGTACATGAAATATAGTGTATGAAATATTATTCAAAATATTTCCCAGTATTATGACTCTTTGGATAATAATAATATTGCTGAAACCATCACTTCCTCTTTTAAGGATTTCATTATGAAAAAAAATATGCAGTAATCTAACCATTAATAGAACTTAAAAGCATTGCCTGATGTTACAATGTAATAAAATAAACTAATTTTTTTTCTAAGCATTCAAAAGTTACGATGTAATAAAATAAAATAAATATTTTTCTCGACATTGATAAACTAAAGTTACGATATAAGAAAATAAACTAAATATTTTTTCTCAACATGCATAAACTAAAGTTAAGATGTGATGAAATAAACTAAATCGTTTTCCTCGACATTGATAAAATAAATGTATTTTGAGCGAAGCGAAAAATCTATTTTTGGGTGAGATAGCCATGTCATCCTGATGGGAGGTTCCTTCAGTAGCTTCCTAGGGTATATTTAACTACAGTGGATATTCCCAGAGAATTAAACTAAAGGTTATTACAGAATTCTAACTTCTGGTGCGAGTACCCTAAAGGTTTCCCTCTAGGATATCGTATATCAACAGGGGACGCATGTATTAACACGCCACATAGCTATTTGCACTCCATATAGAGTTAACACTTCGATATGGGAATGGGCTGAGTAACTGAGGAGCCGTTACAAAGTTACTCTCATCCGTGGCTACTTTTGGTACTCGAGACGTAAACAAACGGGCGCCATTGCTAAATGACGTCCCGTCCGTCCTCATCCTGAGCTCAGCTCCTACCAATCTCCGCGATACAGTAGGTCAGGGAGGGGCCTGAAAGGCTGAACTAGAATAGACGGGAGGGTCCATCAGGACGACATGGCTATCTCACCCAAAAATAGATTTTTCGCTTCGTTCAAAATCCGTTTTTTGTGCTCAAGTCATGTCGTCCTCATGGAAGTGTACCAGAGAATTAATGTATCGTGGATTTTTTCCCCTTTAATCCAAGTGCCAAGGTCTTCGAGCAGTATTTTTAGTAAATGTCCTTACCAGAGATTCTATGATGAACTGGTTTCCTGGCCCCCTGGCAGGGAAGTCCTGGTGGACAATAGGAATATCTCGAAGTGATCATTGAAGAACTACTCACCCGGTGGAGAGGTCATGTTGGACTCGGAGACAGGGCAAAGGTTAATATTCGAGTAGGAATATTATCAAAGCATAAGTAAGTATATAACATAATTACTACTCACCTGGTGGAGAGATCATGCTGGTCTCGGAGACAGGACAAAGGTTAATATTTGAGTAGGAATATTATCAAGGCATAAGTGAGTATATAACATAATTACTTATATTATTCTTTTTGATCAGACATTAAAGAGGTAAATGAAACTATAACAATCGTATATTTCTTAATAAAGAATAGGAGCGAAAGGAGACGCACATGGTAATAAAATAGACATTTTATTTTAAGATTGCAGGTCATTATAGTAGTAATTACAATAGTGATTATAGAATCTATTTACAGTAATAATGAACAATCTACATAAAAAATGAAAGATGGTGGTCTTGAGTCTGAAAAGAAAGTTTGCTTTTTAGAAACACAAGTTCCCAGAGGAACGCCAGTCTTTTTAAAGTTAAAAAAAAACTCCATCCTCTAGAGCATGTGGCACGCGTGTAAAATTTCTATGACATTTCACCTTGGTAAAGAACCGTCTATTAGAAATACTAAGTGTCCATTAAATCACTATGTATCACGATAGGCTCAACACAGGCACCCGTTATGTTAGAATCCCAAGTAACTCACTATTCTATGCAGATTTAAGCAGCAGGTTTCATAACACTACCTGCAGCTACCACGAAATGCTTCAATTCGTGCACCTGTTTTGCGTAGTGCTTGAAGAATACGCGCGATGATTTCCAGCCTGTAAAGCTCTTGAGGCTTTTGGAATCCATACTCTGGAAGAAATTCAAAGAAGAAGCGACTTTCCTAGGATCGTGACCTGCGGGTGTACTGTCAGGATCCGCTCTGCGAATGTGAAGTAGGTGATTTTCGCTCTTAGTTGTTTCAGTGACAGGTCGCTACCCGATGTTTCTCCTTTGAAGAGTTGTCCTCCACCGAAGTCTGAAGTTCTTTAAAGATAGACCTTACGACTCTCCACTGGGTACAGAGAGACATCTTCCTTCAGGGGGCAGATTCTCCAAGGGCCCCATCTCTTGGTGGGTAGTTCATTCTTGGCGAGAAACGTCGGATCGGGGAAGAGGGTAAGATCTCCTGTCTCGGCGAATAGGATATGACCCTCTTCTCTTGATAATGCCACTATTTCACTGACTCGGGCTCCCGAGAAGAGAGCAAAAAGGAAGATAACTTTTTGAGTCAGGTCTTTCAGAGGGCACGAATCGTTGTCCAGGCTAGAGGCAAAATGGAGCACCTTGTCCAGGGACCAGGAGATAGGTTTTGGTGGATGTGCTGGGCATTGTCTAGCGCATGCCTTTGGCAGTTTATTGAAGATATCACTGGACAGATCAATCTGGAAGGCGTATAGGAGTGGTCTAGTCAAGGCCGATTTACAGGTGGAAATCGTGTTGGCCGCCAAGTCTTGTCCATGAAGGTGAATGAAGAAGGACATGCAGAAATCAATAGTGATCTCGGTAGGATTTTTTGCCTTGACGAAGGAAACCCACTTTTTCCAGGAAGATTCGTACTGCCATCTGGTAGACTCTGTCTTGTATTCCTCGAGGAAGTCTAAACTTTTCTTCGAGATCCCAAACCTTTTCTTTGCGGCTAAGGAGAGAAAATCATGAGATGAAGGTCCCTGACTTTCAGTGATGAAGCGAAGACAGTCGACTTCTGTACTCTTTGAAAGAGGACTGGGCCCGGTAGGGGGATCAGCGTGGGCTACAGCTCCAGGACCATGGTATATCAATTGCTACGGGGCCACTTGAGAGCCTCTAGGGCCGCTGTCCCTTTGAAGGTTCTCAGTTTGGATAGGACTTCCAGCAGAAGGTTGAGAGGAGGGAACAGGTAGATCTTGGACCATCTGTTCAAATCCAGGGACATGGCGTCCACCGCTTCTGCCTTGGGGTCCTCGTACGGGGCCACATATCGAGGAAGTTGATTGTTGTCACTCGTCGCGAAGAGATCGATCTGAAGTTCCGGGACTTGGTGAGAGATGAAGGAGAATGATCTTGCGTCTAGAGACCATTCTGACTCTATTGTGCTTGTCCGTGATAGAGCGTCCGCTGTCACGTTGCGGAATCCTTGTAGGTGAACTGCAGACAGGTGCCATTTCTTCCTTTCTAACAAACGAAAGATAGGGAGAAGCACCTGATTTATGTGGGGCGATCTCGAGCCCTGACAATTGAGACATCTGACTAAAACCGAGTTGTCCAGAGTCAGACGGATGTGGATCGAGGGAGGCGGGGAGAGTTTCTTCAGTGTGAGAAGAACTGCCATGGCCTCCAAGATGTTAATGTGAAACGTCTTGAATAGGGGAGACCATGTTCCTTGAACCTGTTGTTGGTGGGAGTGACCTCCCCAACCCTCCAGTGAAGCGTCCATGTGGATGATGATCGATGGAGGCGGGTGATGAAGAGGGATGGACCTTACTTTAAAAGTAAGCGAAGTCTGTTCGGAAGCCGTCTCTTGAGGTCTCTTCGAGCGATGGATGCGAATCGTCTCCAGACTCCCGCGGCATCCTTTAGCTGTGCGCGAAGCACTGGGTTTGTCACTGAGGCGAACTGTAGAGAGCCGAGGACTTGTTCCTTTTGGCGTCTTGAGATCCGTTTGGATTTTAAAAGCCTTCTGACAGACCCTGCTATTTCCTTCCTTTTCTTCTGTGGAATGGAAAGGCGGTGTGACTGAAGATCCCAATGGATTCCCAACCATTGGAATTTCTGAGCTGGAGAGAGGCGAGATTTCTCTGCGTTTATCTTGAAACCCAGATGCTCTAGGAACTGGGTGACTTTGTTGTAGGCTCTCAGACAATCTTCGGGCGATGTCGACCAGACTACCCAGTCGTCTAGGTAGGCCATCACTTGGACGCCATGAAGTCGTAGCTGTGGGACGATTGCGTCTGCCAGCTTGGTGAAAATTCGTGGAGCCACGTTGAGCTTGAAGGGCATGGCCCTGAAGGCATAACTTTTCCTTTGGAGTCGAAATCCTAGGTAGGAGGAAGCATAGTGATTCATTGGAATGTGCCAGTAGGCATCCGCCAGGTCTATGGAGACCGTGTAGGCCCTTTGAGGCAGAAGGGTCCTCATCTGTTGCAGAGTCAGCATCTTGATTTTGTTGTTCGCAATGAACTTGTTGAGAGGGGACAAGTCTAGAATGACTCTGAGTTTGTCTGAGTCTTTCTTGGGAACACAAAAGAGTCTCCCTTGGAACCTGGTTGACTTTACCCTCTTGATCACCTTCTTGTTCAAGAGTTCCAGGACATATTCTTCCAGGAGGGGTGTTAACAGTTGGAAGAATTGCTGGAACGATGGGGGTGGTTGAGTCCAGCTCCAGCCCAGTCCTTTCTTGACGATGTTGTGTGCCCAAGGATCGAAGGTCCAACGATCCTGGAATTGGCGGAGTCTTCCTCCCACCAGAAAGCACTTCATTGCTTCTGGTGTCCCGAGGGTTTGCCACCTCGGCTGCTAGCTTCCCTTCCTCCTCTGCCTCTGGAGGGACGGCGAGAAGAATCTCTGCCGGAGCCTCTGCCTGAGCCCCTACCTCTGGGACGAAAGGTAGTGGAATGTTGCTCATAGGCAGGGGTGAAGACCGGCGACTGCGACACCACCGGCTGGGGGACCAGTTGAAAGGTCTGCTGTGGCTGTGAAGCCACTTGGGGAGTAGCGGGACTCGGAAACTGACGTCTTGGTTGACGTTGCTGGGGCCTAGGCCTTGAGGATTTTCTCTTAGGCTGAGGGCCATCGTCCTGAGAGGACTTCCTCTTTCAGGACAAGTCCCACTTATGGAGAAGGTTCCAGTTCTCAGTAGAAGCTTTGTCCACTATCTCTTCCACCAAGGCAGACGGGAAGAGATGTTTGCCCCAGATATTGGAGGAAATCAGTCTCCGAGGTTCGTGTTTCATCGTTGCACTGGCGAACACGAATTCTCTACAGGCTCTGCGAGCCCTAGCGAAACTGTACAGATCCTTGGTCACAGTCGACGGGTGTGACTTAGCAAGGACCATGTAAAAGTCCGGGACTCCGGTGTCCCCGGCCATGAGTTCTAGCTGTACCTGATGTGACAGCGAAGCGGCGAGTCTCTCCTTAGTATCCTGTTCCCTACGAAGGAGATGATCATTCAGTCGTGGGAGGTCCTCGTTGAACTGATGACCAGCCACATCAGGTTCTAGTTTCCCCTTCCGTGAAAGTAAGCTGGATGTCTTTCCAGTACCTGTCATCGGGGGGAAGAGTGAGGGAGAAGGGTCTGCACTCCTCCAGTGCAGGGCAAGGCTTCCCTTCCTCCACAGCCTTCATGACCGCTTGGAAGGCCTTTTCAATGAAGGGGAAGGTCGCAGTAGCTGGAGCAACAAAGGTTGGATGCTTCTTGCTCAGCGCTGGCATCTTGGAGTTTGTGAAATCCCGACTCTTCACTGCTTGAGCTAGCATAGCTTGGGCCTTTGCGAGATCGAACACTATCACTTCCTTTGGTTCGGTCTCTTCTTTTGAGGCTGGTTCGGACCTGAGCTGGACGTAACAGTCCGGATAAGCCTCAAAGTTCGGGAAGAACTCTACTTCTTCCAGAAGAATAGAGCCAACCCTTTCACTAATGAAGATTTTTCCAGTAGTGATTGGCATATGCTTGGCGTATCTCCAAGGGTTAGCTTACGAGCAGGTGGGGAGGTTCTTAACCGAAATCTTTTTCGGTTGTTTGAAGCCAACAAGAGTCGTCGGAATTGTTCCTGGGTCTCTCTCAGCTTCTTGTCCATGAGAGCTTCAAGCATTCTGAAGACCTCTTGAGTGGCCGATGGAAGAGGGTCCGGGGTGGCAGAAGTCGAAGGAACAGGTTCCTCGGACGGCACTGGAGTTGCAGGGGGAGCTGGAGCGACCTCGTTCTCCGAGTCAGGGTATTCCACCTGATCTTCCTCATAGTCGAGCTCTTCGCCCATGAGGTTCTTCTCCGTCTCTTCAGACACCTCCGACATACGTTCCACGTTGTCGGAATCAAGATGGCACTCACGCATGGACTGTGCCATGATGATGTCGGGTTTGACCACTATTTGGACGGTGGGAATTTGTTCTCGAGGGACCACCGAGTCCTTGGATACTTTCGGAAAAAGCAAAGCCCTCAAATCTTCATTGGGAAGATACGGTCCAGAGACGTTCTTTTGGAAGCCTCGCACCCATTTGCGTAGCTTCTCTCTAGCGATGTCCCTTACCTCCGTGGTAGGAGGATCGTTGAACGCCTCGTCAAGAAGACTCTTGCAGACTGAACAGTTCTGCGGGTCCCAGAATTTAAGGTCGCCTTTCTTGGCGGCGCAGGGGGCGTGGGTCCGGCACGCCTTGTGCCTGTAGAAGTCCGGGTGCTTAACTCCACAGAAGTTGCTTTCACACTTTATATACTCCTCCTGTAAAAGAAAGAGATCATGAGTTCATGGAAGGCATAAGAATGACTTACATTACTCTAGACTTAAGAATAACTTAATCTATAATAGCATATTAATGTTCTGATTGATGAGCAGGAAGGGAAGTAGATAGACACATACTTGTGAATCCCGCCCAGCCGGTTACTGTAACCTTATCCGTAGACAATTCCTTAGGACCCGAGGGTCTCAAATGAGGGAAAATCCGTATGGTTGAGCCAAGCTAGGCTTCCTAAAAAGGAATTGTCCGCAGAGTGTAAAAGGATCTGAGATCACTCAGAGCCTTGGAGGAGAGGGGAAAATAGGATAAGCCCCTTAGTAAAATGTAGGTTCTGGCAATCGACTGCTCTGAGATGCACAGAATATGCTGGAAATGTTGTAATGTGCAATCAAACAGCATAGCCACTATATTAATTGGTATAACAATACCTATATGGAGGTGGCCAGGCTACCTGGCTGCATCAGCCAAGGAAGGCGGACATGTCCCTTAGCGCCTCATTAGGGGGTGCCGGCAGACCGACGGTACGCCGTAGGCCGGTCCTGCAGGGTGGAAAACATCAAGGAAGACACACTGAGCAACCGAGATGGACAATACCACAGTGGCGACCGCCGGCACAGCGGCGAATCTCCGGCAGAGGCGGCGGGCTCCGGCAGCTGGAGGCTGACGGCATGGTGAACCTTAGTTCAATTCATAAGATATATATATATATATATATATATATATATATATATATATATATATATATATATATATATATATATATATATATATATATATATATATATATATATATATATATATATATATATATATATATATATATATATATATATATATATATAAAGGGCAGATACCTAGATTGCCGGCAATCAATGCCGGCATGTGGGCGGCAGACTCTGGCAGTCGGCTGCCTTTCGCTAGGTAAATATAAGGGGTGGGACGTCGGCAGAATGTCGACGGAAGGTAGCAGCCTCTGGCAGGCGGCAGGCTGACGTCTTAGAGGGGAGGTATCTTATGGATAGAGGTCACCTGAGGTAGTGGCGGTTATTGCCGACAGTAGAGGTGGCAAGGGACCGGCACTATGATAGAGAGAGAAAAAGGTAAGGAGGGATGGGAGGGGTAAAATCCTATACCCCTCCGGCATCCCTCCGGAGAGAGAGTGCACTCATGATAGGAGTAGGTACTCCTAACATCCGACGGCAGTTGGCCGGCAGACGGCCGTGAGCCTGAGGTAACCCAAGGGAGGGATAGAGAGTACTCAAAGAGGGGGAATCCTCCGCCGGCAGGATCGCCGCCGGCAACCACCCTTATAGAACGCTATGAAGGATATGTGTACCAGAGCGGCCAGCTCAGCAGGAGGAGTTGTAGGACTGAGGACAGGGGTGTGTAGGCAGGCCTACACCAAAGGGATAGAGTGGGGAGGGAGAAGTAGGGGTCTTTCTTAAATGGGTAGACTCTGTACGAAAGAGGCCACCAAGGCAAGGGAGAACACTGCCTAACCTAGGATAAATAGCCCAGATCAGGTACAGTACTGATGTACCGTCCTAAACTATAAGAAGCCAGAGTCTGCCCACAGAGCTCAATCTAGATTTTTGGGCTCAAGCCATGGCATCCTGATGGAAGGTTCCTTTTTGGTAGCTTCCTTGGGTATATAACTACTAAATATTCCCAGAGAATTTAACCACAGGTTATCACAGAATTCTAACTTCTGGAGCGAGTATCCTAAAGGTTTCCCTTTAAGACATCGTATATCAACAGGGGACGCATGTATTAACGCGCCACATAGCTATCTACACCCTACATAGAGTTAACACTTCGATGTGTAGGGGCGGAGAATAGCTGGGGAGCCGTTCCACAGCTAATCTCGTTCGTGGCTACTTTTGGTACTCGAGACGTAAACAAACGGGCGCCATTGCTAAATGACGTCACGTCCGTCCTCATCCTTCGTTTAGTAGCTTGCCTGACTAGTCGGATTTTTCCCTGTGCGTACTTTATCGACTTGCATCTTAGCCATGTCTCTACCCTCGGCCTCGCCTTCTTCTGGAAAGTTGAGTACAAGGTTCCAGTATTGTTTAAATAAGCTCTGACCGTAGAGTAACTTTTACTTTTCGAGATATTTGATGTTTTGTGGCAGAGCTGTGCCTCTACCGGACCCGCCATTTTATGGCGTTGCTGTTGTTTTGCATGCCTCATTTAGCTAGCCTCAACAGCGTTTTCCGGCCTCATTAACTAATCGATACTATTAGTTATTTAGTCTTCATAGCTAGGAACTTTATATATCGTGTTTTGACGCCTTGTTATCGGTCATCATCTGACTCCATACCAGTTCGCTAGTCTAGCCCCTAGGCCAGAGCGCCTAACATCAGTGTTCATGCATGATATATTTCAGTGATCCTAGGTTTAATTATGAAGATAGTGGCATTATTTTACAATACTATTGTCTGTGATGCAAGTATTTTTGCCTTCAGGGACCATATAGGGGATAGGCTAGATAGTGTGCCTTTCTAACCTAACCTACAAGTAGGACCCCTATATGCTTCCTTCATCCCCTGCCTTAGGGCATCCCCTCTGTGTAGCCTTGCTCCCCCTACCATGTAAGGGGATCAAGCTCATATCAGAGTTTATATCGCTTCTCTGTCCTCCCTAAGGGAATGATCCCCCCTTAGGGTTGCGTCCGAGAATGAGGAACGGCACGTCCTTCCTCTATTGCTTGGGCTAGGTCTCCGACCTTTCCTGCAATAGCGATACGTCTTCCATCCTTCCTAGTTCAGGGTGTAACATCCCTGCTCTAGGTTAGGTTTGGGGGGAGTTAGTTCTGTGCCTTGCTGAAACGATACCCATGCACCGTTCTCAGACAGGCTGCCTTACCTTAGGCTAGGGAGCGTCCTCCCTTCCTTGGTGGCCGCTTTGGTACAGAGCCTCCTCCATAGAAGACCCTTCTCTTCTCCCCTCCCCACCTATCTCTTGTATGGCCTAGCCTATACTTAGGTTAGTCTATACCCATCTGTCCCCTGTCCTACAACTCCTCCTTAGGGTGGAGTGATAGGGCTACCTTGAGCTCCTGTGTGCAGTCCGCTCTGGTACATATACCCTTCATAGTGTCCTATGGGGTTAGCCAATTGATGCGTTTTGTCCACAGGGGTTCTCCCCCCCCCCCCCCCTCTTGGGTGTTCCCTAGCCCTCCTTTGGGCTACCCTGGCTCCCGGTCCTCTGTGGCCCCTGCTTCTGGGTGATAGGGTTAGCCTCTATCATGGGTACACCCACTCAGGTGGGATGTTCTGGGGTCCGTGGCCGTACCCCTACATCCCTCCTTCTGTCTCTTTCACTATCCTGGTGCAGGTCCCTTGCCGCCTCCCCTGTCGGTGATACCCATCTCCTACCTTGGTGACATATCCCTTGCCCTCTGGGCCGTCAGTCCTCCGTGTGACGGGGGACTGCCGCCTCCCGTCGGCGTCCAGCCGATGGCCTTCCCTCTTACCTCATAGCTTCGGTCGTCCGTCCACCGGTCCGGCCCCCGGAGTGCCGGCATCCACTGCCGGAAGTCCGGTTCTGCTATACCCATCCTTGTCCCTGTCACCAAGCCGGCAACCTTCGGCTGCCGGAGCCGCCGCTCCCCGCCGGCGTGCCGCCGCTATGCCGGCGGCCGCCATCCTGGTATTACCCCTGACTTATATATTTGTCTTCCCTAATGCCAGAAACTCTGCTGGAACGGCCTCCAGCGTGCCGCCGGTCTGCCGGACCCTCCCGGAGGCGTCAAAGCGACTTGCACCCCTTCTACTAGCTATCATCTCATGCTGATAGCCCTACATCGCAACCAGATGGTTTGATTACATAAATAGATAGGTATTATCTTACCGTTCTATTAGTAACCATGCTGTCTTCTTGCATATCACAGATTTCCAGCATGCTGTGTGTATCTTAGCACGGCTGGTTGCCGGAAACCGTTACCCTATGGGATCTTCTACGTTCCCAATTCTAGGGTCTGAGTGGCCTCAGTCCCAGTTTTATATCCTTGGCAATTCCCAATAGAATTCCCACTGCCTTCCTGGCATTCTATGTTGAATTCTGTCCTGTGCCCTCAGTCACAACAAATTGTCTATGGATAAGGTTACGGTAACCAGCCGGGCGGGTTACACGGAGTATGTGTCTATCTCCTTTTCCGCCCATTCTCTGATCATCACACTTAATATTATGTTAAAGATTAATCATTTAATATTTAACTTTAGAATAGAAGTCATTTTGAAGTGCGACCACGGCTTCTGTGCAGTGAAGCGCCCGCACTTTTATGGGCACACGGCGAGTAGGACTCACGCCCCTTGTGCCAATAAGAGAGGTGATCTGAAGTTCTGGGACCCGCAGAACTGTACGGTCTGCCAGGAACGCCTGGTCGAGGCGTTCAATAACCCTCCCTCAGCGGAGGTTAGGGACGCTTCTCGAGAGAAGCTACGCAAATGGGTGCGTGGCTTCCAGAAGAAAGCCACTGGACTGTACCTTGCCACTGAAGACATCCCCAGACTCTGTGGTCCCCAAGGATCAGATCCCCGCCGTCCAGATCACGGTGGAACCCGATGTTGTCATGGCCCAGTCCATGCACGAGTGTCGCCTGGATACCGACAACGCGGAGTGTATGTCGGAGGTGTCGGAGACAACGGAGAGGAACCTCATGGCCGAAGAATTGGACTATGAGGAGGACCAAGTGGAATACGCCGAGTCGGAGCAGGAGGTTGCTCCGCCTTCCATCACCGCCCCAACTCCTACACCGACGGAAGTATCTCTCCCGTCTACCTCCGCCACCCCGGACCCCATCCCAACCGCCCAGGAGATGTTCCGTATGCTTGAAGCCCTTATGGACAAGAAACTCCGTGAGACACACGAGTACATCAGGACCATGGGAAGTTCCAAGGAGCCGAAAAGGATTTCGGTTAAGGACCTCCCGGCATGCTCGTACGCCAACCCCTGGAGGTATGCTGAGCATATGCCTATCGCAATGGGCAGGATCTTCGTCAGTGAGAAGGTCGGCTCGGTTGCCCTAGAAGAAGTGGAGTTCTTCCCGAGTTTTGAGGCTTATCCGGACTGTTACGTCCGGCTTCGATCCGAACCTGCCTCTAAAGAAGAGACCGAACCTAAGGAGGTGATAGTGTTCGATCTCCCGAAGGCCCAGGCTATGCTGGCCAACGCTTTTAAAAGTAGGGGTTTTACCTGCTCAAAGCTTCCGGCACTGAGCAAGAAGCACCCTACCTACGTCGCACCTGATGATGCGATCCTCCCCTTCATGGAAAAAGCCTTCGGCGCGGTACACAAGGCAGTGGAAGAAGGAAAACCTTGCCCTGCACTGGAGGAGTGCAGACCCTTCTCCCTGGTGACTCCCCCCGATGTTCGACACTGGAAGGATATCCAGCATACCTTCGTGGTGGGAAAACTAGATCCTGACGTTGCTGGACGTCAGTTTAACGAAGACCTCCCGAAACTTAATGACCATCTCCTTCGTCGGGAACAAGACACGAAGGAAAGTCTCGCCGCATCAATGTCCCTCCAGGTACAGCTTGACGTCATGGCCGGTGACACTAGAGTCCCCGACCACTACATGGTGCTCGCCAAAACGCATCTAGCGACTGTAGTTAAGGACTTGTACAGCTTCATGAAGGCTCGGAGAGCCTGTCGTGAATTCGTGTTCTCAAGTGCCACAGTGTGACACGAACCCCGGAGGCTGATTTCCTCCAACATCTGGGGTAAGCACCTCTTTCCCTCTGATCTTGTGAAAGAGATCACCGACAAGGCCGCCACTGAGAACAGGAACCTTCTCCACAAGTGGGGCATGTCGAAGAAGAGGAAATCCTCTCAGGACGATGGCCCTCAACCTAAGAGGAAATCCTCCAAGCCAAAACCCCAGCAACATCAACAGAGACGGCAGTTTCCGGGACCCGCTACTCCCCAAGTGGCTGCTCAGCCACAGCAGACCTTTCAGCTGGTCACCCAACCGGACTTGTCCCAGTCACCGGTTTTCACCCCTGCCCTCGAGCAACAGACGACTACCTTTCGTCCCAAAGGTAGAGGCTCAAGCAAAGGTGCAGGCAGAGACGCATCTCGCCGTCCCTCCAGAGGCAGAGGAGGAAGGGGAGCTAGCGGCCGAGGCAGTAAACCCTCAAGACACCAGAAGCAATGAAGTGCTTCCGGTGGGAGGAAGACTCCGCCAATTCAAGGATCGTTGGACCTTCGATCCCTGGGCACACAGCATCGTCAAGAAGGGTCTAGGCTGGAGTTGGACTCAACCACCCCCAGCCTTCCAGCAATTCTTCCAACAATCAACCCCCCTTCTGGAAGAATATGTCCTAGATCTCTTGAACAAGAAGGTGATAAGGAGGGTAAAGTCAACCAGGTTCCAAGGGAGACTGTTTTGCGTCCCCAAGAAGGACTCCGACAAGCTCAGAGTCATTCTAGACTTATCCCCCATCAACAAGTTCATAGCGAACAACAAGTTCAAGATGCTGACTCTTAAACAGATAAGGACCCTTCTGCCTCGAGGTTCTTACACGGTCTCCATAGACCCGGCGGATGCCTACTGGCACGTTCCAATGAACCACCACGCTTCCTCCTACCTAGGATTTCGACTCCAAAGGAAAAGCTACGCCTTCAGGGCCATGCCCTTCGGCCTCAACGTGGCCCCTCGGATCTTCACAAAGCTGGCGGACGCCATGGTACAACAGCTCCGCCTACGAGACGTCCAGGTGATGGCCTACCTCGACGACTGGCTAGTCTGGGCTCCATCGCCCGAGGATTGTTTAAGATCCTGCAGCAAAGTCACCGAGTTCCTAGAACACCTGGGATTCAAGATAAACGCGAAGAAATCTCGCCTCTCTCTAGCTCAGAAGTTTCAATGGTTAGGAATCCAGTGGAACCTTCAGTCACACCGCCTTTCCATCCCCCAGAAGAAAAGGAAGGAAATAGCAGGGTCTGTCAAGCGACTGCTGAAATCCAAATGGATCTCAAGACGTCAGCAGGAACGAATTCTAGGCTCTCTACAGTTCACCTCAGTGACAAACCCAGTGCTACGTGCACAGCTAAAGGATGCCGCGGGAGTCTGGAGACGTTCTGCATCCATCGCTCGAAGAGACCTCAAGAGCAGCTCCCAAACAGACTTTGGCTGCTCCTCAAGCCGTGGTCGGAAGCAATGGACCTGAAAAGGTCCATCCCTCTTCAACACCCACCTCCATCACTCAACATCCACACGGACGCTTCACTGGAGGGTTGGGGAGGTCACTCCCACCAAAAACAGGCTCAAGGAACATGGTCTCCCCTATTCAAGACATTTCACATCAACATCTTGGAGGCCATGGCGGTCCTTCTAACGCTGAAGAAACTCTCCCCGCCTCCCTCGATCCATATTCGTCTAACCCTAGACAACTCGGTGGTAGTTCGATGTCTCAATCGCCAAGGCTCAAGATCGCCCCAGATAATTCAGGTGCTTCTGACAATGTTCCGTCTGGCAGAGAAGAAGAAATGGCACCTGTCTGCAGTTCACCTACAAGGATTCCGCAACGTGACGGCGGACGCTCTATCCCGGACAAGCCCGATAGAGTCGGAATGGTCTCTAGACGCAAGATCATTCTCCTTCATCTCTCACCAAGTCCCAGAACTTCAGATCGATCTCTTCGCAACGAGCGACAACAATCAACTTCCTCGATATGTGGCCCCGTACGAGGACCCCAAGGCAGAAGCAGTGGACGCCATGTCACTGGACTGGAACAGATGGTCCAAGATCTACCTGTTCCCTCCCACCAACCTTCTGCTGAAAGTCCTCTCCAAGCTGAGAACCTTCAAAGGGACAGTGGCCCTAGTGGCTCCCAAGTGGCCCCGGAGCAATTGGTACCCCCTGGTCCTGGAGCTGCAGCCCACGCTGATCCCTCTCCCGGGCCCAGTTCTCTCCCAGCAAGTACAGAAGTCGACTGTCTTCGCTTCATCATCGAAAATCAAGGACCTTCATCTCATGATTCTCTCTCCCTAGCCGCGAAGAAAAAGTTTGGGATCTCGAAGAAAAGTCTAGACTTCCTCGAGGAATACAAGACCGAATCCACAAAACGGCAATACGAATCATCCTGGAGAAAATGGGTCTCATTCGTCAAGGCAAAAACTCCTACGGAAATCACCATTGATTTTTGCATGTCCTTCTTTATTCACCTTCATGGACAGGGCTTGGCAGCCAACACGATTTCTACTTGCAAATCGGCCTTGACTAGACCACTGATGTATGCCTTCCAGATTGATCTGTCCAACGACATCTTCAATAAACTGCCGAAAGCATGCGCTCGTCTATGCCCAGCACCCCCACCAAAACCGATCTCCTGGTCTCTGGACAAGGTGCTCCATTTTGCCTCCAACTTGGACAATGATTCGTGCCCTCTCAAGGATCTGACTCAAAAAGTTATATTTCTTTTTGCTCTTGCCTCAGGAGCCCGAGTCAGCGAAATAGTGGCATTATCAAGGGATGAGGGTCATATCCTGTTTACAGACTCAGGAGACCTTACTCTCTTCCCTGATCCGACGTTTCTCGCCAAAAACGAATTACCCACCAAAAGATGGGGCCCTTGGAGAATATGCCCCCTGAAAGAAGATGCCTCTCTATGTCCAGTAGAGAGCCTCAAGGTCTATCTTCGCAGAACTTCTGACTTTGGTGGAGGCCAACTCTTCAAAGGAGAAACATCGGGCAGCGACCTGTCACTGAAACAACTAAGAGCGAAAATCACCTACTTCATTCGCAGAGCGGATCCTGACAGTACACCCGCCGGTCACGATCCTAGAAAAGTTGCATCGTCTCTGAATTTCTTCCAGAGTATGGATTTCGAAAGCCTTAAGAGTTTCACAGGCTGGAAATCTTCGCGTGTTTTCTTCAAACATTATGCGAAACAAGTGCATGAAGTCAAACATTTTGTGGTAGCCGTAGGTAGTGTTATGAAGCCTGCACCTAACTCTGCATAGAACAGTGAGTTACTTGGGACTCTAACTCTACGGGTGCCTATGTTGACCCTCGAGTGATACGTAGTGATTTCAAAGACACTTAGTGTTTTTTCATATACTGTTCTTCTCTCAGGTGAAATGTCATAGTCGTCACACGAGTGCCGCATGCCTAGAGCATGATGTGTTTTAATTTTAAAGACTGACGTTCCTCTGGAACGAGTGCCTACTAATAATTTTGAAATTCTCTTTCAGATCCAAGAGCACGTCTTTCATTACTATGTACATTATAATTTGTGTAAATTACTTTTACATATTTATTGCATTTCATTAATATATTCTGCAATTGTGAAATAAAATTTCTATTTTATTCCTTGTGCGTCTCAATCCGCTCCTACTTATACTATGAAATACACGTCTGTCATAGTTTTATTATCCCCTTCCTCTTATATTTGATGAAGATTACTAAGGTTTCAACCCTTATTATATAGGCTACTCACCTGTGCAATGTAATATTCCTACATGAATACTTACTTACTTCATATCTTAGAGACCAGACGATTCTCTATTAACATACAGTGCCTAACCACCACTTGTCTGCCCTGGAGAATGTTCCTATATGAATGCCAACCATTCAGTCTGGTCTCCAAGTTCTTCATGTTCTCCCGGCAAGGTGAGTAGCCCTTCGATGACCACTTTGATCTTTGGCATGGCCCGTGGGAACTTCACTGCCAGGGGGCAGGAAGTTCTCTTCCCTACGGTTCTTCTATTAAGATTACTATGCTAACCTGTTCAAAGCCCTCAGCACTTACACTAAAAGGGGAAAATCTACCACAATACATTGATTCTCTGGTATTCTTCCATCAGGACTCCATGGCTTGAGCCCAAAAAAACGGATTTTGAGTGAAGCAAAAAATCTATTTTTGGGTGAGATAGCCATGGCGTCCTGATGGACCCTCCCTGCTACTTCGTCCAGTTTTTCAGGTCCCACCCTGCTCTGCTGTATCATGGTGATCGGCAAGCAACTGGCTTCAGGATGCGGACGGACGTGACGTCATTTAGCAATGGCGCCCGTTTGTTTAGGTCTTGAGTACCAAAAGTAGCCACGAACGAGATTAGCTGTGGAACGGCTCCCCAGCTATTCTCCGCCCCTACACATTGAAGTGTTAACTCTATGTAGGGTGAAAATAGCTATGTGGCGCGTTAATACATGTGTCCCCTGTTGATATACGATGTCTTAAAGGGAAACCTTTAGGATACTCGCTCCAGAAGTTAGAATTCTGTGATAACCTGTGGTTAAATTCTCTGGGAATATTTAGTAGTTATATACCCGAGGAAGCTACCAAAAAGGAACCTTCCATCATGACTGTTATGTATTATTGTAACAATGTACTATATTATTTCAAGTGTTTCAGGTATTGCGCAACATTGCATCATATTGCATGAATAAGACATGTTATGCTTTGATCATAAGAGTAATGATTTGTTTTGGTATTAGGATTCAAACATTTGTTAATTACCTCAGATAAGATGTGATTCTTTATGATTTGTACTGGAGTAGGATTTAAGTCTTTTCAGAGCGATGCTCTTTTGTTTAGCAATGTTTTGGTTTATGAGATTTGTGTAAGACGCTCCATATGCACTTGGGAGTCAGCTGTCACAGAGTAAAGTTCATTATGTAGTCTTTTATACATTAAACGTATTTTTATAATACCAACGTATTATTACCCATCAAGCTATATTCGACGACGTCAGATGGGATCAGCTGAGAAATAATTACTAACGATACTTCATCTATGTTCCAGGTAATTATTATGGTTAATAGAACTTCCTACCAAAGTACAAAATCCCACAGTGGCGACGAGGATGGGATGACGGACAAGCAGGGAGAAGCAAGCAGGGAGAAGCATTGGAGCCTATGCACAAAGACGGCCAGCACAAGAGAAGATCTTTGTACATCGGGAAACAAGAGTAAAATCGCCCAATGAAGATTTTACCAGCAGCAGAATAGGAATTTCATCAAATACACAAAAAGGGTGAAATTTAAAATTGGGTAGGTAGGAAGTTCTATTAACCATAATAATTACCTGGAACATAGATGAAGTATCGTTAGTAATTATTTCTCAGCTGATCCCATCTGAAGTCGTCGAATATAGCTTGATGGGTAATAATAAGTTGGTATTAGCCAAGATGGTCCAACATCCGATGTAGATTCAGAACCAATTCATGTACCAGTACAAGATGAGGTTAAAGTGCTTCCTAATAGGATTAACAGAGGAAAGCCCCCTGAGATATTAGATTTATGAATATTTTTACAATGTCAAGTTAAGGGGGAGGAGACTGTTATGTATTATTGTAACAATGTACTATATTATTTCAAGTGTTTCAGGTATTGCGCAACATTGCATCATATTGCATGAATAAGACATGTTATGCTTTGATCATAAGAGTAATTATTTGTTTTGGTATTAGGATTCAAACATTTGTTGATTACCTCAGATAAGATGTGATTCTTTATGATTTGTACTGGAGTAGGATTTAAGTCTTTTCAGAGCGATGCTCTTTTGTTTAGCAATGTTTTGGTTTATGAGATTTGTGTAAGACGCTCCATATGCACTTGGGAGTCAGCTGTCACAGAGTAAAGTTCATTATGTAGTCTTTTATACATTATACGTATTTTTATAATACCAACGTATTATTACCCATCAAGCTATATTCGACGACGTCAGATGGGATCAGCTGAGAAATAATTACTAACGATACTTCATCTATGTTCCAGGTAATTATTATGGTTAATAGAACTTCCTACCAAAGTACAAAATCCCACAGTGGCGACGAGGATGGGATGACGGACAAGCAGGGAGAAGCAAGCAGGGAGAAGCATTGGAGCCTATGCACAAAGACGGCCAGCACAAGAGAAGGTCTTTGTACATCGGGAAACAAGAGTAAAATCGCCCAATGAAGATTTTACCAGCAGCAGAATAGGAATTTCATCAAATACACAAAAAGGGTGAAATTTAAAATTGGATAGGTAGGAAGTTCTATTAACCATAATAATTACCTGGAACATAGATGAAGTATCGTTAGTAATTATTTCTCAGCTGATCCCATCTGACGTCGTCGAATATAGCTTGATGGGTAATAATAAGTTGGTATTAACCAAGATGGTCCAACATCCGATGTAGATTCAGAACCAATTCATGTACCAGTACAAGATGAGGTTAAAGTGCTTCCTAATAGGATTAACAGAGGAAAGCCCCCTGAGATATTAGATTTATGAATATTTTTACAATGTCAAGTTAAGGGGGAGGAGACTGTTATGTATTATTGTAACAATGTACTATATTATTTCAAGTGTTTCAGGTATTGCGCAACATTGCATCATATTGCATGAATAAGACATGTTATGCTTTGATCATAAGAGTAATTATTTGTTTTGGTATTAGGATTCAAACATTTGTTGATTACCTCAGATAAGATGTGAGTCTTTATGATTTGTACTGGAGTAGGATTTAAGTCTTTTCAGAGCGATGCTCTTTTGTTTAGCAATGTTTTGGTTTATAAGATTTGTGTAAGACGCTCCATATGCACTTGGGAGTCAGCTGTCACAGAGTAAAGTTCATTATGTAGTCTTTTATACATTAAACGTATTTTTATAATACCAACGTATTATTACCCATCAAGCTATATTCGACGACGTCAGATGGGATCAGCTGAGAAATAATTACTAACGATACTTCATCTATGTTCCAGGTAATTATTATGGTTAATAGAACTTCCTACCAAAGTACAAAATCCCACAAGGACGTCATGGCTATCTCACCCAAAAATAGATTTTTCGCTTCGCTCAAAATCCGTTTAGGAGGACCAACTCCTAGGCTAGGAAAGCCTGGAAAGACACATCGCTAGTTGCAGGGAGGAAGGAGTAACCCAACCAAGTGCAACTGGGGAAGGGCAGAGCCCTTCCTAATGTCTCAGGCGCGACCCTAAGGGGGGTTCATTCCCTTAGGGTAGGCTGAGAAGCGATAAATACTCTGGGTGAAGACAAGATTCTCCCTATTATAGAATAAGGGAAAAGCAAGGCTACCCAGAGGGAATTACCCGTAGGTAAGGGAAATAGGAAGCATACAAGGGTTCCTACATTAGGTTAGGAGGGGGTTGGTACACAAACCAACTCAGTCCCTTGTATGGTCCCCGAAGGCGAAATCACTTACATCACAGTAACTAGTATGTTTAATAATGCCAAAATCTTCATAACTTAACTTAGGAACACTGATATATATCATGCATGAAAGTGAGCATTAGGCTGTCAAGCCTAGGGGCTAGGCTAGCGATCTAGTATGGGGTCGATAAACGACCGTAGTCTAACGAGCGCTAAAACACGATATAATGATTTCCTAGCTATGAAGACTAATTAACTAATAATATTAATTAGTTAAAGGACCGGAGAAGGCTGTTCTGGCTAACTAAATAAAGCATGCAATGTGAACAGCGACGCCATCATGGCGCGTCCGGTATCGGCACAGTTCCGCCACAAAACACAAAATTTTTAGGAAAAAGAGAAGTTACTTTACGGCCAGAGCTTATTTAAACAATACTAGGACCTGGTACTCAACTTTCCAGAAGAAGGCGAAGCTGCAAGCTGCGACATAACGGCGATGTAAGCAGATAAAAGAGGCACTTGGGAAAAATCCGACTTAACGTAGGAGCTACAAGCGAAACGATGGGGACAGACGTGAAGTCATTTAGCAATGGCGCCCGTTTGTACCAAAAGTAGCCACGGATGAGAGTAACTTTGTAACGGCTCCTCAGTTACTCAGCCCATTCCCATATCGAAGTGTTAACTCTATATGGGGTGCAGATAGCTATGTGGCGTGTTAATACATGCGTCCCCTGTTGATATACGATATCCTAGAGGGAAACCTTTAGGGTACTCGCACCAGAAGTTAGAATTCTGTGATAACCTTTAGTTTAATTCTCTGGGAATATCCACTGTAGTTAAATATGCCCTAGGAAGCTACTGAAGGAACCTTCCATCAGGACGACATGGCTTGAGCCCAAAAACGGATTTTGAGCGAAGCGAAAAATCTATTTTTGGGTGAGATAGCCATGACGTCCTGATGGAAGGTTCCTTCGGTAGCTTCCTTGGGTATATTTAACTACAAGGATATTCCCAGAGAATTAAACCACAGGTTACCACAGAATTCTAACTTCTGGTGCGAGTATCGTAAAGGTTTCCCTCTAAGATATCGTACATCAACAGGGGACGTATGTATTAACACGCCACATAGCTATCTGCACCCCATATAGAGTTAACACTTCGATATGGAAAGGTGGAGAATAACTGGGGAGCCGTTCCACAGTTACACTCATCCGTGGCTGCTTTTGGTACTCGAAACGTAAACAAACGGGCGCCATTGCTAAATGACGTCACGTCCATCCTCATCCTGATGCCAGCTCCTTCCTAATCTCCATGATACAGCAGGACAGGGCGGGGGCTGAAAGGCTGGACTAGAATAGACGGGAGGGTCCATCAGGACGTCATGGCTATCTCACCCAAAAATAGATTTTTCGCTTCGCTCAAAATCCGTTTTTTGGGCTCAAGCCATGACGTCCTGATGGAAGAGTACCAGAGAATCAATGTATCGTGGAAAATTTCCCCTTTTGTAGAGTGAGTGCCAAGGGCTCCGAATAGAGGTATGTAATGTGAACTCGGTAGAGGTTCCATGGAGATCCAGCTTCCTGCCCCCCTGGCAGAGAAGTCCCGGCGGATTATACCAAAATCCGAAGTGGTCATCGAAGGGCTACTCACCCTGCGGAGAATTCGTGTAGGACTCGAACACAAGACAGAAGGCTAATATTCGTGTAGGAATATTCTCAAGAGTAGACAAGTGATAATTAATCACTATATTCCATGGATTAGAGATCAATCTGGTCTCGAAGGCATGACGAAGGTAAGTATTCAAGTAGGAATATTACACAGCATGGGTGAGTATATAATACAGACAATTTATATTATTCTTCTCATTCCAAAGGAAAGGGGTAAATGAAACTATGACAGTCATGTATTTCATAATGGTAATAGGAGCGAAGAGAGACGCACAAGTAATAAAATAGACATTTTATTTCATAAATTGCAGGTTATAGTAATAATAATTGCAATAAAGGGTGTAAAGTTAATTTACAATAATAAAAATAATGTACATAGAAAATAGAAAACTTCAATCTTTAATCTGAAAGAAATTTTACTTTTTAGAAACACAAGTTCCAGAGGAACATCAGTCTTTAACAAATAAATAAACACATCATGCTCTAGGGCATGTGGCACTCATGTGAAGTCTATGACATTTCACCTTGATAAGAACAGTCTATTAGAAACACTAAGTGTCCATGAAATCACTATGTATCGCACAAGGGTCAACACAGGCACCTGTAGAATTAAAGTCCCAAGTAACTCGCTGTTCTATGCAGAGTTAAACGGCAGGTTTCATAACACTACCTGCGGCTACCACGAAATGTTTAACTTCATGCACTTGCTTTGCGTAGTGCTTGAAGAAAACGCGCGACGACTTCCATCATGTGAAGCTCTTGAGGCTTTCGAAATCCATACTCTGGAAGAAATTCAGAGAAGACGCGACTTTTCTAGGATCGTGACCTGTGGGTGTACTGTCAGGATCCGCTCTGCGAATGAAGTAGGTGATTTCCGCTCTTAGTTGTTTCAGTGACAGGTCGCTACCCGATGTTTCTCCTTTGAAGAGTTGACCTCCACCGAAGTCTGAAGTTCTTCGAAGATAGACCTTGATACTCTCCATTGGACATAGAGAGACATCTTCCTTCAGGGGGCAGATTCTCCAGGGGCCCCATCTCTTGGTGGGTAATTCATTTTTTGCGAGAAACGTCGGATCAGGGAAGAGGGTAAGTTCTCCTGTATCTGCGAACAGGATATGACCCTCGTCTCTTGATAATGCCACTATTTCGCTGACTCGGGCTCCCGAGGCGAGAGCAAAAAGGAAGATAACTTTTCGAGTCAGGTCCTTGAGAGGGCACGAATCGTTGTCCAAGTTAGAGGCAAAATGGAGCACCTTGTCCAGGGACCAGGAGATAGGTTTTGGCGGAGGTGCTGGGCGTAGTCTAGCGCATGCCTTTGGTAGTTTATTGAAGATTTTGCTGGACAGATCAATCTGGAGAGGACTTTCAGCAGAAGGTTCGGAGGAGGGAACAGGTATATCCTGGACCATCTGTTCCAATCCAGTGACATGGCATTCACTGCTTCTGCCTTGGGGTCCTCGTACGGGGCCACATATCGAGGAAGTTGATTGTTGTCGCTCGTTGCGAAGAGATCGATCTGAAGTTTCGGGACTTGGTGAGAGATGAAGGAGAATGATCTTGCGTCTAGAGACCATTCCGACTCTATTGGGTTTGTCCGTGATAGAGCGTTGCGGAATCCTTGTAGGTGAACTGCAGACAGGTGCCATTTCTTCTTTTCTGCCAGACGGGAGATTGGAAGAAGTACCTGATTTATCTGGGGCGATCTCGAGCCCTGACGATTGAGACATCTGACTACCACCGAGTTGTCCAGAGTCAGACGGATGTGGATCGAGGGAGGCGGAGAGAGTTTCTTCAGGGTGAGAAGGACCGCCATGGCCTCCAAGATGTCGATGTGAAACGTCTTGAATAGGGGAGACCATGTTCCTTGAACCTGTCGTTGGTGGGAGTGACCTCCCCAACCCTCCAGTGAAGCGTCCGTGTGGATGTTGAGCGATGGAGGCGGGTGTTGAAGAGGAATGGACCTTTTCAGGGCCTTTGCTTCCGACCACGGCTTTAAGAGTAACCGAAGTCTGTTTGGGAGCCGTCTCTTGAGGTCTCTTCGAGCGATGGATGCAGAACATCCCCAGACTCCCGCGGCATCCTTTAGCTGTGCGCGAAGCACTGGGTTTGTCACAGAGGCAAACTGTAGAGAGCCTAGAACTTGTTCCTGCTGTCGTCTTGAGATCCGTTTGGATTTCAGCAGTTTGCTGACAGACCCTGCTATTTCCTTCCTTTTCTTCTGCGGGATGGAAAGGCGGTGTGACTGAAGATCCCAATGGATTCCCAACCATTGGAACTTCTGAGCTGGAGAGAGGCGAGATTTCTCGGCGTTTATCTTGAATCCCAGATGTTCTAGGAACTGGGTGACTTTGTTGCAGGATCTTAAACAATCTTCGGGCGATGTCGCCTAGACCAGCTAGTCATCTAGGTAAGCCATCACTTGGACGCCGCGAAGGCGGAGCTGTTGGACGATGGCGTCTGCCAGCTTGGTGAAGATCCGTGGGGCCACGTTGACCCCAAAGGGCATGGCCCTGAAGGCGTAACTTTTCCTTTGGAGTCGAAATCCTAGGTAGGAGGAAGTGTGATGGTTCATTGGAACGTGCCAGTAGGCATCCGCCAGGTCTATGGAGACCGTGTAGGCCCCTTGAGGCAAGAGGGTCCTTATTTGTTGAATAGTCAGCATTTTGAAATTGTGGTTCGCGATGAACTTGTTGAGGGGGGATAAGTCTAGTTTGTCGGAGTCCTTCTTGGGGACGCAAAATAGTCTCCCTTGGAACCTGGTTGACTTTACCCTCCTGATCACCTTCTTGTTCAAGAGTTCTAGGACGTACTCTTCCAGGAGGGGGGTTGACCGTTGGAAGAATTGCTGGAAGGCTGGGAGTTGTTGTGTCCAGCTCCAGCCTAGTCCCTTCTTGACGATGTTGTGTGCCCAGGGATCGAAGGTCCAACGATCTTGGAATTGGCGGAGTCTTCCTCCCACCGGAAGCACTTCATTGCTTCTGGTTTCCCGAGGGTTTGACACCTCGGCCGCTAGCTCCCCTTCCTCCTCTGCCTCTGGAGGGACGGCGAGACGAATCTCTGCCGGAACCTCTGTTTGAGCCTCTACCTCTGGGACGAAAGGTAGTGGTGTGCTGCTCAAATGCAGGGGTGAAGACTGGTGACTGTGATACCACCGGTTGGGTGACCAGCTGAAAGGTCTGTTGTGGCTGAGCTGCCACTTGGGGAGTAGCGGAACCCGGAAACTGCCGTCTCTGTTGACGTTGCTGGGGTTTGGGCTTTTGAGGTTTCCTCTTAGGTTGAGGGCCATCGTCCTGAGAGGATTTCCTTTTCTTCGACATGCCCCACTTATGGAGAAGGTTTCTGTTCTCCGTGGCGGCCTTGTCAGCAATCTCTTTCACCAAGGAGGATGGAAAGAGGTATTTACCCCAGATATTGGAGGAAATCAGCCTCCGGGGTTCGTGTTTCACCGTCGCGTTCGCGAACACGAATTCACGACAGGCTCTGCGAGCCCTAGTGAAGCTGTACAGTTCCTTCATTACCGTTGCCAAATGTGTTTTGGCTAGGACCATGTAGAAGTTCGGGATTCTTGTGTCTCCGGCCATGACTTCAAGCTGTACCTGGAGGGGTAGCGATGCGGCAAGCCTCTCCTTCGTATTTTGTTCCCTACGAAGAAGGTGATCATTTAGCTTTTGGAGGTCCTCATTAAACTGATGACCGGCAACGTCAGGCTCTAACTTCCCCACTGTGAATGTTGACTGGACGTCTTTCCAGTGTCTATCATCAGGGGGAACAGTAAGGGAGAAGGGTCTGCACTCCTCCAGTACAGGGCAAGGTTTCCCTTCTTCCACTGCTTTCAATACTGCAGTGAAGGCCTTTTCAATGAAGGGGAAGGTCGCATTGTTCGGCACAACAAAGGTTGGGTGCTTTTTGCTAAGCGCCGGCATCTTGGAATTGGTGAAGCCCCTACTCTTCACCGTATTGGCTAGCATAGCCTGGGCCTTCGTGAGATCGAACACAATTACCTCCTTCGGTTCGGTCTCTTTTTTAAAGGCGGGTTCGGACCTGTGCCAGACGTAACAGTCCGGATAAGCCTCAAAATTCGGGAAGAACTCCACTTCTTCCAACGCGATCGAGCCGACCTTCTCACTGATGAAGATCTTGCCAGTGGTGATCGGCATGTGCTCGGCATACCTCCATGGGTTAGTATCCGAGCAAGCAGGGAGGTCCTTAACCGAAATCCGTTTCGGTTGTTTAAAACTTCCTAAGTTAGACCTGAATATCTCGTGGGTCTCGCGAAGTTCTTTATCCATGAGGGCTTCAAGCATCTTGAAGACCTCCTGAGTGCCTGATGGGAGAAGATCCGGGGTGGCAGAAGTCGAAGGAACGGATTCCTCGGTCGGTGTAGGAGTCGGTGCGGGGGTAGGAGTGGGAGCGACCTCATGCTCCGAATCAGGGTATTCCACTTGATCTTCCTCATAGTCAAGCTCCTCGCCCATGAGGTTCCGACATACGTTCTGCGTTGTCAGAATCTAGACGGCACTCATGCATGGACTGTGCCATGACAATATCAGGTTCCACCACTATCTGGACGGTGGGAATCTGATCACTGGGGACCACTGAGTCTTTTGATGCCTTCGGAAACAGCAAGGCCCTCAAATCTTCGGTAGCGAGATACGGTCCGGTGGCATTCTTCTGGAAGCCACGCACCCACTTGCGTAGCTTCTCCCGAGCGTTGTCCCTTGCCTCCGCTGAAGGAGGATCGTCGAATGCTTCGACCAGACGACTCTTGCAGACTGTACAGTGCTGCGGGTCCCAGAATTTGAGGTCGCCTTTCTTGGCGGCGCAGGGGGCGTGTGTCCGACACGCCTTGGGCCCGTAGAAGTCCGGGCGTTTCACTCCGCAGAAGTTGCTTTCGCACTTCATATACTCCTCCTGTAAAAGAAAGAGATCATGAGTACATGGAAGGCATAAGAATGACTTACATTACTCTAAGATTAAGATTAAGTAATCAAAATCTTATTCAACATTAAATAATTCATAAGTATTATAATGTTTGAGGGTAGAGAGCGGGAAAGGAAGTAGATAGACACATATTTGTGAATCCCGCTCAGTCGGTTACCGTAACCTTATCATTAGACAATTTCTTTTGTGGCCGAAGGACACAAAACGGAAATCCATGTGGATAAACCGTGGTGGGTAGAAGCTAAGGCTCTAACAGAAATTGCCTGCGAGGTGTATCAGGGACTGAGAACACTCAGTTCCCTGGGGTAGAAGGGTAATAGGAGACCCCGTATTAGATATAGGCTCCGGCAATTGGCCGTGCTAAGACACACAGAGTATGCTGGAATATTGTAATGTGCAAGAAGACAGCACAGCCACAATTTTAGATGGTAAGACAATACCTATATATAGAAGTGGCTAAGCCATCTGGCTGCAGTGTGAGGACTGTCGGCATGTTGTCGGCAGGTATGAGAAGGGGTGCATGTCCCTTGGCGTCTCCGGCCTGCCAGCACGCTGGAGGCCGATTCAGCAGGGTGGAAGGCATCAAGACAGACACATTGAGTATCTAAGCATAATACCATCTTGGCGACCGCCGGCACAGCGGCGGATCGCCGGCGGGAGGCGGAAGCTCCGGCAGCCGAAGGCTGACGGCTTGGTGAGCTTGGATCAGTTCATAAGATAATTATGTATATGTCAGTATACCCAGACCACCGGCAATCAATGCCGGCACGCCGGTGGCCGGCCCCGAAGGTCGGCCAGCTGAAACTAGGTAAAGGGAGGGGTGGGACATCGGCTGTATGCCGACGGAAGGCGGCAGCCTCCGGCACACGGAAGGCTGACGACTTAGAGGAGGGAGGGTATCTTATGAAAGAGTGTCACCAGAGTGTAAGGCGGTATCGCCGGTAGTAGAGGCGGCAAGGGACCGGCACCAGGATAGATGGAGAGAAAGGTAAGGAGGGATTGGAGGGGTAAGACCACATACCCCTCCGGCATCCCTCCGGAGAGAGTGCACACATGACAGGAGTAGATACTCCTAGCATCCAATGGCAGGGGGCCGGCAGTCGGCCGGGTGCCTGGGGTAACCCAAGGGAGGGTTAGAGTACACTCAAGAGGGGGAACCCCCTGCTGGACAAACCGCTGCCAGTGGCTACCCCCATAGAACGCTATGAAGTGTATGTGTACCAGAGCGGCCAGCTCAGCAGGAGAGCAAGATAGCCCTATCACTCCACCCAAGGGAGGAGTTGTAGGACTAGGGACAGATGTGTATAGGCAAGCCTACACCAAAGGGATAGGTGGGGAGGGAGAAGAAGAGGGGTCTTTCATAGAGGAGGCTCTGTACAAGAACGGCCACCAAGGATAGGGAGAACGCTCCCTAGCCTAGGTTAGGTAACCAGAATGAGATTGGTGCAAGGGTACCGTCTCAAACTATAAAAGTACAGAACTAGCCCCCCCCCCCCCAAAGCCTAACCTAGATAAGGAGTGTTAATTCCCAGGCTAGGTAGGCTGAAAGACACATCGCAAGTTGCAGGAAGGGATGAGTAACCCAACCGGATGCAACTGTGGAAGGGCAGAGCCGTTCCTCTTTCTCGGTCGTAACCCTAAGGGGGGATCGTTCCCTTAGGGTAGACAGAGAAGCGATAGATACTCTGATTGTGGACAAGATTCCCCTACATAGAAGGGGAAGCGTGGCCACACAGAGGGAATGCCCGCAGGCAGGGGATGAGGGAGCATATAGGGGTTCCTACATTTAGGTTAGGTTAGAAAGGAACGCAATCAAACCTATCCCTTATATGGTCCCTGAAGGCGAAAACACTTACATCACAGTTAACAGTATGATAAATAATGCCACAATCTTCATAACTTAACCTAGGATCACTGGAATATATCATGCATGAACACAAGTGCTAGGCTATCTAGCCTAGGGGCTAAGCTAGCGGTCTAGTATGGGGTCGAACGACGACCGAGTAGATGAGCGTTAAAACACGATATACGTAGTTCCTAGCTATGAAGACTAAATAACTAACAAACGGATTTTGAGCGAAGCGAAAAATCTATTTTTGGGTGAGATAGCCATGGCGTCCTGATGGAAGGTTCCTTTTTGGTAGCTTCCTTGGGTATATAAACTACTAGATATTCCCAGAGAATTTAACCACAGGTTATCACAGAATTCTAACTTCTGAAGCGAGTATCCTAAAGGTTTCCCTTTAAGACATCGTATATCAACAGGGGACGCATGTATTAACGCGCCACATAGCTATCTGCACCCCACACAGAGTTAACACTTCGATGTGTAGGAGCGGAGAATAGCTGGGGAGCCGTTCCACAGCTAATCTCGTCCGTGGCTACTTTTGGTACTCGAAAAGTAAACAAACGGGCGCCATTGCTAAATGACGTCACGTCCGTCTTCATCCTGAAGCCAGTTGCTTGCCGATCACCATGATACAGCAGGACAGGGTGGAACCTGAAAGGCTGGACGAAGTAGCAGGGAGGGTCCATCAGGACGCCATGGCTATCTCACCCAAAAAATAGATTTTTCGCTTCGCTCAAAATCCGTTTTTTGGGCTCAAGCCATGGCGTCCTGATGGAAGAATACCAGAGAATCAATGTATCGTGGTAGATTTTCCCCTTTTAGTGTAAGTGCCGAGGGCTTTGAATAGAGTAAGCATGGTAATCTTGATAGAGGTACCGTGGGGCTGAAACTCCCTGCCCCCCTTGGCAGAGAAGTCCCAACGGACCATGCTGAGGATCAAAGTGGTTCTTGAAGGGCTACCCACCTTGCGGGGAGAACGTGAAGAACTCGGGGACAGGACAGAATGGTTGCTATTCGTATAGGAACATTCTCAAAAAACACACAAGTGGTGGTTAGGCACTGTATATTGTAAGGAGAACAGTCTGGTCTCGAAGGTATAGCGCAAGTAAGTATTCAGTTAGGAATATTACATAGCATGGGTGAGTATATAATATGGATTGAACCAATTATCTTCATCTTTTTTATAGAGGAAAAAGGGGAAGGATAATAAAAACTATGACAACCATATATTTCATAGTATAAGTAGGAGCGGATTGAGACGCACAAGTAAATAAAATAGAAATTTTATTTCACAATTGCAGAATATGGTAAAAAATGCAATAAAGGATGTAAAGGTATTTACAATAAATTATAATGTACATAGTAATGAAAGACTTCGCTCTTGAATCTGAAAGAAAATTTCAAATTATTAGAAAGCACGGGTTCCAGAGGAACATTAGTCTTTTAAAAGAAAAACACATCATGCACTAGGCATACGGCACTCATGTGACGACTATGACATTTCACCTTGTAAAGAACAGTCTATGAAAAACACTAAGTGTCTTTGAATTCACTACGTATCACGCGAGGGTCAACATAGACACCCGAGGAGTTAGAGTCCCAAGTAACTCACTGTTCTATGCAGAGTTAGGTGCAGGTTTCATAACACTACCTGCGGCTACCACGAAATGTTTGACTTCATGAACTTGTTTCGCGTAATGCTTGAAGAAAACACGCGAGGATTTCCAGCCTGTGAAACTCTTGAGGCTTCCGAAATCCATACTCTGAAAGAAATTCAGAGACGATGCAACTTTTCTAGGATCATGACCTGCGGGTGTACTGTCAGGATCCGCTCTGCGAATGAAGTAGGTGATCTTCGCTCTTAGTTGTTTCAGTGACAGGTCGCTGCCCGATGTTTCTCCTTTGATGAGTTGGCCTCCACCAAAGTCAGAAGTTCTATGAAGATAGACCTTGAGGCTCTCTACTGGACATATAGAGGCATCTTCTTTCAGGGGGCAGATTCTCCAAGGGCCCCATCTTTTGGTGGGTAGTTCATTTTTAGCGAGAAACGTCGGATCCAGGAAGAGGGTAAGGTCTCCTGAGTCTGTAAACAGAATGTGACCCTCGTCCCTTGATAATGCCACTATTTCGCTGACTCGGGCTCCTGAAGCAAGAGCAAAAAGAAATATAACCTTTTGAGTCAGATCCTTGAGAGGGCATGAATCGTTGTCCAAACTGGAGGCAAAATGGAGCACCTTGTCCAGGGACCAGGAGATAGGTTTTGGTGGGGGTGCTGGGCGTAGACGAGCGCATGCCTTCGGCAGTTTATTGAAGATGTCGCTGGACAGATCAATCTGGAAGGCGTACATTAGTGGTCTAGTCAAGGCCGATTTGCAAGTAGAAATCGTGTTGGCTGCCAAGCCCTGTCCATGAAGGTGAATGAAGAAGGACATGCAGAAATCGATGGTGATTTCCGTAGGATTTTTTGCCTTGACAAAGGAGACCCATTTTCTCCAGGGTGATTCGTATTGCCGTCGTGTGGATTCTGTCTTGTATTCCTCGAGGAAGTCTAGACTTTTCTTCGAGATCCCAAACCTTTTCTTCGCGGCTAGGGAGAGAAAATCATGAGATGAAGGTCCCTGACTTTCGATGATGAAGCGAAGACAGTCGACTTCTGTACTTGCTGGGAGAGAACTGGGCCCGGGAGAGGGATCAGCGTGGGTTGTAGCTCCAGGACTAGGGGGTACCAGTATCTCTGGGGCCACTTTGGAGCCACTAGGGCCGCTGTTCCTTTGAAGGTTCTCAGTTTGGAGAGGTCTTTTAGCAGAAGGTTGGTGGGAGGGAACAGGTAGATCCTGGACCATCTGTTCCAATCCAGTGACATGGCGTCCACTGCTTCTGCCTTGGGGTCCTCGTACGGGGCCACATATCGAGGAAGTTGATTGTTGTCGCTCGTTGCGAAGAGATCGATCTGGAGTTCTGGGACTTGGTGAGAGATGAAGGAGAAGGATCTTGTGTCTAGAGACCATTCCGACTCTATCGGGCTTGTTCGAGTTAGAGCGTCCGCCGTCACATTGCGGAATCCTTGTAGGTGAACTACAGACAGGTGCCATTTCTTCTTCTCTGCCAGACGGAAGATCGTTAGAAGCACCTGATTTATCTGGGGCGATCTTAAGCCTTGGCGATTGAGACATTGAACTACCACCGAGTTGTCCAGGGTCAGACGAATATGGATCGAGGGAGGCGAGGAGAGTTTCTTCAGAGTTAGAAGGACCGCCATGGCCTCCAAGATGTTGATGTGAAACGTCTTGAATAGGGGAGACCATGTTCCTTGAGCCTGTTTTTGGTGGGAGTGACCTCCCCAACCCTCCAGCGAAGCGTCCGTGTGGATGTTGAGTGATGGAGGTGGGTGTTGAAGAGGTATCTACCTTTTCAGGGCCTTATCTTCCGACCACGGCTTTAGGAGCAACCGAAGTCTGTTTGGGAGCCGTCTCTTGAAGTCTCTTCGAGCGATGGATGCGGAACGTCTCCAGACTCCCACGGCATCCTTTAGCTGTGCACGTAGCACTGGGTTTGTCACTGAGGCGAACTGTAGAGAGCCTAGAATTCGTTCCTGCTGACGTCTTGAGATCTGTTTGGATTTCAGCAGTCGCTTGACAGACCCTGCTATTTCCTTCCTTTTCTGGGGGATGGAAAGGCGGTGTGACTGAAGGTTCCACTGGATTCCTAACCATTGGAACTTCTGAGCTGGAGAGAGGCGAGATTTCTTCGCGTTTATCTTGAATCCCAGGTATTCTAGGAACTGGGTAACTTTGTTGCAGGATCTTAAACAATCCTCGGGAGATGGAGCCCAGACCAGCCAGTCGTCGAGGTAGGCCATCACCTGGACGCCTCGGAGGCGAAGCTGTTGAACGATGGTGTCTGCCAGCTTTGTGAAGATCCGTGGGGCCACGTTGAGGCCGGAGGGCATGGCCCTGAAGGCGTAGCTTTTCCTTTGGAGTCGAAATCCTAGGTAGGAGGAAGCGTGGAGGTTCATTGGAACGTGCCAGTAGCCATCCGCCAGGTCTATGGAGACCGTGTAGGAACCTTGAGGCAGAAGGGTCCTTATCTGTTGAAGAGTCAGCATCTTGAACTTGTTGTTCACTATGAACTTGTTGAGGGGGGATAAGTCTAGAATGACTCTGAGTTTGTCGGAGTCCTTCTTGGGGACGCAAAACAGTCTCCCTTGGAACCTGGTTGACTTTACCCTCCTTATCACCTTCTTGTTCAAGAGATCTAGGACATATTCTTCCAGAAGGGGGGTTGATTGTTGGAAGAATTGCTGGAAGGTTGGGGGTGGTTGAGTCCAACTCCAGCCTAGACCCTTCTTGATGATGCTGTGTGCCCAGGGATCGAAGGTCCAACGATCCTGGAATTGGCGGAGTCTTCCTCCCACCGGAAGCACTTCATTGCTTCTGGTGTCCCGAGGGTTTACTGCCTCGGCCGCTAGCTCCTCTTCCTCCTCTGCCTCTGGAGGGACGGCGAGATGCATCTCTGCCTGCACCTCTGTTTGAGCCTCTACCTTTGGGACGAAAGGTAGTTGACTGTTGCTCGAAAGCAGGGGTGAAAACCGGCGACTGTGACAAGACCGGTTGGGTGACCAGCTGAAAGGTCTGCTGTGGCTGAGCAGCCACTTGGGGAGTAGCGGATCCTGGAAACTGCCGTCTCTGTTGACATTGCTGGGGTTTCGGCTTGGAGGATTTCCTCTTAGGCTTAGGGCCGTCGTCCTGAGAGGATTTCCTTTTCTTCGACATGCCCCACTTGTGGAGAAGGTTCCTGTTCTCCGTGGCGGCCTTGTCGGTGATCTCTTTCACAAGGGAGGAGGGAAAGAGGTGCTTACCCCAGATGTTGGAGGAAATCAGCCTCCGGGGTTCGTGTCTCACTGTGGCACTGGAGAACAAGAATTCACGACAGGCTCTACGAGTCTTCACAAAGCTGTACAGGTCTTTTACTACGGTCGCCAAATGTGTTTTGGCGAGCACCATGTAGTAGTCAGGGACTCTAGTGTCACCGGCCATGACGTCGAGCTGTACCTGGAGGGACATGGATGCGGCGAGCCTTTCCTTCGTGTCTTGTTCCCGACGAAGGAGATGGTCATTAAGTTTCGGGAGGTCTTCGTTAAACTGACGGCCAGCTACGTCAGGTTCTAGTTTCCCTACCACAAATGTATGCTGGATATCTTTCCAGTGTCGAACATCGGGGGGAGTAATCAGGGAGAAGGGTCTGCACTCCTCCAGTGCAGGGCAAGGTTTTCCTTCTTCCACTGCCTTGTGTACCGCAGCGAAGGCCTTTTCCATGAAGGGGAGGGTCGCATCGTCTGGTGCGACGTAGGTAGGGTGCTTCTTGCTAAGCACCGGAAGTTTTGAGCAGGTAAAACCCCTACGTTTTACTGTATTGGCCAGCATAGCCTGGGCCTTCAGGAGATCGAACACAATCACCTCCTTCGGTCTCTTCTTTAGAGGCAGGTTCGGATCGAAGTCGGACGTAACAGTCCGGATAAGCCTCAAAATTCGGGAAGAATTCCACTTCTTCCAGGACAATCGAGCCGATCTTCTCACTGATGAAGATCCTGCCTGTTGTAATTGGCATGTGCTCGGCATACCTCCAGGGGTTGGCGTCCGAGCATGCCGAGAGGTCCTTAACCGAAATCCTTTTCGGCTGCTTTGAACTTCCCATGGTCCTGATGTATTCGTGTGTCTCACGGAGTTTCTTGTCCATGAGAGCTTCGAGCATTCGGAACATCTCCTGGGCGCTGGATGGGATGGGGTCCGGGGTAGCGGAGGTAGACGGGAGTGATACGTCCGTTAGTGTAGGAGTCGGTGTGGGGGTGGAAGGTGGAGCGACCTCCTGCTCCGACTCAGTGTATTCCACTTGGTCTTCCTCATAGTCCAGTTCTTCGGCAATGAGGTTCCTCTCCGTGTTCTCTGACACTTCCGACATACGTTCCGCGTTGTCAGTATCCAGACGGCACTCGTGCATGGACTGGACCATGACTACATCAGGTTCCACCGTTATCTGGACGGTGGGGATCTGATCCTTGGGGACCACAGAGTCTGGGGATGCCTTCGGGAAAAGCAAGGCCTTCAAGTCTTCGGTGGCAAGGTATGGTACGGTGGCGTTCTTTTGGAAGCCACGCACCCACTTGCGTAGCTTTTCTCGAGAAGCGTCCCTAACCTCCGCTGAGGGAGGATTATTGAACGCCTCGACCAGGCGGTCCTTGCAGACTGTACAGTTCTGCGGGTCCCAAAACTTCAGATCGCCTTTCTTGTTGGCGCAAGGGGCGTGGGTCCTACACGCCGTGTGCCCGTAGAAGTGCGGGCGCTTCACTCCACAGAAGCCGTGGTCGCATTTCACGTACTCCTCCTGTAAGAGAAAGAGTACATGAGTATGGGGAAGTCATATTAATGACTTATATTCTAAAGTTAAATATTAAAAGGTTAATTTTTAACTTAATCTTAAGTGATATCAACATTGTGATGTTTGAGAGTGGAGCGGGAAATGAAGTAGATAGACACATACTCCGTGTAACCCGCCCGGCTGGTTACCGTAACCTTATCCATAGGCAATTTGTTTGTGACCGAGGACACAGGGTAGAATTCTCCGTAGATTGCCAGGGAGGCAAAGGGAATTCTAGAAAGAATTGCTAAGGATATAAAACTGGGACTGAGACCACTCAGACCATTGAATTGGGGATGTAGAAAACCCCATAGGGTAACGGTTTCCGGCAACCAGCCGTGCTAAGATACACACAGCATGCTGGAAAATTGTGATATGCAAGAAGACAGCACGGCTACTAATAGAACGGTAAGACAATACCTATCTATTTATGTAGTCAAACTATCTGGTTGCAAGGTAGGGCTATCAGCATGTGTTGATAGCTAGGAGAAGGGGTGCAAGTCTCTTGGCACCTCCGGAATGCTCCGGCAAACCGGCGGCACGCCGGAGGCCGCTCCAGCAGAGTTTCTGGCATTAGGGAAGACAAATAGAGAAGTCAAGAGTAATGCCAGGATGGCGGCCGCCGGTACAACGGCGGCACGCCGGAGGGAGGCGGCTCAGGCAGCCGAAGGTTGCCGGCTTGGTGACAGGGACAAGGGTGAGCTATAGCAGAACCGGACTGCCGGCAATGGATGCCGGCACGCCGGGGGCCGGTCCGATGGACGGACGACCGATGGTAGGAGGTATGAGAGTAGGCCATCGGCTGTACGCCGACGGGAGGCGGCAGCCCTCCGGCACACGGAGGGCTGTCGGCCACGGGGGGCAAGGAAGGTGTCACCAAGGGGGAAGGTCGGTATCGCCGACAGTAGAAGCGGCAAGGGACCGGCACCAGGACAGTGAAAGAGACAGAAGGAGGGATGTAGGAGTACGGACACGAACCCCAAGGCATCCCACCTGAATGGGTGTACCCATGATCGGGGCTAGCCCTATCACCCAGTGGCAGGGAGCCGCAGGTGGCCGGGAGCCAGTGTAGCCTAAGGGAGGGCTAGGGAACACCCAAGAGAGGGAGAACCCCTGCGGACAAAACGCATCCAGTGGCTAACCCCATAGGATACTATAAGGGTATATGTACCAGAGCGGACTGCACACAGGGACTCAAGGTAGCCCTATCACTCCACCCTAAGGAGAAGTTATAGGACAGGGGACAGATGAGTATAGGCTAACCTAAGTATAGGCTAGGCCATACAAGAGATAGGTGGGGAGGGGAGAAGAAGAAGGGTCTTCCATAGGGGAGGTTCTGTACCAAAATGGCCACCAAGGAAGGGAGGACGCTCCCTAGCCTAAGGTAGGCAGCCTGGCTGAGAACGGTGCATGGGTACCGTTTCAAGCAAGGCACAGAACTATCTCCCCCCAAGCCTAACCTAGAGCAGGGATATTACGCCCTGAACCAGGAAGGTTGGGAGACGTATCGCTATTGCAGGGAAGGTCGGAAACCTAGCCTCAGCAATAGAGGAAGGGCAGGCCGTTCCTCATTCTCGGACGCAACCCTAAGGGGGGATCATTCCCTTAGGGAGGACAGAGAAGCGATAGATACTCTGATTTGAGCTTGATCCCCTTACGTGGTAGGGGGAGCAAGGCTACCCAGAGGGAATGCCCTAAGGCAGGGGGTGAAGGGAGCATATAGGGGTCCTACATTTAGGTTAGGTTAGAAAGGCACACTATCAAACCTATCCCCTATATGGTCCCTGAAGGTGAAAACACTTGCATCACAGTAAAGAGTATCATAAAATAATGCCACTATCTTCATAACTAAACCTAGGATCACTGTAATATATCATGCATGAACACTGATGATAGGTACTCTGGCCTAGGGGCTAGGATAGCGATCTGGTATGGGGTCAGGCGATGACCGATAAAAGAGCGTCAAAACACGATATATAAAGTTCCTAGCTATGAAGACTAAATAACTAATAGTATCGATTAGTTAATAAGGCCGGAGAAGCTGTTGAGGCTAGCTAAATAAGGCATGCAAGACAACAGCGACGCCATAAAATGGCGGGTCCGGTAGCAGCACAGCTCTGCCAAAAAAACATAAAATATCTCGAAAAGTAAAAGTTACTTTACGATCAGAGCTTATTTAAACAATACTGGAACCTTGTACTCAACTTTCCAGAAGAAGGCGAGGCCGAGGGTAGAGACATGGCTAAGATGCAAGTCGATAATGTAAGCACAGGGAAAATCCGTCTTAGTAAGGCAAGTACTACGCGAAGGATGGTGACGGACGTGACGTCATTTAGCAATGGCGCCCGTTTGTTTACGTTTCGAGTACCAAAAGTAGCCACGGACGAGATTAGCGGTGGAACGGCTCCCCACCTATTCTCCACTCCTACACATCGAAGTGTTAACTCTGTGTGGAGTGCAGATAGCTATGTGGCACGTTAATACATGCGTCCCCTGTTGATATACGATGTCTTAAAGGGAAACCTTTAGGATACTCGCTCCAGAAGTTAGAATTCTGTGATAACCTGTGGTTAAATTCTCTGGGAATATCTAGTAGTTTATATACCCAAGGAAGCTACCAAAAAGGAACCTTCCATCAGGACGCCATGGCTTGAGCCCAAAAATATCAATTAGTTAAGAGGCCGGATAAAACTGTTCTGGCTAGCTAAATAAGGCATGCAAAAGAACAGTGACGCCATAAAATGGCGCGTCCGGTAGCGGCACAGCTCTGCCACAAAACACAATATTTTACGAAAAGTAGAAGTTACTTTACGGCTTGAGCTTATTTAAACAATACTGGGACCTGGTACTCAACTTTCCAGAAGAAGGCGAGGCTGAAGGTAAAGACATAATAGCGATGTAAGTCGATGAAAATCGCACAAGGGGAAATCCGTCGAGAGCAAGGCGCTACAAGCAGAAGGATGAGGACGGACGTGACGTCATTTAGCAATGGCGCCCGTTTGTTTACGTTTCGAGTACCAAAAGCAGCCACGGATGAGTGTAACTGTGGAACGGCTCCCCAGTTATTCTCCACCTTTCCATATCGAAGTGTTAACTCTATATGGGGTGCAGATAGCTATGTGGCGTGTTAATACATACGTCCCCTGTTGATATACGATTCTTAGAGGGAAACCTTTAGGATACTCGCACCAGAAGTTAGAATTCTGTGATAACCTGTGGTTTAATTCTCTGGGAATATCCTTGTAGTTAAATATACCCAAGGAAGCTACCGAAGGAACCTTCCATCAGGACGTCATGGCTTGAGCCCAAAAAAGCTTGTAGCCTAGGCTATAGGAAAATACCTTCCAATAGCAACTTCTTTTAACCAAACATAAGAGTTCAAATTGATTATGTATTGCATCTTAGAAACATAATGGCATCTATTATATCATCCTTCATGCCTAGTCTTAGTTCATCCAAAATGTATCTCAACCCTGACTCGCAGACACACTCAATAGCTCATAGTTAAGCATAGGGTTTTTCTGGGGGAAGACTCTTCCGAAGCACAATATAGGATTATATTTTTGATGCTTCAAACTTTTGTTGGTATTACTTCAAGAATTAGACACAGATGTCACATGTTAATTATGGAATTAATACATGCATAGTATATTAAAAAACTGAAATATGAAATACCTTAGTATTCTAAAAGTGATTTTTTTTTTAGTCCAGTCAATTGCAGGTGTCCAAATATGCATTAACAGTAATTGCATAGTGATAGATATTCAAGCCTAAGGTAAGGTACGGTACGGAATTTGCCCATTTTTTTTGTACCTGAACCGTACCGTACCGTACCTTGGTAAAATTACCGTACCGTAATTCTGTACCATACTTGTAGGCTAAATATCAACCGAACCGTACCGTACTCCGTACCGTACGCCATCCTTGCTCCTAACCACTGAGTCTGATTTGAGTTTAGAATGGGACATCAGAGTATAAGTCTGTGTTAGGCATCTTCCTGTCTTGGCAAAATGATTTCCCATGTCAGGTTAAGCTACTCTTACAGGAGGCTAGATCTCCCTAGACCATACATGGGGGTTTTTGTATGACAATTCCCCCTTCCTTGGCCTAGCAGACGGTCCTGTGCTGGTAGATCTTAGACCAAAGAAATTACTTCTTCACTGCCTAAGGTCTCTGGCACGAGATTCTGTTCTCTTGTGAGATTGTATCCTACGGACGCTCTCTCACTTGACTAACCCAACATGGGGAAATGATTTCTCCTACCTGAGGTTACTCCATGAGACCAGAATCCCTTAGGTTAGGTAGTGCCTTCGGGCATTACCTTACCTGTAGGACACCTACCCCCTCCCCTCTATCTCCCTCGTGTTGAATGAGCCAACACCCTCCTGGCCGTTGTTCTACATTGACCCTAAGGGTTATTGTAGGACTGGCCTGAGGTTCCCTGTCTGCCGCCGGCCGAACCGGCTGCTGGCAGGTACCCTCATATTCTTTATAGTGTTCTTCAGTCCTCCCTTGGACTGCTTTCCATAGCCCTTATGACTGGGATATGGTTGGGTGGAAGCCCAAATTTAATTTCCCCTTCCACTTGAACCTTCATTCTGGATGCAGGCCGGCAAGGCTGAGCCCTTGTCTTCCTCCATCCTCTCTTTCTCTCTTTCTTTCGTTACTGGGCCATGTCAATTGTCTGCCGGCCGGCAGTTGCCCTGCCGCCGCTTACTGTGGGCGTCGTTGATCGACAACCTAAAGACAATAGACATACTGGGACCGGCTGCCGGCTGCTGAGTTGCCGGCCGGCAGCCGGCCACCCATACCTGGTCATCTGCCGCCGGCTGTCGCCGGGTCCTACTTGATGGAAGGATCTTCGGCTGCCAGCTGGCAGAGCCGTTGCCGTCGACCTGCCACCCATTATTCTGAAGACAGTAATTGCCTTCAATAGCCCAGAATAGGTCGGCATGTGCCGGCTTGCCCGGCAGACGCCGGCATGTGCCGGCAGGCCGGACAGGACTGGCAACTTGTTACCAACAGTCAGTGCTGTAGCCCAAAAGTTTTTCCAACCTACAAGGTGCTTCATGGGCAGCCTATTGTGAGACCATCACATATAAGAGAGCGACTCTCTCACCCATTAATGGTTATTATCCATTATTGTCCTTAATGCCCAATATTCAACCAGGAAGATTGTGTCAAGAAGACACTTTATATCAAAGGATATCATCTTCCCCTAAAAATTCCTAAGAATTCTACTTTCAATATTGGAGGAGGTCATAGCAATTGGCTGGACAGGAAACACATGTAAGTGTCTTTCCTATCTCTAGCTTACCCTATCCAAGTTAATATTATTAATAATATGTATGCTGAAATCTGAGAACTTCACCGAATACTTATATGCTTTTCTTTCCTTACAGGAGGAGCATCCTGAGTGCGGGAACAACTTTTGCAGGGTCCGTAGTAAGAACTTCTACGGCCATGACATATGCAGGGCCCATGCTCGCTGAGCAATCACCAAGGGGGCTCTCAAGTACCGGGACCCACAGGTATGTACCGTTTGTGAAAAACTGGTAAGAGAGGCTTTTGACGATCAAAAGTCCACTGAGTCAAGGGACGCAGCAAGGGAGATGCTGCGAAAATGGGTTAGGGGCTTCCAGAAGAACACCTCTGGCCCATACCTCCCTAATGAAAAGATGAGGGCTTGTCTTTTTCCTAGGGCATCTTCGGATGCGGTTATTCCCCAGGCTCAACCTGAGATTCCCCTGGTTTAGATTCCGGTAGAATCTGAAGTTTCAGATGCCTTGGAGAGCATCCAATTACAGGGCAACATGTCAGTTGTCTCAGAGGAGACTGAGAACAATCTCCTAGTGGAGGAACTGGATCAGGCGGATGACGTTCCACCTGAGACAGAAGTCGAGAAAGCTGAAACGATTTAGGTATCATCAGCCACGGTGACTGAGCCGGTGCCTTCGACCTCTTCCGCTGCACCCCAACTAGATTCCATCACAAGTATGTTGCACTAGTTGTTGTCCATGGTGCAGGACATTCAGAAGAAATCGTCTGAGAAGGAGGTCTCTCTTCGGACGGAAATGCATCAGCTAGTTGCAACACGTTTGGCCCCGAAGAAGCTAAACGTTAAGGATCTCCCCGCCTTCTCTGGCGTTAACCCCTGGAGGTACGCAGAGCATATGCCAATGTCGGGGGGAAGATCTTCCTATCAGAAAAACTGGGCACTGTCCCAGTGGAAGAAATTGAGTTCTGGCCCAGCAAAAGGGTCTACCCGGATTGCTATATCCGTCTGAAGACGTAACCTGCATCCAAAGAGGAGACAGAGCCCAAGGAAACTATTGTCCTTGAACTCTCTAAGGCTCAGGCCTTATATACCACCACCTTAAAGGAGAGGGCCTTTACTAGCTCTAAGGTGCCGGCTCTCAGCAAGAAGCACCCGTCCTTCATTGCTGACCCCAAACGTGCCTTTCCCTTTATGGACAAAGGGCTTAAGGGAAACCATGCCCTACACTGGAAGAGTGTAGACCCTTCTCCCTTGCCTTCCCATCAGACGATGCGGACTGGAAGGATGTGTACAAGACCTTCACAGTTGGGAAGCTGGAGGCAGATATTGCCAGACGACAGTTCGGCGAAGACCTCCCAAAGCTGTCAGACTTTCTCCTGCGTAGAGAACAGGAGACAAAAGAACGTCTTGCTGCTTTCTTGTCTCTGCAGACTAGCCTGGAGACAATGGCAAGCATCCCGGATACCCCAGACATGTACATGGTCTTCGCCAAATCTCATTTGGCTACTGTCACCAAAGACCTGTACAACTTTATTAAAGCCCGAAGGGCTTGCAGAGAGTTCGTGTTCGCCTCGGCTGCAGTGAGACATGAACCCAGGAAACTGATGGCTTCCAACATCTGGGGAAAAGACCTCTTCCCAAGTGAAGTGGTCAAAGAGGTCGTGGACAAAGCTGCTACTGAGAATAGAAACCTTCTCTCTAAATGGGGCTTGTCCTCTAAAAGAAAATCTTCAGCTGATGAGCATCCCCAGCTGAGGAATAAGTCAAAACGACCTAAAGTGCCCTCTCGGCCTAAGCAACAGCAACAGCTTCCCGTGGCCACGGTGTCCCAGACGGTGGCACAACCACCCACCACTTTCCAACTGGTGCCCCAAATGCTGGCGACTCAGTCACCAGTGTTAACCCCAGTGTTTGAAAGGCAATCTACGACCTTTCGGCCAAAGTCTCGAGGTTCCTTTCGAGGATCCTCCAGACGCCCCTTCAGAGGTAGGGGCAACAAGGGTGGATGTGGCCAAGGAGGTAAATCCTCCACCCAGCACTCAAAGTGAGATGCTACCGGTAGGAGGGAGACTCTTTTTCTTCCAGGATCGTTGGACCTTCTATCCCTGGGCCCACAGCCTAATCAAGAAAGGAATAGGGTAGAGTTGGAGCTCAACTCTACCGACCTTCCCTCAATTCTTCCAACACTCAACCCACATTTTGGAAGAATATGCTCAGGAACTCTTGAACAAAAGAGTTATAAGGAAGGCGAAGTCTGTCAGATTCCAAGGCAGGCTATTTTGTGTTCTGAAGAAGGACTCAGAAAAGCTCAGAGTAATTCTGGACTTGTCACCACTCACCAAGTTCATAGTGAACTACAAGTTCAAAATGCTGACGCTTCAACACATCAGGACCCTGTTATACAAACGGGCATACACAGTCTCCATAGACATGACGGATGCGTACTGGCATGTTCCAATCAGCCGCCAAGTTTCCCCCTACCTGGGATTCAAACTACAAAAAAGACAGTACGTTTTCAGAGCCATGCCCTTCGGTCTGAACATAGCCAAAAGGGTATTCACCAAGCTTGCGAATGCAGTCATTCATCAACTACGCCTAAAAGGAATCCAGGTGGTAGCCTACCTGGACGACTCGCTGGTGTGGGCAGCATCCGAAGAAGAGTGCAGGCAAGCCTCCAAGGAAGGGATCCAGTTCCTAGAACACTTGGGATTCAAGATCAACTTGGAAAAATCTGGACTGTCTCCAGCTCAGAAGTTTCAGTGGCTGGGCATCCACTGGAACTTGCAGTCACACTGCCTTTCCATTCCATCAAAGAAAAGGAAAGAGATAGCAGGATCTGTCAAAAGCCTTCTTCGGTCCGCAAGGATATCGAGAAGCCCACAGGAGAGAGTGTTGGGGTCCCTCCAGTTCGCCTCAGTGACAGATCCAGTATTGAGAGCACAATTAAAAGATGCATCAGGAGCTTGGAGAAAATACGCATCAAACGCTCGAAGAGATCTACAAAGACTGATACCAAATCGTCTGCGATCCCTACTCAAGGCATGGTCGGAGGCAAAGAACCTAAGGAACAAGGTTCCCTTACAACCGCCTCCACCGTCAGTCACCGTTCACACGGATGCCTCGAAAGAAGGGTGGGGAGGTCACTCTCATCATCGAAAAGTCCAAGGAACCTGGTCTCCCCTCTTCAAAACCTTCCACATCAATTTCCTGGAAGCCATGGCAGTTTTTCTTTCCCTGAAGAAACTGAAACTCCGCTGGTCAATCCACATCCGCCTAGTTCTAGACAGCGAAGTCATAATGAGATGCCTAAACCGACAGGGCTCAAGATCACCTCATATAAACCAAGTGATACTAGCCATCCTCCGCCTAGCGGAGAAGAAGAGATGGCACTTGTCAGCAGTCCACCTGCCAGGGTTCTGCAATGTGACAGCGGATGCTCTATCCAGGACCAAACCGATAGAGTCAGAATGGTCCCTAGACGCAAGATCATTCTCCTTCATCTTACGCAAAGTCCCAGGACTGCAAATAGACCTCTTCGCAACGAGCGACAACAAGAAGCTACCCTGGTACGTAGCCCCGTACGAGGATCCTCTAGCGGAAGCAATGGATGCAATGTCCATAGATTGGAACATATGGTCCAAGATCTACCTATTCCCTCCAACCAACCTTCTGCTGAAAGTCCTCGACAAACTGAGATCCTTTCGAGGGACAGCAGCAATAGTGGCCCACAAGTGGCCCAACAGCGTTTGGTTCCCTCTAGTAACGGAACTACGCCTGAAGCTGATCCCATTGCCGGACACAATTCTGACTCAGCAAGTGCAGAAATCGACTGTCTCAGCTTCATCAGTGAAAACCCAGAACCTTCATCTCATGATTTTCTCGCCTTAGCGGTCAAGAAACGGTTCGGGATTTCTAGGGACAGTATTAACTTCTTAGAAGAATACAAGTCAAAGTCAACAAGAAGACAATATGAGTCTTCCTGGAAGAAGTGGGTGGCCTTTGTCAAGGCGAAGAAACCTAAGGAGATTTCTACAGATTTCTGTTTGTCCTTCTTCATCCATCTTCATGAACAAGGTTTAGCAGCCAATACGATTACTACATGTAAATCTGCCATAGCCAGACCAATGCTTTATGCCTTCCAGGTAGACTTTTCCATTGAGATCTTCAACAAGATTCCGAAAGCCTGTGCTAAACTTCAGCCCGCAGCTCCTCCTAAGCCCATTTCATGGTCTTTGGATAAGGTTCTTCACTTAGCATCAACCCTGAACAATGAGGATTGCTCGCTGAAAGACTTGACTCAAAAGGTGATATTCTTATTTGATTTAGCCTCGGGAGCCAGAGTTAGCGAAATAGTGGCCCTCTCGAGGGATGATGGCCACATTCAGTTCACAGACAACGGAGAACTAAACCTCTTTCCGGACCCGACGTTTCTCGCCAAGAACGATCTGTCCACTAAGAGATGGGGTCCCTGGAGAATCTGCCCTCTGAAGGAAGAAGCATCCCTCTGACCAGTGGAATGCCTAAAGGTCTATCTTCGTAGAACTTCAGACTTTAAGGGAGGTCAGCTTTTCAGGGGAGAGACTTCTGGTTCAACGTTATCCTTGAAATAGATAAGGGCGAAAATCACCTACTTTATACGCAGAGCGGATCCAGACAGTACAGTACACTCGCAGGTCATGATCCGAGAAAAGTTGCCTCATCTCTGAATTTCTTTCAGACGATGTCGTTTGAAAGCCTTCGTGCTTATACTAGATGGAAGTCTTCCAGAGTTTTCTTCAAGCACTACGCGAAGCAATTACAAGAAATTAAATTTCATGTGGTGGCGGCGGGCAGTGTAATAAAACCTGCTGCTTGATTACTGCGAAGAACAGTGCACTATATGGGACATATAATGAAGGGTGTACATGATAAACTTTCAAGTCATATCATGTTGAGTACTGTGTTTAGTGATGACACTATGGACTGTTCTACTCACACGGGTGACCGTAAGCATAACAGACTGACACAAGTGCCAGGCATACTTATATGCACAGTGTTCCTAGTAGCAACAGAATGCTTAGTGAAATTCTTATATTTCCCTTAGAGTGGCTGGTGTTTCCTTTTCATATGAAACTGATTTTATTTTCTGTTATTACTGTTTATGCTTCTATACAGAATTGTTCAGTGTAATATGTAATTAATTACATTTATGATTTCAAAATTTTATTGTAATAAACAATAGAACGAATCTTTGCGTCTCTTTCGCCCCAAACATTCCAGTGTATGTATAAGTCAGAGCATCCTTGATTCCTTTGATATTTAAGAAAATATCAGAACTAAGATTCCTATTGTTCCAAGCAAACAGGTAAGATCTTATTGTACTAGACTGTTCATTTTACTGTTTAAGGTTTCCTACACGTATATAAACCTGTCCGTCCCTTTATCGACAGACCTGGGAGATACAGTAACCTGCACAGATCAATCCATCCTAATACAAACTATGCTTAACGTATATGATGACATTAATATATAAACTGTTTGCTAGATTGCTTCCTTGAACTCACAATCCTCGGGTTTTTTCCTTGAGTCTACCCACACTCTTCCCTGTAGGGGGCAGGAAGCACTGACATATTTTATGAACAGCTGATTGATGTATAACGGTAACATCAAGTGTCTCTAGGTCTAAAAGACCAAAATTAAAGATTTATCTCGAGATGAACGGCACTATTAAAATCCACAGATACATTAATGCTCTGGTAAATTTCCATCACGACGACATGGCCTGAGCCCAAAAAACGGATTTTGAGCGAAGCGAAAAATCTATTTTTGGGTGAGGTAGCCATGTCGTCCTGATGGACCCACCCTCTTTTTGACAAAAGGATAATGAATCCCTCCCTATGGTACTGTATCTGCAACACCTACAAAGCTACAAAGAATGGCTCGGTGGCGCCTCGCGGTGGCAATTTGGCGCACTATTTACAGTACAGTAGGAGTGTCGCCTCTTTAACGACTCTCCTTATTCTTGCCTCTCTTTCCCCTCGAAGTGAAAGCGCTATTGGGGGTGTAGAAAGCCATGAGACATGTCAAGAATACGTCCTCTGATATTACGCGATATCCATTTTAAAATTTTAAGGGATATTCGCTCCAGGAATTAGAATTCTGGATACCTTTGGTAAATTCTCTGGGATATATCACTGTAGTCAAATATACCTAGGAAGCTACCTTTGAAGGAACTTCCATCATGACGACATGGCTACCTCACCCAAAAATTAATTTTTCCCTTCGCTCAAAATCCGTTGTTTGTTCCCAGTGATCATCTTTTATCTTGTGCATCCTTCGCCATATCTCAGCCTTCTGCCTCGCCTTCTTCTGGAAAGTTGAGTACCAGGTTCTTGTATTGTTTAAATAAGCTCTGGCCGTAGAGTAACGACTTTTTACGCTAAAATCTTGTGTTTTGTGGCGGAGCTGTGCCTTGCCCGGAGACGCCATTTTATGAAGCTGCTGTTCACCTCGCATGCTTTATTTAGTTAGCCAGAACAGCCTTCCCGGCCTTATAACTAATTTTTTGGGCTCAAGCCATGACGTCCTGATGGAAGGTTCCTTCAGTAGCTTCCTTGGGTATATTTAACTACAGTGGATATTCCCAGAGAATTAAACTAAAGGTTATCACAGAATTCTAACTTCTGGTGCGAGTACCCTAAAGGTTTCCCTCTAGGATATCGTATATCAACAGGGGATGCATGTATTAACATGCCACATAGCTATCTGCACCCCATATAGAGTTAACACTTCGATATGAAAAGGTGGTTGAGTAACCGGAGAGCCGTTCCACAGTTACACTCATCCGTGGCTGCTTTTGGTACTCGAGACGTAAACAAACGAGCGCCATTGCTAAATGACGTCACGTCCGTCCTCATCCTTTTGCCTGTAGCTTCTTTGCTAAGTCGGATTTTTCCAAGTGCTTACTTTATCAGCTTACATCGCTGTTATGTCGCTACCTTCAGCCTCGCCTTCTTCTGGAAAGTTGAGTACCAGGTCCCAGTATTGTTTAAATAAGCTCTAGCCGTAAAGTAACTTCTACTTCTCGTAAAATATTGCGTTTTGTGGCAGAGCTGTGCCGATACCGGACATGCCATTTTATGGCGCCGCTGTTCATGTTGCATGCTTTATTTAGTTAGCCAGAACAGCCCTCTCCGGTCCTTCAACTAATTAATATTATTAGTTATTTAGTCTTCATAGCTAGGAAATCTTTATATCGTGTTTTAGCGCTCATCAGACTCGGTCGCTGTTCGACCCCATACTAGATCGCTAGCTTAGCCCCTAGGCTGGACAGCCTAGTGCTTGTTTTCATGCTTGATATATACCAGTGTTCCTAAGTTAAGTTATGAAGATTGTGGCATTATAAAACATACTATTTACTGTGATGTAAGTGTTTTTTCCTTCGGGGACCATGTAAGGGACAGTGTTGATTGTGTATCATCCCCTCCTAACCCAATGTAGGAACCTTTATATGCTCCCTAATCCCCCTGCCTGCGGGCATTCCCTCTGGGTAGTCTTGCTTTCCCTTCTATATAGGGGAATCTTGTCTACAACCAGAGTATTTATTGCTTCTCTGCCTCCCCTAAGGGAATGACCCTCCCTTGGGGTCGTGCCTGAGAGATTAGGAAAGGCCCTGCCCTTCCTCAGTTGCACCTGGTTGGGTTACTCCTTTCTCCCTGCAACTAGCGATGTGTCTTTCAAGCTTTCCTAGCCTAGGAGTTAGTCCTCCTACTCTAGGTTAAGCTCTGGGGGTTGACTCTGCCTTATTATAGTTTGAGACGGTACATTAGTACCGTTCTCAATCTGGGCTACCTATCCTAGGTTAGGGAGCGTTCTCCCTTACTTTGGTGGCCGTTCTCATGCAGAGTCTCCTCTTTAGAAAGACCTATTCTTCTCCCTCTGTCCTTAGTCCTACAACTCCTCCCTTGGGTGGAGTGGTAGGGCTAACTTGTTCTCCTGCTGAGCTGGCCGCTCTGGTACACATACCCTTCATAGCGTTCTATGGGGGTGGTTGCCGGTGGCGGTCCTACCGGCGGGGGATTCCCCCCTCTTAGAGTGCCCTCTAACCCTCCCTTGGGTTACCACAGGCACCCGGCCAACTGCCGGCTCCCTGCCGCCGGATGTTAGGAGTATCCACTCCTATCATGAGTGCACTCTCTCCGGAGGGATGCCGGAGGGGTATAGGATCTTACCCCTTCCATCCCTCCTTACCTTTCTCTCCTTCTATCCTGGTGCCGATCCCTTGCCGTCTCTCCTGCCGGCGATAACCGCCACTACCTCAGGTGACATTCTTTCATAAGATTCCTTCCCCCCTCTAAGACGTCAGCCTTCCGTGTGCCGGAGGCTGCCGCCTTCCGTCGGCTTACTGCCGACGTCCCACCCTTCGTTTTACATAGTAACAGCCGGCCGACTTCCGGAGTCGGCCACCCACATGCCGGCATTGATTGCCGGTAATCTAAGTATACGAAAATATACATATATATCATATGAATTGATCCAAGGCTCACCATGCCGTCAGCCTTCGGCTGCCGGAGCTGCCGCCCCTTGCCGACGACCCGCCACTGTGCCGGCGGTCGCCACTATGGTATTATCCTTATAGATACTCAGTGTGTCTGTCTTGATGCCTTCCACCCTGCAGGACCGGACTCCGGTGTGCCGTTGGACATGCACCCCTTCCATGACTGCCGGCAATATGCCGACAGTCAATATACTGCAGCCAGATGGCTTGGCCACTTGCATATAGGTATTATCTTACCATCCAAGATTGTGGCTATGCTATTTGTTTGCACATTACAATATTCCAGCATACTCTGTGTGTCTTAGTGCAGTCGATTGCCGGAACCTACATTTAATAAGGGGTTTATCCTATACCCCTTCTCCCCCAGGGATCTGAGTGGTCTCAGACCCTACTAAACTCTGCGGGCAATTTCTGTTAGAAGCCTAGCTTGTCTCATCCATATGAATTTCCCTCATTGTGACCTTCGGACACAAAAGAAATTGTCTACAGATAAGGTTACGGTAACCGACTGGGCGGGATTCACAAGTATGTGTCTATCTACTTCCTTTCCCGCTCATTAATCTGATGCATTAAAATGCTTTATAATTAAATTAATTTTAAATTTAGATTAAGATATCTTAATTTTAGAGTAATGTAAGTCATTCTTATACCTTCCATGTACTCATGATCACTTTCTTTTACAGGAGGAGTATATGAAGTGTGAGAGCAACTTCGGCGGGGTGAAGCGCCCGGACTTCTACGGGCACAAGGCGTGCCGAACCCACGCCCCCTGCGCCGCCAAGAAAGGTGACTTGAAATATTGGGACCCGCAGAATTGTACAGTCTGCAAGAGTCTTCTGGTCGAGGCGTTCGACGATCCTCCGTCTGCGGAGGCAAGGGACAATGCTAGGGAGAAGCTACGCAAATGGGTGCGTATCTTCCAGAAGAACGCCATCGGACCGTATCTTCCCAACGAAGACTTGAGGGCCTTGCTTTTCCCAAAAGCATCAAAAGACTCAGTGGTCCCCCGTGATCAGATTCCCACCGTCCAGATCGTGGTGGAACCTGACGTCGTCATGGCTCAGTCCATGCGTGAGCGCCATCTTGATTCCGTCAACGTGGAATGTATGTCGGAAGTGTCGGAAGAGACGGAGAAGAACCTCATGGGCGAGGAACTCGACTATGAGGAAGATCAGGTGGAATACCCTGATTCGGAGACCGAGGTCGCTCCTGCTCCCCCAGCAACTCCTGCACCGTCCGAGGAACCTGTTCCTTCGACTTCTTCCACCCCGGACCCTCTTCCATCGGCCACTCAAGAGGTCTTCAAGATGCTTGAAACCCTCATGGAAAAGAAACTACGAGAAACTCAGGAGCAGTTCCGGACGACTCTCGTCAGCTTCAAGCAACCGAAAAGGATTTTGGTTAAGGACCTCCCCACCTGCTCGGAAGCTAACCCATGGAGATACGCCGAGCATATGCCAATTACAACTGGCAAGATTTACATTAGTGAAAGGGTTGGCTCTATCTTGCTGGAAGAAGTGGAGTTCTTCCCAAATTTCGAGGCTTATCCGGACTGTTACGTCCGACTCAGGTCCGAACCAGCCTCAAAGGAGGAGACCGAACCGAAGGAAGTCATCGTGTTCGATCTCGCGAAGGCCCAAGCTATGTTAGCCCAGGTGGTGAAGAGTAGGGGTTTCACCAACCCCAAGATGCCGGCGCTTAGTAAGAAGCATCCAACCTTCGTTGCACCAAATGCTGCGACCTTCCCCTTCATCGAAAAGGCCTTCACAGCGGTCTTAAAGGCAGTGGAGGAAGGGAAACCTTGCCCTGCACTGGAGGAGTGCAGACCCTTCTCCATTACTCTTCCCCTCGATGATAGGCACTGGAAAGACATCCAGTCAACCTTCACTGTGGGGAAACTAGAGCCTGACGTAGCTGGTCGTCAATTTAATGAGGACCTCCCAAGGCTGAACGATCACCTCCTTCGTAGGGAACAGGATATGAAGGAGAGACTTGCCGCGTCGCTGTCCCACCAGGTACAGCTTGAGCTTATGGCCGGGGATACTAGAGTCCCGGACTTTTATATGGTCCTAGCCAAGTCGCACTTGGCGACTGTAACCAAGGACCTATATAGCTACACTAGGGCTTGCAGAACCTGTCGTGAATTCGTGTTTGCTAACGCGACAGTGAAACATGAACCCCGGAGGCTGATTTCCTCCAATATCTGGGGCAAGTATCTCTTTCCATCTTCCTTGGTGAAAGAGATCGTGGACAAAGCTGCCACGGAGAATAGGAACCTTCTCCATAAGTGGGGCATGTCCCGAAAGAGGAAGTCCTCTCAGGATGATGGCCCTCAGCCTAAGAGGAAGACTTCGAAGCCGAAACCCCAGCAACATCAACAGAGACGACAGTTTCCGGGTCCCGCTACTCCCCAAGTGGCTACGCAGCCACAACAGACCTTTCAGTCGGTCCCCTAACCGGTGGTGTCGCAGTCGCCGGTCTTCACCCCTGCGTATGAGCAACACTCAACTACCTTTCGTCCCAGAGGTAGGGGCTCAGGCAGAAGCTCCGGCAGAGATTCTTCTCGCCGTCCCTCCAGAGGCAGAGGAGGAAGGGGAGCTAGCTGCCGAGGTGGCAAACCCTCGGGACACCAGAAGCAATGATGTGCTTCCGGGTTGAGGAAGACTTCGCCAATTCCAGGATCGTTGGACCTTCGATCCCTGGGCTCACAGCATCGTCAAGAAGGGACTAGGCTGGAGCTGGACTCAACCACCCCCAGCCTTCCAGCAATTCTTCCAACAGTCAACCCCCCTCCTGGAAGAATATGTCCTAGAACTCTTGAACAAAAAGGTGATCAGGAGGGTAAAGTCAACCAGGTTCCAAGGGAGACTATTTTGCGTTCCCAAGAAAGACTCCGACAAACTCAGAATCATTCTAGACTTATCCCCTCTCAACAAGTTCATCGCGAACAACAAATTCAAGATGCTGACTCTGCAACAAATAAGGACCCTTCTGCTTCAAAGGGCCTACACGGTCTCCATAGACCTGGCAGATGCCTACTGGCACATTCCAATGAATCATTACGCTTCCTCCTATCTAGGATTTCGACTCCAAAGGAAAAGTTACACCTTTAGGGCCATGCCCTTCGGGCTCAACGTGGCTCCACGGATCTTCACCAAGCTGGCAGATGCAATCGTCCAACAGCTCCGTCTTCAGGGCGTCCAAGTGATGGCCTACCTAGATGACTGGTTAGTCTGGGCGACATCGCCCAAAGATTGTGTAAGAGCCTGCAACAAAGTCACCCAGTTCCTAGAGCATCTGGGATTCAAGATAAACACCGAAAAATCTTGCCTCTCTCCAGCTCAGAAGTTCCAATGGTTGGGAATCCATTGGGATCTTCAGTCACACCGCCTCTCCATCCCACAGAAGAAAAGGAAGGAAATAGCAGGGTCTGTCAGAAGGCTTCTAAAATCCAAACGGATCTCAAGACGCCAACAGGAACAAGTTCTCGGCTCTCTACAGTTCGCCTCTGTGACAAACCCAGTGCTTCGCTCAGAGCTAAAGGATGCCGCGGGAGTCTGGAGACATTTCGCATCCATCGCTCGAAAAGACCTCAAGAAACGGCCTCCAAACAGACTTCGCTTACTCTTAAAGCCGTGGTCGGAAGCAAAGGCCCAAAAAAGATCCATTCCTCTTCAACACCCGCCTCCATCGATCAACATCCACACGGACGCTTCACTGGAGGGTTGGGAGGTCACTCCCACCAACGACAGGTTCAAGGAACATGGTCTCCCCTATTCAAGACGTTTCACATCAACATCTTGGAGGCCATGGCGGTTCTTCTCACCCTGAAGAAACTCTCCCCGCCTCCCTCGATCCACATTCGTCTGACTCTGGACAACTCGGTGGTAGTCAGATGTCTCAATCGTCAGGGCTCGAGATCGCCCCAGATAAATCAGGTACTTCTTCCGATCTTTCGTTTGGCAGAAAAGAAGAAATGGCACCTGTCTGCAGTTCACCTACAAGGATTCCGAAACGTGACGGCGGACGCTCTATCACGGACAAGTCCAATAGAGTCGGAATGGTCTCTAGACGCAAGGTCATTCTCCTTCATCTCTCACCAAGTCCCAGAACTTCAGATCGATCTCTTCGCGATGAGCGACAACAATCAACTTCCTCGATATGTGGCCCCGTACGAGGACCCCAAGGCAGAAGCAGTGGATGCTATGTCACTGGATTGGAACAGATGGTCCAGGATATACCTGTTCCCTCCTCCCAACCTTCTGCTGAAAGTCCTCTCCAAACTGAGAACCTTCAAAGGGACAGCGGCCCTAGTGGCTCTCAAGTGGCCCCGGAGCAATTGGTACCCTCTGGTCCTGGAGCTGCAGCCCACGCTGATCCCCCTACTGGGCCCAGTTCTCTCTCAACAAGTACAGAAGTCGACTGTCTTCGCTTCATCACTGAAAGTCAGGGACCTTCATCTCATGATTTTCTCTCCTTAGCCACAAAGAAAAGGTTTAGAATCTCGAAGAAAAGCTTAGACTTCCTCGAGGAATACAAGACTGAATCTACAAGACGGTAATACGAATCTTCCTGGAGAAAGTGGGTCTCCTTCGTCAACGCAAAAAATCCTGCGGAAATCATCATTGATTTTTGTATGTCCTTCTTCATTCACCTTCATGGACAAGGCTTAGCGGCCAACACGATTTCCACCTGCAAATCGGCTTTGACTAGACCACTCCTGTACGCCTTCCAGATTGATTTGTCCAGTGATATCTTCAATAAATTACCAAAGGCATGCACTAGACTACGCCCAGCACCTCCACCAAAACCTATATCCTGGTCCCTGGACAAGGTGCTCCAATTTGCCTCTAACCTGGATAACGATTCGTGCCCTCTAAAAGACTTGACTCAAAAAGTTATCTTCCTTTTTGCTCTCTTCTCGGGAGCCCGAGTCAGTGAAATAGTGGCATTATCAAGAGAAGAGGGTCATATCCTGTTCGCAGATACAGGAGAGCTTACCCTCTTCCCTGATCCGACGTTTCTCGCTAAGAATGAACTACCCACCAAGAGATGGGGCCCTTGGAGAATCTGCCCCTTGAAGGAAGATGTCTCTCTATGCCCAGTGGAGAGTCTTAAGGTCTATCTTTAAAGAACTTCAGACTTCGGTGGAGGACAACTCTTCAAAGGAGAAACATTGGGTAGCGACCTGTCACTGAAACAACTAAGAGCGAAAATCACCTACTTCATTCGCAGAGCGGATCCTGACAGTACACCCGCAGGTCATGATCCTAGAAAAGTCGCGTCTTCTCTGAACTTCTTCCAGAGTATGGATTTTGAAAGCCTCAAGAGCTTCACAGGCTGGAAATCACCACGCGTTTTCTTCAAGCAGTACGCAAAACAAGTGCACAAAGTTAAGCATTTCGTGGTAGCCGCAGGTAGTGTTATGAAACCTGCTGTTTAACTCTGCATAGAACAGTGAGTTACTTGGGACTTTAACTCTACGGGTGCCTGTGTTGACCCTTTTGTGATACATAGTGATTTCATGGACACTTAGTTTTTCTAATAGACTGTTCTTACCAAGGTGAAATGTCATAGACTTTACATGAGTGCCACATGCCCTAGGGCATGATGTGTTTTCTTTGAAAAAGACTGACGTTCCTCTGGAACTTGTGTTTCTAAAAAGTAAAATTTCTTTTCAGATTCAAGATTGAAGTCTTTATTTTCTATGTACATTATTCTTTATTATTGTCAATAAACTCTACATTCATTATTGTAATTACTACCATAATGATCTGCAATCTTTGAAATAAAATGTCTATTTTATTCCATGTGCGTCTCTCTCCGCTCCTATTCTTTATCAAGAAATATACGATTGTTATAGTTTCATTTACCCCTTTGTCTCTAAATAATGAGAAGAATAATATATGTAATTATGTTATATACTCACTCATGCCTTGATAATATTCCTACTCGAATATTAACCTTTGTCCTGCCTCCGAGGCCAGATTGATCTCTCCTCCAGGAAGAGTAGTAAATGTTATTTACTTACCTATGCTTGATAATATTCCTACCCGAATATTAACCTTAGTCTTTTCTCCGAGTCCAGCACGAACTCTCCGCAGGGTGATTAGCTCTTCAATGATCGCTTCGAGATGTTCCTATTGTCCACCAGGACTTCTCTGCCAGGGGGGCGGGAAGCTAGTTCATCATAGAATCTCTGGTACACTTCCATCAGCACGTCATGGCTTGAGCCCAAAAAACAGACGCGAAAAATCTATTTTTGGGTGAGATAGCCATGACGTCCTGATGGACCCGCCCAAAACTCTATTCTGACCTGTCAAGCCCCTCCCTTTCTTATTGTATCTTGGAGGCTGGCGGATTTGGCGCGGACGGATGCGACTTCTGCCAATATGGCAGCCGTTTGTTTACATCGCTAGAGAGTTTTTGGAACGGCTCCTCCCATAATTGCCACTCTACCCCCTCGAAGCATAAACGCTATGTGGGGTGCAGATAACTATGTGGCGTGTCAAGCATACGTCCCCTGTTAGTATATGATATCCTAAAGGGAAACATTATGGGTACTCGTGCCAGAAGTTAGAATTCTGTGAAACCTTTAGTTTAATTCTCTGGAAATATCTACTCTCTAGTTATAGAGTGTTGTCCGGTCCTCCCTTGGGCCGCCACCCGCAATTCCTGCCGACTGCTGGCTCTGTTGCGGCTGGATGAAAGTTTGCCCCCTTCTCTTTCATTTGAACACTCCTTCCGGAGAAAGACGAGGTTGGGGTAATGAATTACCCTTCCCTCTCTCTTCCCCTACCCTTTCTCTCTACCTATCAGTGCCGGTCCACTGCCGCTACCCTGCCGGCAACAGCTGTCAGGGTACCCAAGTATCCACTCTGTCTCATTGATTGACACCAGTGCTGGAATACCTTCGCCGGTCACTTGCCGACTGCCGGGGTCAGCCGGATGCCGGCAATCTGCCATCACCTTGAAGCTCCTATTCTCTCTGCCACATAGACTGATGACAGGGAGGGGGTTCCCACCCTCGATGGAGATTCGTCAGCGCCCGGTGCGCTTCCGGCATGCCGCCACGCTGCCGGCGCCACCTAATCATATTATTTCAGTGGACCGTCACCCTCTCCTGCCGGCCTGGTGCCGGCAGCGACTATTGTATAGCTATATATGATAACCGGTATGTCTATGGTACAGTGCTTACCCTAGACGAAAAACTATGATGTATAGTTATGCAGTAAACTATTTCCAGCATACTCTGTGCATCCATGCGCAGTCCCTTGCTGAGACCCACCTGATTAGGGAGGGGTTACTTCACCCCTACTTTTCTTATCCTAAACTGAATGAACTCAGATTCCCCCCCCCCCCCTTCTCACCATGATTAATTCTCCAGAGGAAGCCTAAGCTTTGCTTTATCCATTGTGGATATCTCTTCCATCTCTTACGCTCTTTCAGAGCCCCTAGAATTAGTCTTGGTGTGGGGTCACGGCAATTGGCTGGGCGGGATGCACATGTATGTGTCTTTTCTGCTTCTTTTCCAGTTTACTAGCTTACACATGAAAAGGAATCTTATATTAAGGTAAAATAACTTTAAAGCTAATCTAAGATTACTTTAAGTCTTTACTTTAAGTCATTGTCTATGACTTCCACAGACTCATTCCCCCTTTCTTTTACAGGAGGAGTATGTCTGGTGTGAGAGCGCCTTCTGCAACGTTCGGCGTACGGACTTCTACGGCCACCTGGCGTGCCGAACCCACGCCAGCTGTTATGTTACCAAAGGGATTCTTCGGTATTGGGACCCGCAGGTCTGCACTGTCTGCAAGGACCTGCTCCACGAAGCGTTCGAGGACCCTCCCTCTGCGGAGGCTAGAGATGTTGCCCGAAAGAAACTAGGCAAATGGGTGCGTGGTTTCCAGAAGAACGCTACGGGGCCCTATCTCCCGAGTGAGAAGATGAGAGCTTTGCTCTTTCCAAAGGCACCTGCGGATGTTGTCGTCCCAAAGGCCGAGATCACCTGCGTCCAGCTGACGGTGGAACCTGACGTTTCGGATGCAATGCAAGACTCCCATCTTAATGAGGTGGAACAGATGTCGGAGGTATCAGACACCACCAAAAGGACCCTGATGGCCGAGGGTCAAGAAGAGGAGGAGCAGGTGGAGGTTCCGGACTCCGAGGTCGAGGTCGCCCGCACCCCCTCTGCCACTTCCGTTGCTGTAACGGAACCCGTCCCCTCTACTTCGTCGACGCCTACCCCTACTCCATCGCTTCTGGAGACCAGGACAGTATCCAGGCCCTGGTAGCCCTCCTGGACGAGCCTGTTTCCAAGGAGGAAACTAAGCTTAAGGAGGTCATAGTCTTTGACCAAGCTAAGGCTCAATCTCTTTTGGCCGGAAACCTTAAGAGCAAGGGCTACACCAACTCCAAGGTGCTGGCCCTTAACAAGAAACATCCTTCTTTTCTTGCTCCTGCCACCATGGTCTTCCCATTTGCCGAAAAGTCCTTGCTGGCAGTGTTGAAGGCGGTGGAGGAAGGGAAACCTTGCCCTACATTGGAGGAATGTAGGCCCCTCTCCTTCACCCTAACCCCCGACGACAAGAACTGGAAAGACATCCAGTTAACTTTCTCGGTAGTTAAGTTGAAGGCTGACGTGGCAGGACGTCAGTTTAACGAGAGCCTCCCTAAGCTCTCCGAATACCTTCTGCGTCGGGAGCTGGATACGAAAGAGAGACTGGCCGCCTCCCTTTCCCTCCTAGTGCAATTGGAAACAATGACCGGGGACACTAGGACCCCAGATATGTATATGGTCTTAGCCAAGACCCATCTCGCTACCCTGACGAAAGACTTACAGCTTCATCAGGGCTCGGCGAGCCTGCAGGGAATTCGTGTTCATGGATGCTACCGTCAAACACAAACCCCGGAAACTGATCTCCTCCAACATTTGGGGGAAACACCTCTTCCCCGATGATCTCGTGAAAGAGATAGTTGACAGAGCCGCCACCGAGAACCGGAACCTTCTCAACAAGTGGGCCATGTCAAGAAAGAGGAAATCTTCTCAGGATGAGGGCCCCCAGCCTAAGAAGAAGTCTCATAAGCCTAGACCTCAGCAGCGACAGGCTAAGCGTCAGTTTCCGGCACCCGCTACTCCCCAGTTGGTGGCTCAGCCCCTACAGACCTTTCAGTTGGTCCCTCAGCTGGTGGTGGCCCAGTCACCAGTTTTTACCCCTGCCTATGAAAGGCAATCCACTACCTTTCATCCCAAAGGTAGAGGCTCCGGCAGAGACTCCTCTCGTCGCCCTTCCAGAGGGAGAGGAGGAAGGGGAGCAGGCGGCCAAGGTGGCAAACCCTCGGGAAACCAGAAGCAATGAAATACTTCTGGTGGGAGGAAGACTCCGCCTCTTCTAGGATCGTTAGACCTTCGATCCTTGGGCTCACAACATCATCAAGAACGGACTAGGGTGGGGCTGGGTTTCACCACCTCCAACCTTCCATCAATTCTTCCAACACTCCACCCCCGTCCTGGAAGAATCCGTCCAAGAACTCTTGAACAAGAAGGTGATCAAGAGGGTGAAGTCCAATAGGTTCCAGGGAAGACTGTTCTGTGTTCCCAAGAAGGACTCCGACAAACTCAGAGTCATTCTGGACTTGTCCCCTCTCAACAAGTTCATCGTGAACAACAAATTCAAGATGCTAACTCTTCAGCACATCAGAGCCCTACTGCCCCAAAAGGCATTCACAGTCTCGATAGACTTGGCGGACGCCTACTGGCACATTCCAATGAATCGCCAGGCCTCCTCCTACCTAGGATTCAGGCTTCAAAGAAGACAATACGCCTTCAGAGCCATGCCTTTCAGACTCAACATAGCTTCAAGGATCTTCACAAAGCTCGCAGACACGATCGTCCAACAGCTACGCCTTCAAGGCGTCCAGGTGATGGCTTACCTGGACGATTGGCTGCTATGAGCCGCATCCTCAGAGGAATGCTTGCGAGCTTCAAGAAAAGTGACCCAATTCCTGGAACATCTGGGTTTCAAAATCAACACCAAGAAGTCTCGACTTTCTCCAGCTCAGAAGTTTCAATGACTAGGAATCCATTGGAACCTCCAGTCACACCGTCTTTCCATCCCCCCGAAGAAAAGGAAGAAAATAGCGGGATCTGTCAAGAGACTCCTCAGATCCAAACGGATTTCAAGATTTCAACAGGAGCAGGTCCTTGGCTCCCTCCAGTTCGCTTCAGTGACAGACCCAGTGCGACGAGCACAGCTAAAGGATGCTTCAGGAGTCTGGAGAAGATACGCATCCATCGCTCAAAGAGATCTCAAGAGACCTCTGCCAACCAGGCTTCGCTCACTCCTAAAGCCATATTCGGAGGCAAAGAACCTGAAGAAATCAGTTCCCCTTCAACCTCCACCTCCGTCAGTCGTTATCCACACGGATGCATCGCTAGAGGGATGGGGGGTCACTCCCCTCAACGACAAGTTCAAGGAACATGGTCTTCCCTATTCAAGACATTCCACATCAACTTCTTCGAGGCCATGGCGGTCTTTCTCTCTCTGAAAAGACTGTCTCCTCGACCCTCGTCCCACATCCATCTAACCCTGGACAGCGCCGTTGTGGTCAGATGTCTCAACCGTCAGAGCTCAAGATTGCCCCAACTCAACCAAGTTCTTCTACCCATCTTCCGCCTTGCGGAAAAGAAGAGATGGCACCTCTCAGCAGTTCACCTTCAAGGATTCCGCAACGTGACGGTAGATGCTCTATCGAGGACAACCCCGATAGAGTCAGAATGGTCCCTAGACGCAGACTCGTTCTCCTCCATCTCTCGCCAAGTCCCAGAACTGCAGATCGACCTCTTCTCGACGAGGGACAACAAACAACTTCCTCGTTACATGGCCCCTTACAAGGAACCCAGAGCGGAAGCAGTGGACGCCATGTCCCTGGATTGGAACAGATGGTCCAAGATTTACCTGTTCCCTCCACCCAACCTTCTGCTGAAAGTCCTTACCAAGCTGAGAACCTTTCTAGGCACAGCAGCCCTAGTGGCACCCAACTGGCCACGGAGCAACCGGTTCCCCCTAATCCTGGAGTTACAACCCAAGATAATTCCCCTACCGGACCCAGTTCTATCCCAGCAAGTCCAGAAGTCGACTGTTTTTGCTTCATCAAGGAAAACCAGAGACCTACAGCTCATGATTTTCTCTCCCTAGCCGTTAAGAAGAGGTTCGGGATCTCGAAGAAGAGTTTGGACTTCTTGGAGGAATACAAAACAAAATCTACCAGAAGGCAATACGAGTCTTCCTGGAAGAAATGGGTATCCTTTGTCAAGGCTAAAAATCTTATGGAAATCTATATAGATTTTTGTCTGTCCTTCTTTATTCACCTTCATGGACAGGGCTTGGTAGCCAACACGATTACTACATGCAAATCGGCCTTAGCAAGACCACTACTCTATGCCTTCCAGATCGACCTGTCCGACGACATCTTTAATAAGCTGCCAAAGGCATGTGCTAGACTCCGTCCCGCACCTCCTCCGAAACCTATCTCCTGGTCTCTCGACAAGGTGCTCCAATTCACCTCAAGTCTGGACAATGAGTCTTGCCCTCTGAAAGATTTGACTCAAAAAGTGAGTTTTCTTTTTGCTCTCGCCTTAGGAGCCCAAGTCAGTGAGATTGAGGCTTTATCAAGAGAAGAGGGCCAGATACAGTTTGCCGACACAGGCGAACTTACCCTCTTTCCTGACCGAACGTTTTTTGCCAAGAACGAGCTTCCCACCAAACGGTGGGGCCCCTGGAGAATCTGCCCCCTGAAGGAAGATGTCTCACTATGCCCAGTAGAGAGTCTAAAGGTCTATATTCGAAGAACTTCAGACTTTGGCGGAGGACAGCTCTTTAAGGGAGAAACATCAGGGTCTGATTTGTCACTCAAACAACTAAGGGCGAAGATCACCTACTTTATTCGCAGAGCGTATCCTGACAGTACACCCGCAGGTCATGATCCCAGGAAAGTCGCCTCTTCCTTGAATTTCTTCCAGACAATGGACTTCGAGAGTCTTCGTTCCTTCACGGGCTGGAAATCATCGAAAGTGTTTTTCAAACACTACGCTAAGCAGGTGCAAGAGTTGCGACGCCATGTGGTGGCAGCAGGTAGTGTGCTAAAACCTGCTGCTTAATGCTGCGTAGAACAGTGAGTTATTCGGGACTCTAACTCCACGGGTGCCTGTGTTGACCCCAGTGAGAAACATAGTGAATTTAAGTGCCACCTTGTGACACTAAAGACTGTTCTCCTACAAGGTGAAGTAACATAGACTGTAACACGTGTGCTACATGTTTTAACATGAAGTGTATATAAGACTTTCTTGAAAGACTTTATAGTTCCTCTGGAACTTATGTGTGATATGGCAAGTTTTTTCTCTTTCAGATTCCACACCCACTTCTTTGATGTCTTTAGTTTATGTTTTAATTGCATTTGATTATTGTAAAAAAATTTTACCTATTTCATGCTAATCCTTTTTTTTCAATAAAAAGAGTATTAGGTTACCCTGTGCGTCTCATTTCTCCCTCTTTTTCTCATGAAATAAAATTACTGTTACAGACTTTATTACCCATTGTTTTGATATTTTATGAAGTATGTCATAAACTTGTTCTCTTGATGCATGCTCATCTAATTCAAGGTAACTTGTTCCAATACGAGTATACTTACCTTCTCTATCTGGCCCTGGGACCAGCAGGTATCTCCGAGACTAGGCGAGTTCCTCTATCAAGCAACTTCAAGATGTTCCTTCTGTCCAATTAGGACTTCCCTGCTAGGGGGACAGGAAGCAGTAACATGGTATATGCTTATCTGAAGTGGCATGTGTCGGATATGCCACAGGTCTCTGCGGTCATCGGACCAAAGGAATATTATTTAGAAGTTGAAAGGCACTACATAAAAGGCAAATATCCACGATACATTAATTCTATGGTACACTTCCATCAGGACGACATGGCTTGAGCCCAAAATCGGAAATCTATTTTTGGGTGAGATGGCCATGTCGTCCTGATGGACCCGCCCTTGTTCTCTATTCGGCCTTGTCAGATCCCTCCCAATCTTATTGCATCATGGAGGCTGGCATATACGCCGAAAGGAATGACAATGGCGCGCTCCGGCGGCGTCATCCAACATGGGGGCCGGATGTTGACGTTGCCGAGTACCAAAACAGTAACGGAGGAGGAGAACTTTGTAACGGCTCCTCCCATAACTTGCCACCATTTCCCCCTCAAAGTGTAAACACTATGTGGGGTGCAGATAGCTATGTGGCGTGTCAAGCATACGTCCCCTCTTGATATACGATATCCTTAAGGGAAACCTTATGGGTACTCGCGCCACAAGTTAGAATTCTGTGAAACCTTTAGTTTAATTCTCTGGGAATATCTACTGTAGTCATATATACCATTAGGAAGCTACTGAAGGAACCTTCTCTCTGGACAACATGGCCATCTCACCCAAAAATAGATTTTTCGCTTCGCTCAAAATCCGTTAATTTTCCTTTTCCATGTCGATCGTATAGTTAGAGTTCCGGTGATTTAGGTAACCGAGATCTTGACTAGCCTAGGTAACCTAACCTAGGCGTTTTATTATACGTTCAGACATTTCCCCAGTTACCCTCGTGTATTGTTTTTTCAATTCAAGTGAAGACTGATACCTCCTAGAATTATATGAAACATTACACGTCTCCATGGAGATTTAAGGGTAATCTCTTTTCCCTCTGAGTGTAGCTTCAGGCTACAACCCTAGTGGCCATGCCATGAATTTTATTCAGACATGACTAGCCTAGGGTTTTTCCTGTCTCTTCCCTTAAACCGCTGGTTGTGGTATACCAGCAGGTTTTGGTATTCAGTCAGAATCTCAGAGTATTTAGTCTTATGTCGGCGACCTGTCGGCTGGGTGAATGGGTTGTATGATACCATCATTCCCCTGCCGGCTAGGCTGCCGGCATTGTAGGCTAGCCCTCTCTAGCCGCACTTGAAGTAGTGGTAGGATATCATCTTCTCCTTGCGACTAGAAGACTAGTCCTGTGCCGCAGTCCCCTAGGCTGAAGAGTAGTATTCTTCTTTTGCCTAGGATGGCACGGCACTGGAACTCTGTTTTCTCCCTTGTTGAGAGGAGGTGGCAATGCCCCAATCCCCTTAACTGTATAGCAATCTCTAGGTTGGAGAACTGAGACTCTCCTGTCACCTAGGATTTTGCCGATACTGAAACAGAGTTTCTTTTAACAGGTGATAGGACTGACAATTTAGCCAGTTCCTTTCACACGCTATACAGGACCCTGTTCCCTACCCCTCTGTCCACTTTTGATGGCCGAGCCATTGTCTTTCATTGGGCCGGTATCTTGCAACCTTATCGTTGCCTGTGGATTGCCGGAGCCGGCCAGACTCCCTCTCTAAGACCTCTGTCCGGCTGCCGGTAGCTATGCTAGCTACAGGCAGCCATGACAACTGTCAGCAACCATGTTGAATGTCAGTAACCATATATCTTTCAACTGCCGGCGACCATGATGGTGGCTGGCAGCAATGCATACTGCTGGCAGCCACACCATCTGTCGGCAACTATGGTCTCTGCCGATAGCTGACGACTACCGGCAGCCAAGATTGCTGCCAGTAACTGGCGGTTGCTGGCAGCCATGATGGCTGTGAGTGGGAAGTCCCTTCTGTCCCCAAGGTTCTTCGGTTCTCCCTTGGACTGCTACCCACAGGTTCTGTTACCAGAATACCGCCAACCAGGCGGAGGCTAGCCTGCCGGCAGTGTATTGGCGGCACCTTGCCGGCAATAGTACTGTAGCTGGATGGAAGCCTGAATGGTACATTCTCCCCTTCCATTAGAACCTTCTTTCTGGAGAAGGGCAGTAAAATTAGACTTTTACATCCTTAATTACTGTATACATACACAATAAAGGAGTAGTCTTTACTCCATGCTATCTCTCTCTCTCTAGCTAGCATACTGGATATGCTGGCAAGACCTAGCTATGCCGGCAACATGCCGGCTGAACTACAGTATATGTTATACAGGTAGCCAGTATATCTGCAGTACAGAATATACTGCAGATAGAAAACTACTATATATTTTATACTAGTAGTTATTTCCAATATATCTTGGATATCCCTACACAGGCATTTGCTGAACCCAATCCTATATTGAATTATTATAATTTCTTCAATATCCTGATTAGAAATCAGTAATTGGATTACCCTACAATATTAAATAGCTTCAAGGCAGGGGTGATACACTCCTAACCCTTAAAGGGTAGAGCCTTTATCCTTGAGTCTCCCTGATCAGGAAACTCTATAATCTAATATTGTAAGGAAGGCTACGGCAAATAGGCTGAGTGGGATACACAAATATATGTCTTTTTTGGGCTCAAGCCATGACGTCCTGATGGAGGGTTCTTTTAGTAGCTTCCCAAGGGTATATATGACTACAGTGATATTCCCAGAGAATCAAACCAAAGGTTTCACAGAATTCTAACTTCTGGCGCGAGTACCCTTAAGATTACTCTCAAGGGTATCGTATATAATCAGGGGACGTATTCTTGACACGCCACATGTCAATCTGCACCCCGAATAGCCTTTACGCTTCGAGGGGGATACATGGCAGAATTAGAAGGGTAGCCGCAATAGAGGTTACCCTGGTTCCCCTACTACAATCGTATTACAACCGCGCCAACTCCCTCTGGCGGTCATTCCTTTAATTGTAGCGACTCGCTATGGTGGTGTTCCCTGTTGATCTGACATTTTCAATCGATTTCAAGGGAATCTTTATGATTTCTACGGCTTCTTTCTCCATCCAGAAAGTTGAGTATTTATTCTTTACAATATGTATTTTAGTTCCAGCCTCACAATGAAATTAGTGTATTTATTGTGTTTGGATCTACGCCGGTCACCAGTGTTGCCATTGGCGCAGTCGTTCATTGGGCATGTGTTATTTAGTTAGCAGAACGACATTTCCGGTTTTAATAGCATTAATTGTCATTATGAAAGCTATTTAGGCATTCTATATTGTAAAGATATTTATATGCATAATTTTCCCTTTTCCTGTGTCGATCATATATGTCAGAGTTTTGGTGATTTTAGGTAACAGAGATCTCGCCTTGTCTAGGTATCCCAACCTAGACAACATATACTTTCGACATTTCCCCGGTTACCCTTGTGTATCGGTCATCATTCTTTGGAGATTGATTTCTCCTGGAATTATATTAGCCGTTACTAATCTCGATTAGAGATTTATGGGTAATCTCTCTTCCCTCTGAGAGTACCCTTAGGCTACAACTCTCTGCATCGGCCTTGAATTTTGAATTCAGGCATGACTAGCCTAGAGTTTTTCTGTCTCATCCCTTAACAGCAGACGGCAAGTTTTGGGATTCAATCAGAACCTCAGATTATTTAGTCTTTTGTCGGCAATCGGTCGGCGGGGTAATTGCATTCCCCTGCCGGCTGAACTGCCAGCATAGGAGGCTAGCCATCCCTAGATTACACCTGAAGTGGTTGCATGATGTCACCACCTTCTCCCTGTGGTCTAGTAGACTAGTCCTATGCTCGCAGACCCTAGGCTGTAGAGTAGTATACTCTTGTGGCCTAGGATGGCGCCGGCATTGGGACTCTGTTTCTCCCTTGTTGAGAGGAACGGCATGGACTGCCGTCCCCTTAACTGTATTAGCACCTCCTAAGCTGGAGAATAGAAGATTCTCCTGCCGCTTGGGGTTATGCCGGTACTGAAACAGAGTTTCTTCAAGGTGTGTAGGTCCGGCAACATTGCCGGCCCCTCCCATACCTCATATAGGACCCTTCCCCCCCCCCTCTGTTCTTTTACGATGGCAGAGCCATTGTCTTTCCTGAGCCGGCGTCCTGCAACCTTACCATTGCCGGTGGGTTGCCGGAGCCGGCCAGACCCCCTCTCCTCAGCTGACGGCTGTCGGCGACTGACGGCTTCCGGTGGGAGGTCCCTTTTGTCACCAAGGTTCTCCAGTTCTCCCTTGAACTGCTGGCCACAACTTCTGTTGTCGGCGTGTTGCTCTGGCCGGCAGTAGACCGGCACAAATAGGTATTGACTCAGTCGGTAGCATGCCGACTGTACTAGTGCTGCCGGAGGCTGGCCTACAGTGGTAAGCCAGCAATAGTACTGTGGCTATTACATTCTCCCCTTCCATTTGAACCTTCTTTTTGGAGAAAGGCAGTAAAATTAGACTTTTACATACTTTATTACTGTATACATACACAGTAATAGATAGCCTTCACTCCATTCTTTCTCTCTCTCTCTCTCTCTCTCTCTCTCTCTCTCTCTCTCTCTCTCTCTCTCTCTCTCTCTCTCTCTAACTAGCATGCTAGATGCTCCGACAAGAGCTAGCTAATCCGGCAAATTGCCGGCTGAACTACAGTATATGTCTATACAGGTAGTCAGTATATTTGCAGTATAGTATATACGGCAGATGGAAAACTAACGTATATATTATACTAGTAGTTATTTCCAATATATCTTGGGTATCCCTGCCCAGGTATTTGCTGAACCCAATTCTATATTGATAGAATAATATTTCGTCAATATTCTGATTTGAAATCAGTTTCCATTTACCCTTCAATATTAGATTTCGTAAAGGGCTGGTGGTGTGACACCTCTAACCCTTAAAGGGGAGAGCCCTTATCCCTGAGTTTCCCTGATCAGGAAACTCCCTGATTTAATATTGTAAGGGAGGTCACAGAAAATAGATTGGTTGGGATACACAAATATATGTCTTTTATCTTTTCTTATCAACATATCTTGGGTACCTTTGTGCGAGCTTCTGCTGGTACCGCTCCAATATCGAAAGAATGACATTCCCTCAATACTCTGATTGTGAAATCAGTCCTCCTTACCTCACAGTGTTAAGTATAAGGGGGGACAGTGCTTTGTACACTTCCTTACACCTAGGTGTTCGAGCCCCCTTTTTACCGGGAATCCCCCAGTTGGAGGAATTTCCTTATCTTAATACTGAGGGGAGGTAACAGCATTGGCCCGCAGGGGATACACAGGTATGTGTCTCCCGTGCATACACGATGGCAGTCTCAAGCTGTCGAACTACGGTTGGTTTGGTTTCAGAAGTTATCACAAAAATGCGGTTCAGTTGCGAACTCGCAAAAGTTCGGAAACTCTACGGGAATTGGAACGAAGATTTCACTTGTTCATTGCGATAACTGGCAATTTAGTGTTTCTTTTAAAGGTTTTTAGGTCTTCAAGCTCCCCAAACCCCCTAATCTTACCTTACAAGGATGGTAAGGTTGCAGATACTAACGGCACTAATGAATCTGAGCAAGACTCGTACCCCCGACTGGCAAACACTAGGCAGAGACATTACAATCAGGCCACACCTTGTAGTGATAACAACGATGGCAGTCATTGATTCACTGTCACATCTGACTCCGCTGCCGAGAGCCGGCAGTGTATGCCCTTGGTCACCACCCAGTCAATAGCTGAGTTGGTATACCTTCAATCGGCAGCCCGCCGATAACCGGCGGACTGCCGACAGCCCGAGGGGTCGCCAATGGTTCAGAGGGCTGTTGACTATGCGTATAGTTTTCACCACTACCCAGTCACATTGAATACTGGCTAGGATGGTGTGACTTCTGTCAGCGACCCGCTGACAGCCGACAAGTCACTGACATGCCGGAGAACTGCTAGCCATATCGGTACTGAAGTACTGTGCCAGTTAACTTACCCCCAAGTACTAGCCTTGACGGTAATATACCAGTTGTATAGGTGTATACAATACCCCATATCACAGACAGAAATCTTTGGTACATAACCATACAATAGAATGGTTTTCCAGTACGCTGTGCTTCTGAGCACAATCTCTTGCTGAGACCTACCTGATTTGGGGGATACACTCCCCCCCCTTTTTTTTCCTTACGCTGGCTCTTCATCAGCCTCTTTGATTCTCATTATTAATTCCCTGTATGTAGGCGCTGCTTACGCTACTCTATCCTTATGGGCTAGAATCTTCCATCGGACTCCTTTTAAAAGGGGATGCCCTAGAATCAATAATTAGGAGGGCCGCAGCAGTTGACTGGAAGGATTCACACGTATGTGTCTCTCCTATTCTTTTCCAGCGTACTTATTCTAAGCTTTATACTATAGAAAGGAATCTTCTATTACAGTGAAACACTGAAAAGCTGTTATAGACAAACGGTCAGGTATGACCTAAAAGGAGGACAGGAAGGTTTCTTAGTTCTCCTTGGGATGTTAAACAGCAGCCCACAGTTACAATGACCGTTGTTCCACAGACGGCCAGATATGTACACCTTCTGATCATGCGAAGCAAACAGACGCTTCTGGTAGGAAGGAAGTTCCTCCTGGATCGCTGGACCTTCGATCCTTGGGTCCAAGGCCTAACCAAGATGAGACTAGAATGGAAATGGACATACCTCCACCATCCTTTCCTCAATTCTTCCTGCATTCCAAATCCCCTGGAAGGGTATACCTTAGAGCTCTAGAGCATACTAGCGGTAAGGAAAGTAGAGTCCATCGATTTCCAAGGTAGTGCTGTTTAGTGTTCACGTGAAGGACTCAAGAAAACTCTGAGTCATTCTGGACTTGGTGCCACTCAACAAGTTCCAATAAAACAGCAAGTTCAGAATGTTAATCCTTCTGAACACAAGGACCTTATTCAGTAAGGGTTGTTGACAGTCTGGCCAGACCTGAAAGATGTCTATCGGCAACTTCCAGTCAGTCACCCCCTCCACTCCTACCTAGGATCCAAGTTACAGAAGATAACATATATCCTAGTCAAGATTCTCGTCGGACTAGTTTCAGTCCTAGGATCTTTACGGAATTAGCAGACACAGTCAAGCGAAACCAAGCCTAGAAAGAGTTCAGGCAACAATGGCCCTGGACGACATTCTGGGGTTGGCAGCACCCGAAACGACTGTCTATGAGCATCCATGGAGATGATCCGGCCCCGGAACATCAGGGATGCAAGATAACTTCAAGAAGTCTCGATTCTCTCCAGCTCAGGGGCTTCAATGTTTTTATAAAATCATTGAAACCTGCGGTCACCCTAACGCTCCTTTCCCTTGAGGATGTAAAAGGAGATTGTAAGGTCTGTCAAGAGACTATTGTAATCAGTCAGGATTCCATGACGCTAACCGGGGGGAGTTTTGAACTCTATCCAGTTCACGATAATGACAGACTCAGTGCTATGTGCACAGCTGTAAGATGCGTTAAGAGGCTGGAGAAGATACGCATCAAACACTCCAAGAGATCTAATAGGACCAATGATGGTCATTCCCTATTCGCTTACCCTACAATGACCAAAGGCCATGGGCCCGTAGTCCATTTTAGCCCTGTAATGGTTGGAGAAACTCTCTCCACATAGATCAGACCTCTTCAGGCTGATCTGGGGCATCGAAGCGATAATGAGGTGTCGAAACTGTCGAGGATAAGGGACATCTCATTTCATTAGGGAATGTTAGCCATCCCTTCCTTAAGGGAATGGCGCCTATCAGCAGCTCATTTATAAATGATCCGCAAAGTGATATCGGATGCTCTTCTCGGGTTCAACCCAATAGAGTTGGAATGGTACACGGACGCAGACCCATTCCCTCCAAGACGGAAACAAGTCCCCGAGCTACAGATCGTTCTCTTCATCACGAGCCTCATCAAGATACTATCTCGATATATAGCCCCATACGAGGATCCTCTAGTGGAGGTAACAGACATCATGTCTCTAGAATAGAAGTGATGGACTTAGAAATTCCTGTTTAGCCCATCACATTTCCTCCGGAAGGCCCTCTACATGTTGAGACCCTTCCAGGGAAGAGGGGCTCTGTTGGCTCCCAGGTAGCCCAAGAACACCCCGTTCCCTGTAATGAGGGAACTGAGTTATATACCTAGGATTATCCAGGAGGTTCAGAAGTTTTCTGCCTTCGATTTATCACAGTACACCTGATCCCTTCATCTTATGAATTCCTTGCCCTTAACGGTTAGGAAAAAGACTGGGATTTCAAAAGACAAAATAGAATTCCTTGAAGAATACAAGTCTAGTCAACTAGAAGACAATACGAGTCTTCTTGGGAAAAGTAAGCTGCTTTGTAAAGCAATAGGGACCGAAAGCAGTCTCATGATCTTCTGCCTGTCCTTCTCTGTCCATCCCTATATTCAAGGTCTGGCGGCCAACAGCACGATGGCCTTTGAGAAAGGAGGCAGTGTATCCTTGGATACTATGAGAAGCCTAGTTCTTCAGCCTTGTCCCCATATAAACCCTTGAGTAAGCACCAAGGGTAGGGCCGACTTTGCGAGAGAGGTCACTTGATTGGATCTTTGGATCCATGGACCAATATCCATGTGCAATTCAACCCCGACTAGACCTCTTCTATATGCCGTTTAAATGGATCTGACCAATGAAATCTATAATAAGATTCCGAAAACATGTGCAGGCTTAGGCCTGCAGCGCCACTAAAGCCCATCTCATGGTCTCTGGACAAGGTCCTACATTATGCCTCACCTGTGAACAATGAGGATTGTTCCCTTAAGCATCTAACCTAAAAGGTTATTTTTCGGTTCGCTATAGCCTCTGCGGCTAGAGTTAGTGAAATAGTGGCCCTATCTGGGATGAGGGCCAGATTAAGTGGGAGAACTGCATCTCTTTCCTGATCCAACCTTTCTCACTAAGGACGACCTATCCACTAAGAGGTGGGGTTCCTGGAGAATCTGCCCTCTGAAGGAAGATGTCTCTCTAGGACTGCTAGAGTGTCTAAGGTCTATCTTCATAGAACTTCAGACTTCAGGAGAAACAGCTCTTTACAGGAAAAAACTTTAGATCAAACTATCCCTATAACTGAGGGCGAAGCTCACCTAGCTTATTCGTGGAGCGGATCCTGACAGATTAAGATCCGAGAAAAGTTGCTTCATCACTGAACCTTTCAGTGTGTGGACTTCAGCCTCTTCGCTCATTTACTGATCGGAGGTTGTCCGGTGTGTCTTACAGACACTATGCTAAGCAAGTCTATGGATTGAAGCATTATGTGGTGGAGGCAGGTGCTATTTTGGACCCTGTCGTCTAGCTCTGCGATGAACAGTAAATTGATTGGGACTATCAATTAAAAGGAGAAGGGGTCAGCATTTTTCGTTTGACCTCCCTTTGAATAAGTGTTGTCATGGTAACACCAAATCTGTTCAGAATATCAGGTGTGAAATTATACGGATACCACTAGTGCCGTGTGTACATAGTACACAGTGTTGTTAGACTTTTTCATGTTCAAGAATTATAAAGAAATGTCTTGTTAAAAGAGCTTTTCTTCAGTCTGAGAGTGGCACTCATCAATTTTCCCCTTTCAAAAAAGGGAACATTAATTTCTGTGTATGTCTCTTGTATAATTTCCTTATCATGCTACATTCATTTGGCATGTAGTCATTTATTAGGAATAAATGTCTATTAAAATGCAGTTGCGTCCTAATTTGCCCAACAATTGCATGTTCAAGAAGCTGGAGTTCCTTGAATTACTCATGCAAGTATTTCTCATATCATTGTATGCTTACAAACAACGGATGAGGAGACAGATATTGGTTCCGCAATATATACAAGCCTTGAGACCATTTGTATTCTCAGTGTATACTTATGTTTGTTCATACAATATATGCTACCTTGAGGCCCCTTTTCTAACGTCTAAAAATGACTCTTCCCTGCAGGGGGCAGGAAGCACTAACATTGTTATGCTTAGTGATAATGACGGATAACGGTAACGTCATTTGTCTCAATTGGCCCTTTTGGCCGTAGAAATATTGTCCCAAGGTTAAGGCACTGATGAAAATCCACAGATACATTAATTCTCTGGTATGCTTCCATCAGGATGTCATGGCCTGAGCCCAAAAAACGGATCTTGAGCGAAGCTAAAATCTATTTTTGGGCGAGATGGCCATGACGTCCTGATGGACCCACCCTTCTTTTCTATGAAAAGGTCTTCACGGTTTCCCTCCCTGAACTACTGTATCTGTAGCACCATGTTCAACGCTACAAGGAATGACCGCCAGAGGGAGTTGGCGCGGTTGTGATACGATTGTAGTAGGGGAACCAGGGTAACCTCTATTGCGGCTACCCTTTTAATTCTGCCACGTATCCCCCTCGAAGCGTAAAGGCTATTCGGGGTGCAGATTGCCATGTGGCGTGTCAAGAATACGTCCCCTGATTATATAAGATACCCTTGAGAGTAATCTTAAGGGTACTCACGCCAGAAGTTAGAATTCTGTGAAACCTTTGGTTTGATACTCTGGGAATATCACTCTAGTCATATATACCCTTGGGAAGCTACTAAAGGAACCTTCCATCAGGACGCCATGGCCATCTCACCCAAAAATAGATTTTTCGCTTCGCTCAAAATCCGTTTATTTTCCCTAGTCCAGCCGTCTTCATGCCAGCTGGACCGTACTGTCAAATGCTGCTACAAAGGCAGCATACTGACTGAACTACAATACATGATTGTACAGTAGCTAGTAATTTGCAATATAGACACTGCAAATAGAAAACTACAGTACCATTATACAGCAGTAATTTCTAACATACCGTGGTACCCTTGTGCGAGCATTCTGCTGGTACCGCTCCTATATTGAAAGAATAATATTTCTTCAATATTCTGATTGAGAATCAGTCATCCTTACCCCACAGTATTAACAATAAAAAGGGACAGTGAATTAATACTTCTCTACCCTTACGGGTAAGAGCCCTTCTACTTGGATTTCCTTGATAGAGGAATCTCCATATAGTTAATACCGAGGGGAGGTAACAGCATTTGCTTATGGGGGTACACAAGTATGTGTCTCCTACTATCCCTCTATAGCTTACTATCCTAAGCTATTCTGTCATAGATGACCTTTGCATGTTGATTATCAAGGAGATAATCCTTTGTATACTCATTCGGTTTTCCTTTCTTTACAGGAGGAACACCAGATACCTTGTGCTGCAGTCTTCTGCAAGGCCAGGAGTAAGTATTTTTACGGTCATAATACTTGCAGGTTTCATGCCCCCTGCAATATCATTTCCGGATCCCTACATTATTGGAACCCGCAGGTTTGCAATATGTGTCGGACATTAATGTTCGAAGGTTTCGAAAATCCCAAGTCTACGGAGACTAGGGATACAGCTCAATACAAATTACGCAACTGGGTGAGAGGCTTCCAGAAAATCTCTCCGGGACCCTACTTACCTAATGATAGGATACGTAAACTACTATTTCCGAAAGCAAGTAAGGAAATAGTAGTGCCTCAGGCACCAACTATATCCCCTGACGGCCAGATAACCTTTGGGAATGAGGGCAAGAAGTGCCCCAGGGTAGAAGAGGAAAATGTCATGTCGGAATTTCCTCCACCTATGCCAGATCTAGAGCCATCGACGTCGACATCTTCGTCTTCTACCCCTCTATTAGATAGAATGGAACAATTATGTATCCAACTGAATAATCAAATGGAGAGCTTTCATAAACAAAACGAAAAGCAGGAAGTAAAACGCAAGATAGAGCCTCGCAAAGCTTCTCTTGTCGCTTCCCAAGGGTCATTCAAACGACCCATGGATCAAGACCTACCAACATGCTCCAAAACCAATCCCTGGAGGTTTGTGGAGCTAATGACGATTTTAAATGGCAAACTCTACATCTCAGAGAAAATGGGTGCTGTTCCTTTGGACAAAATTCAATTTTGGCCAAGCTTTGATGCTTTTCCTAATTGTTTGTTTCGACTGAGGTATGAACCAAAGTCAAGAAAAGGAACGGAATCAAAGGAGGTCATGATTCTCGACCATGATAAGGCACAGGTTATCCTCTCAGGTAGCCTGAAAAAGGCGGGTTATTCAGAGTCGAAGGTATTCTCACTGAATAACAGACACCCTTCCTTTCTTGCTCCTGCTTCAATCTCATTCCCCTTTATGGGGAAGGCATTTACATCTGTTGCCAAATCAGTGGAGGCGGGTAAGCCATGTCCTACACTTGAGGAGTGCAAGCCTCTGTCACCAGCTTTTCCCAGACAGGAAAAGAACTAGAAGGAAGTCCATTTAACCTTTCCAGTAGGAAGATTAGACGCAGATGTCGCAAGTCGACAATTTAATGAATGTCTCCCTACTATTATCTGAGTTGCTCTTGTATAATGAACAAGAGACAAAGTTGAGACTTGCAGCCGTCCTTTCTCTACAAAACTACATAGAGTTGTATTCAACCTACCAAAATACCCCAGACATGCTCATGTTCTTAGCCAAAATGCATATGGCTACCTTAGTGAAGGGCCTTTACGCCTTTATGAAGGCTAGGAGAGCATGTAGAGAGTTTGTGTTCGCTGTTGCAACATTGAAGCACGAAACAAGGAAGCTAATATCTTCCAACATCTGGGGTAAAGACCTCTTCCCACACGAGGTAGTTAGGAAAGTGATTATGAACGCCACCATGGAGAACATAAGTCCTCTCTAAAAGTGGGGCATCCTTTCAAAGAGAAAATCTTCCATGGTTGTGGGTCCCCAACCTAAAAAGAAGACGGGAAATGCTGGAAATATCCGGGCTACTCAACAACATCCCACTATTCCAGTGACCACGGTGCCACAGGCAGATGGTCAAAAGTTTAAACCTACTGACTATTCGAAGCATGAAGATGCTTCTGCTAGGAGGAACGTTCCTTCAGGATCGTCGGACCTTTGATCCTTGGGTCCAAGGCCTATTCAAGATTGGACTTTGATGGGAAACAGAAATGTCTCCACCATCATTTCCTTACCTTTTCCTACAATCCAAAACCCTCCTGGAGGAGTATACCTGAGAGCTCTAGAGCATACAGGTGATAAGAAAACTATAGTCCATCGAGTTCCAGGGAAGGCTGTTTTGTGTTCACGAGAAGGACTCAAGAAATCTCTGAGTCATTCTGAACTTGTCGCCACTCAACAAGTTCATAGAAAACAGCAAGTTCAGAAAGTTAATCCTTCTGAACATATGGACCTTGTTCCAAATAGGGGTGTTCGTAGTCTTGTCAGACCTGAAAGGTGTCCTGTGGCAACTTCCAGTCAATCACCCCCTTCCCTCCTATCTAGAATTCAAGTTACAGATAGTAACATACATCCTAAGAAAGACACGTGTCGGACTAGACACAGTCCCAAATATCTTCATAGGATTGGCAGACTTAGTCACGTTAAAACCAAGCCTAGAAATGGTTCAGGCAACAATGTACCTGGACATCAACTTTCCTTTCCCTTGGGAATATAAAAGGAGGTCGCGAGGTCTGTCAAGAGACTCAGGTAATCAGTCAGATTTCCAAGACGCTAACAGGGAGTAGCGCTAAACTCTCCCCAGTTCGCAATAGTGACAGACCTAGTGCTAAAAGCACAGCGGAAAGATGCGTTAAGAGACTGGAGAAAACACGCATCAAACGCTTGAAGAGATAAAAAAAAGACCGATATCGGTCCCTCTTTAATCGCTTCTCAAACAAAAATTAAAGCACGAAAGTCCCTAGACTCTGCTGGTCCTATCATGAGTGGGGAAGCTCCCGCCACACAGATTAGACTTCTTACGACTGATCTGGGAAACCGAAGCGAGAATGAGACGTCACAATCGATAATGCTAAAGAACGTTTCATACAGTCTAGGTGAAGTTAACCATTCCTTTCTTAAAGGGATGGCACCTGTCAGCAGTTCATATACAATTGATCCATAATGTGACAGTGGATTCTCTATTTCGATTCAAGCCGATAGAGTTGGAATGGTCCATGGACGCAGACCTATTCCCTCCCAGATGGGAACAAGTCCCGGAACTGCAGATCGACCTCATCACGAGCGTCTTCAAGAAACTACCTCGATATGTAGCCTTATACGAGGATCCTCTAGTGGGGTTGATAGACGACATGTCTCTGGTATGGAAGGGATGGACTCAGGTATGCCTGTTCATCCCATCCAATCACCTACTGAAGGTCCTCAACAGGCTCAGATACTTCTAAGGGGGAGAAGCTCTTTTGGCTCCCAGATAGCCCAAGAGCAATCTGTCCTCCTTAATGAAGGAACTGAAGATGAGGCTGGTCCTAGTTCTGAACCTAGATCTATTTCAGAAGGTTCAGAAATTAACTGCCTTCGTTTTATCACAGAGAACCCAAACCCTTCATTTCATGATTTTCTTACCCTAGCGGTTAGAAAAAGATTTGGGATCTCAGAAGGCAATATAGAATTCTTAGAAGAATACAAGGCTAAGTCAACTAGAAGACAATATGAGTCTTCCTGGAAAAAGTGGGTTGCGTTTGTGAAAGCAAAAGGACCAAAAGAAATTTCAATGAACTTCTGTCTGTCCTTTGTCCACCTTCATAGTCAAGGTCTGGCGGCCAACACGATAAATACGTGCAAATCAGCCTTGACTAGACCTCATCTATATGCCTTTCAAGTGGATCTGGCGAATGAAATCTTTAATAAGATTCCGAAGGCATGTGCAAGGCTTAGGCCTGCAGTACCACCAAAGCACATCTCCTGGTCTTTGGAAAAGGTCCTACATTATACCTCATCTGTGAACAATGAAGATTGTTCTCTTAAGGATCTAACCCAAAAGGTTATTTTTCTGTTCGTTATAGCCTCTGGGGCTAAAGTTAGTGAAATAGTGGCCCTATCCAGAGATGAGGGCCACATTCAGTTCACAGAAGTGGGAGAACTGAATCTCTTTCCTGATCCATCCTCTCTCGCTAAAAACGAGCTACCCACTAAGAGGTGGGGTCCCTGGAGAATCTGCTCTCTGAAGGAAGATGTCTATGTCCTGTAGAGTGTCTAAAGGTCTATCTTCGTAGAACTTCAGACTTCAGGGCAGGACAGCTCTTTAAAGGAGAAACTTCTGGATCAAATTTATCCCTGAAACAACTAAGGGCGAAGCTCACCTACTTTATTCATAGAGCGGATCCTGACAGTACTCCCGCAGGTCATGATCCGAGAAAGATTGCTTCATCACTGAACTTCTTTCAGTATATGGACTTTGAGCGTCTTCATTCATACACTGGATGGAAATCCTCCAGAGTGTTTTACAAACACTATGCGAAACAGGTGCATGAACTGAAACACTATGTAGTGGCGGCAGGTAGTGTATTAAAACCTGCCCCCTAATTACTGTTGTAAACAGTCAATGGTTTGGGACTTCAAATGTCCTCGCACATATACTGGGTGAGAATCATCCAGAGTGTTCTACAAACACTATGCTAAGCAAGTCCATGATCTGAAGCAGTATGTGGTGACGTCGGGTAGAGTATTTATTTAACCTGCCGTCTGATTCTACCATGAACAGCTAATTGACTGGGACTGTCAATTAAAGGGAGAAGGGGTCATCCCTCTTAGGGTGTGACCTTCTTTGATTAAGTGTTACCATGGTGACACTAGCTCTGTTCAAAATCCCAGGTGTGGAATTATACAGATAGCACTAGTGCCAGTGTACGTAGTACACAGTGCCGATAGAAGTAACCAGTACAGGAATTATGAAGAGAAATTGTTTTATAAATTTTCTTCAATCTGAGAGTGTCACTCATCATTTCTTTCTTTTCAAGAAAGAAATATAGTCTCTGTACTCGTTACATGTATAATCCCATTGTCATACTACACTCGTTTTACTGGTTATCTCTTTTAGTCATTTATTGGGAATAAATGTCTATTAGAGTGTAGTGCGTCCGCATTCGCCCAACAATTGCATGTATAAATGCCAGAGTTCTTTGACTTACCAAAGTAAGTATTCCTCATATAGTTGTATGCTCACAAATAATAGATATAAGAGAAACTGATATTGATTCAGCAATATATACAAACTATGAGACTGTTTGTATATTCAGTGTATACTTTTGTTTGTTCTTACAATATATGTTAACCTTGAGACCCCTTTTCTACTGTCTAGAATGACTCTTCCCAGTAGGAGGCAGGAAGCACTAACATTGTTTATGATTAGTGATGATGACGGATAACGGTGATGTCATTTGTCTCAATTGGTCCCCATGACCATAGAAATGTTGTTCCAAGGTTAAGGCACTGATGAAAATCCACAGATACGCTAATACCCTGGTATGCTTCCATCAGGACGACATGGCTTGAGCCCAAAAAACGGATTTTGAGCGAAGCGAAAACTCTATTTTTGGGTGAAATGGCCATGTCGTTCTGATGGACCCACCCATCTCTTCAAAAAAGAAAAGATCTTCACAGTATCCCTCCCGTTGTACTGTATCTGTAGCACCATGCTCAATGCTAAAAGGAATGTTCGCCATCGTGGAGATGGCGCTGTTGTCATACTCAATAGTAGTACGAGAATGGAGGTAACCTTGATACGGCTCCCCTTCTTTTCTGCCACACCTCCTCGAAGCGTAAACGCTATTAGGGGTGCAGATTGCTATGTGGCGTGTCAAGAATACGTCCTCTGGTATTATGCGATATCCTTGAGACAAAATTTAAGGATATTCGCACCAGGAGTTAGAATTCTGGATACCTCTCACAGTTAAATTAGCATAATTTAGATGTGTTTATCGGAGCATAGCCGGTAACCACAGGCGCCATTTTGGACGCTGTCGTTCGCCATACATGCCTTTTTTAAGCTCAGGCTATGTCGTCCTGATGGAAGGTTCCTATAAGTAGCTTCCCAGGGTATATTTGACTACAGTGATATTCCCAGAGAATTTACCTTTAGGTCTCCAGAATTCTAACTCCTGGTGCGAATATCCTTAAAATTTCATCTAAGGATATCGCATAAATCAGGGGACGTATATCTTGATATGACACATAGCAATCTTCACCCCGAATAACGTTTTCGCTTCGAGGGGGAAAGTGGCAAATTTTGAAGGGGAGCCGATATCACGGATTAACGGATTTTGAGCGTAGTGAAAAATCTATTTTTGGGTGAAAGAGCCATGTCGTCCTGATGGAAGTTCCTTCATTAGTAGCTTCCTAAGTTATATGTGACTACAGTGATATATCCCAGAGAATTTACCAAAGGTATCCAGAATTCTAACTCCTGGAGCGAGTATCCCTTAAATTTCTCCAAGGGATATCGCGTAAGGACGTATCTTGACACATCTCATAGCTATTTACACCCCAAATAGCCTTTCACTATGAGAGGGAAAGTGGCAAGAAAAATAGGAGATTCGTTAGAGAGGAAAACACTCGACTCTCCTAATGTACTGCAAAATAGTTCGGCCATCCGCCACTACACGGCGCCACCAAACCATTCATCCATAGCTTTGTAAGTATTTTTACAGATACAGTACCATAGGGAGGGATTAAGATCCTTTAACCAAAAGAGGGTGGGTCCATCAGGACGACATGGCTCTTTCGTGGAGCGGATCCTGACAGATTAAGATCCGAGAAAAGTTGCTTCATCACTGAACCTTCCAGTGTGTGGACTTCAGCCTCTTCGCTCATTTACTGATCGGAGGTTGTCCGGTGTGTCTTACAGACACTATGCTAAGCAAGTCTATGGATTGAAGCATTATGTGGTGGAGGCAGGTGCTATTTTGGACCCTGTCGTCTAGCTCTGCGATGAACAGTAAATTGATTGGGACTATCAATTAAAAGGAGAAGGGGTCAGCATTTTTCGTTTGACCTCCCTTTGAATAAGTGTTGTCATGGTAACACCAAATCTGTTCAGAATATCAGGTGTGAAATTATACGGATACCACTAGTGCCGTGTGTACATAGTACACAGTGTTGTTAGACTTTTTCATGTTCAAGAATTATAAAGAAATGTCTTGTTAAAAGAGCTTTTCTTCAGTCTGAGAGTGGCACTCATCAATTTTCCCCTTTCAAAAAAGGGAACATTAATTTCTGTGTATGTCTCTTGTATAATTTCCTTATCATGCTACATTCATTTAGCATGTAGTCATTTATTAGGAATAAATGTCTATTAAAATGCAGTTGCGTCCTAATTTGCCCAACAATTGCATGTTCAAGATGCTGGAGTTCCTTGAATTACTCATGCAAGTATTTCTCATATCATTGTATGCTTACAAACAACGGATGAGGAGACAGATATTGGTTCCGCAATATATACAAGCCTTGAGACCATTTGTATTCTCAGTGTATACTTATGTTTGTTCATACAATATATGCTACCTTGAGGCCCCTTTTCTAACGTCTAAAAATGACTCTTCCCTGCAGGGGGCAGGAAGCACTAACATTGTTATGCTTAGTGATAATGACGGATAACGGTAACGTCATTTGTCTCAATTGGCCCTTTTGGCCGTAGAAATATTGTCCCAAGGTTAAGGCACTGATGAAAATCCACAGATACATTAATTCTCTGGTATGCTTCCATCAGGATGTCATGGCTTGAGCCCAAAAAACGGATCTTGAGCGAAGCTAAAATCTATTTTTGGGCGAGATGGCCATGACGTCCTAATGGACCCACCCTTCTTTTCTATGAAAAGGTCTTCACGGTTTCCCTCCCTGAACTACTGTATCTGTAGCACCATGTTCAACGCTACAAGGAATGACCGCCAGAGGGAGTTGGCGCGGTTGTGATACGATTGTAGTAGGGGAACCAGGGTAACCTCTATTGCGGCTACCCTTTTAATTCTGCCACGTATCCCCCTCGAAGCGTAAAGGCTATTCGGGGTGCAGATTGCCATGTGGCGTGTCAAGAATACGTCCCCTGATTATATAAGATACCCTTGAGAGTAATCTTAAGGGTACTCACGCCAGAAGTTAGAATTCTGTGAAACCTTTGGTTTGATACTCTGGGAATATCACTCTAGTCATATATACCCTTGGGAAGCTACTAAAGGAACCTTCCATCAGGACGCCATGGCCATCTCACCCAAAAATAGATTTTTCGCTTCGCTCAAAATCCGTTTATTTTCCCTAGTCCAGCCGTCTTCATGCCAGCTGGACCGTACTGTCAAATGCTGCTACAAAGGCAGCATACTGACTGAACTACAATACATGATTGTACAGTAGCTAGTAATTTGCAATATAGACACTGCAAATAGAAAACTACAGTACCATTATACAGCAGTAATTTCTAACATACCGTGGTACCCTTGTGCGAGCATTCTGCTGGTACCGCTCCTATATTGAAAGAATAATATTTCTTCAATATTCTGATTGAGAATCAGTCATCCTTACCCCACAGTATTAACAATAAAAAGGGACAGTGAATTAATACTTCTCTACCCTTACGGGTAAGAGCCCTTCTACTTGGATTTCCTTGATAGAGGAATCTCCATATAGTTAATACCGAGGGGAGGTAACAGCATTTGCTTATGGGGGTACACAAGTATGTGTCTCCTACTATCCCTCTATAGCTTACTATCCTAAGCTATTCTGTCATAGATGACCTTTGCATGTTGATTATCAAGGAGATAATCCTTTGTATACTCATTCGGTTTTCCTTTCTTTACAGGAGGAACACCAGATACCTTGTGCTGCAGTCTTCTGCAAGGCCAGGAGTAAGTATTTTTACGGTCATAATACTTGCAGGTTTCATGCCCCCTGCAATATCATTTCCGGATCCCTACATTATTGGAACCCGCAGGTTTGCAATATGTGTCGGACATTAATGTTCGAAGGTTTCGAAAATCCCAAGTCTACGGAGACTAGGGATACAGCTCAATACAAATTACGCAACTGGGTGAGAGGCTTCCAGAAAATCTCTCCGGGACCCTACTTACCTAATGATAGGATACGTAAACTACTATTTCCGAAAGCAAGTAAGGAAATAGTAGTGCCTCAGGCACCAACTATATCCCCTGACGGCCAGATAACCTTTGGGAATGAGGGCAAGAAGTGCCCCAGGGTAGAAGAGGAAAATGTCATGTCGGAATTTCCTCCACCTATGCCAGATCTAGAGCCATCGACGTCGACATCTTCGTCTTCTACCCCTCTATTAGATAGAATGGAACAATTATGTATCCAACTGAATAATCAAATGGAGAGCTTTCATAAACAAAACGAAAAGCAGGAAGTAAAACGCAAGATAGAGCCTCGCAAAGCTTCTCTTGTCGCTTCCCAAGGGTCATTCAAACGACCCATGGATCAAGACCTACCAACATGCTCCAAAACCAATCCCTGGAGGTTTGTGGAGCTAATGACGATTTTAAATGGCAAACTCTACATCTCAGAGAAAATGGGTGCTGTTCCTTTGGACAAAATTCAATTTTGGCCAAGCTTTGATGCTTTTCCTAATTGTTTGTTTCGACTGAGGTATGAACCAAAGTCAAGAAAAGGAACGGAATCAAAGGAGGTCATGATTCTCGACCATGATAAGGCACAGGTTATCCTCTCAGGTAGCCTGAAAAAGGCGGGTTATTCAGAGTCGAAGGTATTCTCACTGAATAACAGACACCCTTCCTTTCTTGCTCCTGCTTCAATCTCATTCCCCTTTATGGGGAAGGCATTTACATCTGTTGCCAAATCAGTGGAGGCGGGTAAGCCATGTCCTGCACTTGAGGAGTGCAAGCCTCTGTCACCAGCTTTTCCCAGACAGGAAAAGAACTAGAAGGAAGTCCATTTAACCTTTCCAGTAGGAAGATTAGACGCAGATGTCGCAAGTCGACAATTTAATGAATGTCTCCCTACTATTATCTGAGTTGCTCTTGTATAATGAACAAGAGACAAAGTTGAGACTTGCAGCCGTCCTTTCTCTACAAAACTACATAGAGTTGTATTCAACCTACCAAAATACCCCAGACATGCTCATGTTCTTAGCCAAAATGCATATGGCTACCTTAGTGAAGGGCCTTTACGCCTTTATGAAGGCTAGGAGAGCATGTAGAGAGTTTGTGTTCGCTGTTGCAACATTGAAGCACGAAACAAGGAAGCTAATATCTTCCAACATCTGGGGTAAAGACCTCTTCCCACACGAGGTAGTTAGGAAAGTGATTATGAACGCCACCATGGAGAACATAAGTCCTCTCTAAAAGTGGGGCATCCTTTCAAAGAGAAAATCTTCCATGGTTGTGGGTCCCCAACCTAAAAAGAAGACGGGAAATGCTGGAAATATCCGGGCTACTCAACAACATCCCACTATTCCAGTGACCACGGTGCCACAGGCAGGTGGTCAAAAGTTTAAACCTACTGACTATTCGAAGCATGAAGATGCTTCTGCTAGGAGGAACGTTCCTTCAGGATCGTCGGACCTTTGATCCTTGGGTCCAAGGCCTATTCAAGATGGGACTTTGATGGGAAACAGAAATGTCTCCACCATCATTTCCTTACCTTTTCCTACAATCCAAAACCCTCCTGGAGGAGTATACCTGAGAGCTCTAGAGCATACAGGTGATAAGAAAACTATAGTCCATCGAGTTCCAGGGAAGGCTGTTTTGTGTTCACGAGAAGGACTCAAGAAATCTCTGAGTCATTCTGAACTTGTCGCCACTCAACAAGTTCATAGAAAACAGCAAGTTCAGAAAGTTAATCCTTCTGAACATATGGACCTTGTTCCAAATAGGGGTGTTCGTAGTCTTGTCAGACCTGAAAGGTGTCCTGTGGCAACTTCCAGTCAATCACCCCCTTCCCTCCTATCTAGAATTCAAGTTACAGATAGTAACATACATCCTAAGAAAGACACGTGTCGGACTAGACACAGTCCCAAATATCTTCATAGGATTGGCAGACTTAGTCACGTTAAAACCAAGCCTAGAAATGGTTCAGGCAACAATGTACCTGGACATCAACTTTCCTTTCCCTTGGGAATATAAAAGGAGGTCGCGAGGTCTGTCAAGAGACTCAGGTAATCAGTCAGATTTCCAAGACGCTAACAGGGAGTAGCGCTAAACTCTCCCCAGTTCGCAATAGTGACAGACCTAGTGCTAAAAGCACAGCGGAAAGATGCGTTAAGAGACTGGAGAAAACACGCATCAAACGCTTGAAGAGATAAAAAAAAGACCGATATCGGTCCCTCTTTAATCGCTTCTCAAACAAAAATTAAAGCACGAAAGTCCCTAGACTCTGCTGGTCCTATCATGAGTGGGGAAGCTCCCGCCACACAGATTAGACTTCTTACGACTGATCTGGGAAACCGAAGCGAGAATGAGACGTCACAATCGATAATGCTAAAGAACGTTTCATACAGTCTAGGTGAAGTTAACCATTCCTTTCTTAAAGGGATGGCACCTGTCAGCAGTTCATATACAATTGATCCATAATGTGACAGTGGATTCTCTATTTCGATTCAAGCCGATAGAGTTGGAATGGTCCATGGACGCAGACCTATTCCCTCCCAGATGGGAACAAGTCCCGGAACTGCAGATCGACCTCATCACGAGCGTCTTCAAGAAACTACCTCGATATGTAGCCTCATACGAGGATCCTCTAGTGGGGTTGATAGACGACATGTCTCTGGTATGGAAGGGATGGACTCAGGTATGCCTGTTCATCCCATCCAATCACCTACTGAAGGTCCTCAACAGGCTCAGATACTTCTAAGGGGGAGAAGCTCTTTTGGCTCCCAGATAGCCCAAGAGCAATCTGTCCTCCTTAATGAAGGAACTGAAGATGAGGCTGGTCCTAGTTCTGAACCTAGATCTATTTCAGAAGGTTCAGAAATTAACTGCCTTCGTTTTATCACAGAGAACCCAAACCCTTCATTTCATGATTTTCTTACCCTAGCGGTTAGAAAAAGATTTGGGATCTCAGAAGGCAATATAGAATTCTTAGAAGAATACAAGGCTAAGTCAACTAGAAGACAATATGAGTCTTCCTGGAAAAAGTGGGTTCCGTTTGTGAAAGCAAAAGGACCAAAAGAAATTTCAATGAACTTCTGTCTGTCCTTTGTCCACCTTCATAGTCAAGGTCTGGCGGCCAACACGATAAATACGTGCAAATCAGCCTTGACTAGACCTCATCTATATGCCTTTCAAGTGGATCTGGCGAATGAAATCTTTAATAAGATTCCGAAGGCATGTGCAAGGCTTAGGCCTGCAGTACCACCAAAGCACATCTCCTGGTCTTTGGAAAAGGTCCTACATTATACCTCATCTGTGAACAATGAAGATTGTTCTCTTAAGGATCTAACCCAAAAGGTTATTTTTCTGTTCGTTATAGCCTCTGGGGCTAAAGTTAGTGAAATAGTGGCCCTATCCAGAGATGAGGGCCACATTCAGTTCACAGAAGTGGGAGAACTGAATCTCTTTCCTGATCCATCCTCTCTCGCTAAAAACGAGCTACCCACTAAGAGGTGGGGTCCCTGGAGAATCTGCTCTCTGAAGGAAGATGTCTATGTCCTGTAGAGTGTCTAAAGGTCTATCTTCGTAGAACTTCAGACTTCAGGGCAGGACAGCTCTTTAAAGGAGAAACTTCTGGATCAAATTTATCCCTGAAACAACTAAGGGCGAAGCTCACCTACTTTATTCATAGAGCGGATCCTGACAGTACTCCCGCAGGTCATGATCCGAGAAAGATTGCTTCATCACTGAACTTCTTTCAGTATATGGACTTTGAGCGTCTTCATTCATACACTGGATGGAAATCCTCCAGAGTGTTTTACAAACACTATGCGAAACAGGTGCATGAACTGAAACACTATGTAGTGGCGGCAGGTAGTGTATTAAAACCTGCCCCCTAATTACTGTTGTAAACAGTCAATGGTTTGGGACTTCAAATGTCCTCGCACATATACTGGGTGAGAATCATCCAGAGTGTTCTACAAACACTATGCTAAGCAAGTCCATGATCTGAAGCAGTATGTGGTGACGTCGGGTAGAGTATTTATTTAACCTGCCGTCTGATTCTACCATGAACAGCTAATTGACTGGGACTGTCAATTAAAGGGAGAAGGGGTCATCCCTCTTAGGGTGTGACCTTCTTTGATTAAGTGTTACCATGGTGACACTAGCTCTGTTCAAAATCCCAGGTGTGGAATTATACAGATAGCACTAGTGCCAGTGTACGTAGTACACAGTGCCGATAGAAGTAACCAGTACAGGAATTATGAAGAGAAATTGTTTTATAAATTTTCTTCAATCTGAGAGTGTCACTCATCATTTCTTTCTTTTCAAGAAAGAAATATAGTCTCTGTACTCGTTACATGTATAATCCCATTGTCATACTACACTTGTTTTACTGGTTATCTCTTTTAGTCATTTATTGGGAATAAATGTCTATTAGAGTGTAGTGCGTCCGCATTCGCCCAACAATTGCATGTATAAATGCCAGAGTTCTTTGACTTACCAAAGTAAGTATTCCTCATATAGTTGTATGCTCACAAATAATAGATATAAGAGAAACTGATATTGATTCAGCAATATATACAAACTATGAGACTGTTTGTATATTCAGTGTATACTTTTGTTTGTTCTTACAATATATGTTAACCTTGAGACCCCTTTTCTACTGTCTAGAATGACTCTTCCCAGTAGGAGGCAGGAAGCACTAACATTGTTTATGATTAGTGATGATGACGGATAACGGTGATGTCATTTGTCTCAATTGGTCCCCATGACCATAGAAATGTTGTTCCAAGGTTAAGGCACTGATGAAAATCCACAGATACGCTAATACCCTGGTATGCTTCCATCAGGACGACATGGCTTGAGCCCAAAAAACGGATTTTGAGCGAAGCGAAAACTCTATTTTTGGGTGAAATGGCCATGTCGTTCTGATGGACCCACCCATCTCTTCAAAAAAGAAAAGATCTTCACAGTATCCCTCCCGTTGTACTGTATCTGTAGCACCATGCTCAATGCTAAAAGGAATGTTCGCCATCGTGGAGATGGCGCTGTTGTCATACTCAATAGTAGTACGAGAATGGAGGTAACCTTGATACGGCTCCCCTTCTTCTCTGCCACACCTCCTCGAAGCGTAAACGCTATTAGGGGTGCAGATTGCTATGTGGCGTGTCAAGAATACGTCCTCTGGTATTATGCGATATCCTTGAGACAAAATTTAAGGATATTCGCACCAGGAGTTAGAATTCTGGATACCTCTCACAGTTAAATTAGCATAATTTAGATGTGTTTATCGGAGCATAGCCGGTAACCACAGGCGCCATTTTGGACGCTGTCGTTCGCCATACATGCCTTTTTTAAGCTCAGGCTATGTCGTCCTGATGGAAGGTTCCTATAAGTAGCTTCCCAGGGTATATTTGACTACAGTGATATTCCCAGAGAATTTACCTTTAGGTCTCCAGAATTCTAACTCCTGGTGCGAATATCCTTAAAATTTCACCTAAGGATATCGCATAAATCAGGGGACGTATATCTTGATATGACACATAGCAATCTTCACCCCGAATAACGTTTTCGCTTCGAGGGGGAAAGTGGCAAATTTTGAAGGGGAACCGATATCACGGATTAACGGATTTTGAGCGTAGTGAAAAATCTATTTTTGGGTGAAAGAGCCATGTCGTCCTGATGGAAGTTCCTTCATTAGTAGCTTCCTAAGTTATATGTGACTACAGTGATATATCCCAGAGAATTTACCAAAGGTATCCAGAATTCTAACTCCTGGAGCGAGTATCCCTTAAATTTCTCCAAGGGATATCGCGTAAGGACGTATCTTGACACATCTCATAGCTATTTACACCCCAAATAGCCTTTCACTATGAGAGGGAAAGTGGCAAGAAAAATAGGAGATTCGTTAGAGAGGAAAACACTCGACTCTCCTAATGTACTGCAAAATAGTTCGGCCATCCGCCACTACACGGCGCCACCAAACCATTCATCCATAGCTTTGTAAGTATTTTTACAGATACAGTACCATAGGGAGGGATTAAGATCCTTTAACCAAAAGAGGGTGGGTCCATCAGGACGACATGGCTCTTTCGTGGAGCGGATCCTGACAGATTAAGATCCGAGAAAAGTTGCTTCATCACTGAACCTTCCAGTGTGTGGACTTCAGCCTCTTCGCTCATTTACTGATCGGAGGTTGTCCGGTGTGTCTTACAGACACTATGCTAAGCAAGTCTATGGATTGAAGCATTATGTGGTGGAGGCAGGTGCTATTTTGGACCCTGTCGTCTAGCTCTGCGATGAACAGTAAATTGATTGGGACTATCAATTAAAAGGAGAAGGGGTCAGCATTTTTCGTTTGACCTCCCTTTGAATAAGTGTTGTCATGGTAACACCAAATCTGTTCAGAATATCAGGTGTGAAATTATACGGATACCACTAGTGCCGTGTGTACATAGTACACAGTGTTGTTAGACTTTTTCATGTTCAAGAATTATAAAGAAATGTCTTGTTAAAAGAGCTTTTCTTCAGTCTGAGAGTGGCACTCATCAATTTTCCCCTTTCAAAAAAGGGAACATTAATTTCTGTGTATGTCTCTTGTATAATTTCCTTATCATGCTACATTCATTTAGCATGTAGTCATTTATTAGGAATAAATGTCTATTAAAATGCAGTTGCGTCCTAATTTGCCCAACAATTGCATGTTCAAGATGCTGGAGTTCCTTGAATTACTCATGCAAGTATTTCTCATATCATTGTATGCTTACAAACAACGGATGAGGAGACAGATATTGGTTCCGCAATATATACAAGCCTTGAGACCATTTGTATTCTCAGTGTATACTTATGTTTGTTCATACAATATATGCTACCTTGAGGCCCCTTTTCTAACGTCTAAAAATGACTCTTCCCTGCAGGGGGCAGGAAGCACTAACATTGTTATGCTTAGTGATAATGACGGATAACGGTAACGTCATTTGTCTCAATTGGCCCTTTTGGCCGTAGAAATATTGTCCCAAGGTTAAGGCACTGATGAAAATCCACAGATACATTAATTCTCTGGTATGCTTCCATCAGGATGTCATGGCTTGAGCCCAAAAAACGGATCTTGAGCGAAGCTAAAATCTATTTTTGGGCGAGATGGCCATGACGTCCTGATGGACCCACCCTTCTTTTCTATGAAAAGGTCTTCACGGTTTCCCTCCCTGAACTACTGTATCTGTAGCACCATGTTCAACGCTACAAGGAATGACCGCCAGAGGGAGTTGGCGCGGTTGTGATACGATTGTAGTAGGGGAACCAGGGTAACCTCTATTGCGGCTACCCTTTTAATTCTGCCACGTATCCCCCTCGAAGCGTAAAGGCTATTCGGGGTGCAGATTGCCATGTGGCGTGTCAAGAATACGTCCCCTGATTATATAAGATACCCTTGAGAGTAATCTTAAGGGTACTCACGCCAGAAGTTAGAATTCTGTGAAACCTTTGGTTTGATACTCTGGGAATATCACTCTAGTCATATATACCCTTGGGAAGCTACTAAAGGAACCTTCCATCAGGACGCCATGGCCATCTCACCCAAAAATAGATTTTTCGCTTCGCTCAAAATCCGTTTATTTTCCCTAGTCCAGCCGTCTTCATGCCAGCTGGACCGTACTGTCAAATGCTGCTACAAAGGCAGCATACTGACTGAACTACAATACATGATTGTACAGTAGCTAGTAATTTGCAATATAGACACTGCAAATAGAAAACTACAGTACCATTATACAGCAGTAATTTCTAACATACCGTGGTACCCTTGTGCGAGCATTCTGCTGGTACCGCTCCTATATTGAAAGAATAATATTTCTTCAATATTCTGATTGAGAATCAGTCATCCTTACCCCACAGTATTAACAATAAAAAGGGACAGTGAATTAATACTTCTCTACCCTTACGGGTAAGAGCCCTTCTACTTGGATTTCCTTGATAGAGGAATCTCCATATAGTTAATACCGAGGGGAGGTAACAGCATTTGCTTATGGGGGTACACAAGTATGTGTCTCCTACTATCCCTCTATAGCTTACTATCCTAAGCTATTCTGTCATAGATGACCTTTGCATGTTGATTATCAAGGAGATAATCCTTTGTATACTCATTCGGTTTTCCTTTCTTTACAGGAGGAACACCAGATACCTTGTGCTGCAGTCTTCTGCAAGGCCAGGAGTAAGTATTTTTACGGTCATAATACTTGCAGGTTTCATGCCCCCTGCAATATCATTTCCGGATCCCTACATTATTGGAACCCGCAGGTTTGCAATATGTGTCGGACATTAATGTTCGAAGGTTTCGAAAATCCCAAGTCTACGGAGACTAGGGATACAGCTCAATACAAATTACGCAACTGGGTGAGAGGCTTCCAGAAAATCTCTCCGGGACCCTACTTACCTAATGATAGGATACGTAAACTACTATTTCCGAAAGCAAGTAAGGAAATAGTAGTGCCTCAGGCACCAACTATATCCCCTGACGGCCAGATAACCTTTGGGAATGAGGGCAAGAAGTGCCCCAGGGTAGAAGAGGAAAATGTCATGTCGGAATTTCCTCCACCTATGCCAGATCTAGAGCCATCGACGTCGACATCTTCGTCTTCTACCCCTCTATTAGATAGAATGGAACAATTATGTATCCAACTGAATAATCAAATGGAGAGCTTTCATAAACAAAACGAAAAGCAGGAAGTAAAACGCAAGATAGAGCCTCGCAAAGCTTCTCTTGTCGCTTCCCAAGGGTCATTCAAACGACCCATGGATCAAGACCTACCAACATGCTCCAAAACCAATCCCTGGAGGTTTGTGGAGCTAATGACGATTTTAAATGGCAAACTCTACATCTCAGAGAAAATGGGTGCTGTTCCTTTGGACAAAATTCAATTTTGGCCAAGCTTTGATGCTTTTCCTAATTGTTTGTTTCGACTGAGGTATGAACCAAAGTCAAGAAAAGGAACGGAATCAAAGGAGGTCATGATTCTCGACCATGATAAGGCACAGGTTATCCTCTCAGGTAGCCTGAAAAAGGCGGGTTATTCAGAGTCGAAGGTATTCTCACTGAATAACAGACACCCTTCCTTTCTTGCTCCTGCTTCAATCTCATTCCCCTTTATGGGGAAGGCATTTACATCTGTTGCCAAATCAGTGGAGGCGGGTAAGCCATGTCCTGCACTTGAGGAGTGCAAGCCTCTGTCACCAGCTTTTCCCAGACAGGAAAAGAACTAGAAGGAAGTCCATTTAACCTTTCCAGTAGGAAGATTAGACGCAGATGTCGCAAGTCGACAATTTAATGAATGTCTCCCTACTATTATCTGAGTTGCTCTTGTATAATGAACAAGAGACAAAGTTGAGACTTGCAGCCGTCCTTTCTCTACAAAACTACATAGAGTTGTATTCAACCTACCAAAATACCCCAGACATGCTCATGTTCTTAGCCAAAATGCATATGGCTACCTTAGTGAAGGGCCTTTACGCCTTTATGAAGGCTAGGAGAGCATGTAGAGAGTTTGTGTTCGCTGTTGCAACATTGAAGCACGAAACAAGGAAGCTAATATCTTCCAACATCTGGGGTAAAGACCTCTTCCCACACGAGGTAGTTAGGAAAGTGATTATGAACGCCACCATGGAGAACATAAGTCCTCTCTAAAAGTGGGGCATCCTTTCAAAGAGAAAATCTTCCATGGTTGTGGGTCCCCAACCTAAAAAGAAGACGGGAAATGCTGGAAATATCCGGGCTACTCAACAACATCCCACTATTCCAGTGACCACGGTGCCACAGGCAGGTGGTCAAAAGTTTAAACCTACTGACTATTCGAAGCATGAAGATGCTTCTGCTAGGAGGAACGTTCCTTCAGGATCGTCGGACCTTTGATCCTTGGGTCCAAGGCCTATTCAAGATGGGACTTTGATGGGAAACAGAAATGTCTCCACCATCATTTCCTTACCTTTTCCTACAATCCAAAACCCTCCTGGAGGAGTATACCTGAGAGCTCTAGAGCATACAGGTGATAAGAAAACTATAGTCCATCGAGTTCCAGGGAAGGCTGTTTTGTGTTCACGAGAAGGACTCAAGAAATCTCTGAGTCATTCTGAACTTGTCGCCACTCAACAAGTTCATAGAAAACAGCAAGTTCAGAAAGTTAATCCTTCTGAACATATGGACCTTGTTCCAAATAGGGGTGTTCGTAGTCTTGTCAGACCTGAAAGGTGTCCTGTGGCAACTTCCAGTCAATCACCCCCTTCCCTCCTATCTAGAATTCAAGTTACAGATAGTAACATACATCCTAAGAAAGA